>NC_046665.1:14162960-14182760 GCF_010883055.1 Belonocnema kinseyi | reverse complement strand
CAAGACGGTGTCATTTCCACCTTAACATACCGTCGCCACATTTTGAGCCAAGACATTCCCGATGATAGCTGCAGGGCGTGCTATGCACACCCCGAGCATTTATCTCACATACTATCTAGTTGTCCAACTCACGCGGAAACGACCTACATTCGAAGGCACAATGCGGCACTAAGAGTGCTTTATTACCATCTCTGTAACTCCTACGGCATTCACCTTAATATCGCTCCTCTAAATGCTCCTAGGAAAATAGAGTCAATTGTCGAGAATGGGAAGTGCCGCATATACTGGAACTTTATATTCTCGACAATTGTTTCTGTTGCTCACTCGAGGCCTGACATGGTTCTTCTTGATTTCGAGAAGCGAACCATGTTCGGTATCGAATTTCTGCACTAGCTGACAAGAACAGGAGGTGCCATTATTTCACTTGCTAATGACCTAAAAAGCATCCCTGCGTGTCAACAATATGCTAGAACACTTGCGGGAAAAATGCAGAAGGCGGTTGTCCTTGGGTCGCTCCGTGTTGTTAGGGTGCACGAGACTTTTGCTGGATCGTCGTATTGATTCCTTTACACACTGTAACCACCTATCTCACGGTTGTGAGACGTGGTTGTGGCTGAAATTTTACCGCGAATTCGCTGGAAGCGGGTGCAATTTGTCAGATTAGCACCCGCTCCCAGCGAAATCCTGCGGTTGTCCTTATGGCAAATGTTTAATTATATATATACTTTTTTCCAGTATTGGCGCAGTAATTTAACTGAAATTCCCTCAGTGCTGCGACAGTACCCATTCCCTAAGTCTTGGCTAGACGATGACATGAACAATTCACCAATTACTGGGCCAGCACTAGTCTGCCAAGATTTGGCTGGACGTTGGCAAGACCACTGGCTCAGTACTGGCTAGATGTTAATAACGGCTCAATGCAGACATTTCTCATTGTGTCCCGAGCGCAGAGTGTGAGATCCAACAGATACGTACCCTAGGTGTGCTCGAACTTGCAATTGTTCATTTTTCAATATTGTGATAAGTAATAATGACAATGTTGATTTATTTTTTCGAAATACTTATAATTTTTTATTGTGTAACATATGATTTCGCAATTCGTATATAAAAAAGGAACTATTGAGAAACTTGTAGGGCTCTAATTAGTGTATGTAAGTTTAATAAGTATCTATTTTCACTAATTAAATGTACCTGTAATTAATAAATTTTTTTGTAGAACTTCCTCAACACTGCATATAACTTTATGTTTCAATGGTGCTACATTCAAATAAAATATGTTGTTATATTAATCTAACATAATGAAAATTTAAGATTTCAATTAAAATTGAAGACTAAAGGACTTCCTATACATCGAAAAAACTTCAAGTGGAAATAAAATTTTATAAAAAGTCGTTTCAGTTAAGTTCGGTTTTGAAAATTTGAGCAACGATGCGATCGAATTGAAAAATTCGAACCGAGGACAGAGCTCGTCGAAGTTGGTTTTTCGACATTCGAGCGAGGGTGCGATCGAATCGAAAAATTCGAATCGATGATATCACGCGTCGAAGTTCGGTTTTGAAAATTTAAGCGAAGATCCGATCGAATTGAAAAATTCGAACCGAGCAAAGAGCTTGTCGAAGTTGATTTTTCGACATTCGAGTGACGGTCCCAAGCAAATAAAAAAATTCGAACCAAAAGTGGCACTGATACAATTCGATTTTTCGACAATCTAAGCGCGTAAAATGTCGGTTCGAATTCGGATTTACGTTAAAAAATTATGCCTAAAATAAAAAATCTGAAGAAAATATATATTATTATTATTATTATCGATTGATCGCATCTAAATTCACCTAGAAATACTAGAACATAACAATATTTCACAAAAACTAATAGTTTATATGCTTAATCGTACAGTTATTAATTTATATTGTTTTCTTGAATAATAAAGCTTTTTCAAAATTTATAAAATTAACGATTATTGGCATTAATTTCCGAGTAAGTGCATAAATTATTGACAGAACTTAGGATATACCCTGGTTAAAAATACGACTTAGCCTTTACCGTCTTTTTTTCTTTGCTAATGTTTCATTAAGAAGCTGATGCTTTGGAATGCGCACAAATTCATTGGGCCTTATGTCTTCTTTACTACAAATTTTCATCATAATGCGTTGCGCGAAAGATACTGAAACTTCTTACACATTCATCAAATAACTTCACCTCAGCTTCCAGTTTGCCATTAGTCGATACGGTGGCTTATGTGACAGTGGGGAAGAAAATCTTGGGGGGGGGGGCGTTATGGTGCTCCGTTCAAATGTTACATTATGTTAAAATTATGTAAAATTGGTAAATGTTGGTGCAGGATTATATAGGAAACTACTTTAATTATTGAATCATAACCCTTTTTAATCTGATTTTTATGGTTGAAACATTACCTCTGTGTCATTCGTGCTTTAGTATAACTCGTTTTGTTGCACTCACCTTCAGAAGCTTGAGTTCATTCACCATTTCTTTAGTGTCTTCTTCAATTTTTTTTAAGGTGGACGCATAGCATGCGGAGTCCATCTTCAAATTTGTGTGAACTCTTCTATATTTTCTTCGAACGATGCTCGCCTCCATTTGCATGATATAAAACCGGTGTATTTGATTCTCTAAGCAAATACTTTTCTGCCAAAATTAAAAAAAGTTTAAAATTAAATATGATGTTGCCATTTCATCTAGCTATACGCTAGTACAGAGAAATATTATTTAAGATCATATGTGCCAGTATTTATTTTAACCATTCTACTCTAACTCATTTTTTATTTTTTTAAATCTATTTTTAAGTTTTGAAAGTAACATTTTTATTCGGAATTTGTTAAATATCTGCTAATTTTAAAATTATATTAGCACAATGATAAAAGCATGTTAAATAGGCAGAAGGGCATCTGAACTAAATTCTTGATCACTCACATGAATATATAAAAGCTAGAATAAGCTCAAAAAAACAAATAGGGGAGTCGTCATGAATGAGGGCACGGATACTGTTGAATTCAATAATGCACGTCCCAAATAGCAAAGAGATTTATATTTTTATAAATGAATATTATAGCGAAAATTTAATGTGACTCAATAAATGTTATGACCATGATTAGAGTCAATTTTAAGACGAACTATTATTCGGAATCTGAATTTATTTATTATCGAGTTTCTGCTATTTTTCATGGTTCTAATAAATTGGCTTAAATTGCCCACTCATATGAAAATTCGAATCCGTATAAAATCAATTCGTAAGAATAACCAGAATAGAAGAAAGATTACACCCTCTCTTACATATATCGACGAATAAGTAAAGATCCTTTTTTACTGAAAATCCCTTCATGTGGCCCTATTCGTATGAAAAAATTAGGGCCTGGAGTGGCAAAAGAACCTACGCGGGGAAACTTATGTGGAAACCGACATAGAAATCTATTTTGTAGAATCAAGGACTGCGCAGTAGCTTTCTATAATAGACAAACCTGGGCCTGAGCGGGTCCAAGCCTGGAAAGACTAGGCCCTGACCTGGCGATCAAGCTTGGGTCAAGCTAGAATGAAACGCTAAATCTGGCCGGGGCCTGGCTTCATCGCCAGGCTCGATTGCCGAGCCTGGTCCTGGTTTGACTCTAGCTTGTCATCGATTCCGCCCAGCGCCATTTTATTTTCAGGAAGTTTGGTTTTTCTTCTTTAAAATTTTATTATGTCTGAAACCATCCATTTTATGCGTATCACACATGTTGTTACTCCTTTTTCAGTATAAACTTAATGATATTAAAAACAAAAACGTTCATCAAGATCGTCAATTGAAGAAAAAACTAATCATAGAGGGTCAAGAAGAGAAGCATTTGACGTGGAAAGTCTAGAAGGAAAACTTCATTAGCACTACGCACCATGTTTTTCTCATATATGTCCCTCTCCTTGCATTTAAAAAATGTCAACGAGCAGTTTACACTAATCACGAAAATGTATTTTAATTAAAAACACCAAAAACATGACACTGATTGACACTCGTTTGTCGCTTCGTTAGTCTCGACGTTCGGAATAATGGTTTACATTTTTCCTAGTTCATCTTACTATGATGCAACAACTGTCAACTCGCAGTAAACTGAACTATATTTTCCTATTTTGAGAAATCTAGTGAAAGTGAGATTATGCTTACATTTTAAATAACTATTTCCTCACACCTAAAACTAATCTATAAAAAAGTCGATGTAAATTGTGTCAAAACTTTGAATCTATAATTTGTATTTTTTAAAGAATCAACAAATTGAAAATCTAATTTATTTTTGTTATTGGAATTAAAGAAGTATGTTTACGAATCTAAGGTAGTAATTGCATGTCCTCAAATGTCCAAATCGACAAAAAACCATCTGCCTGTTTCGCGGGCAAATTTTGGCGCGCCTATGGCGCGCGACTGTTGGTTCTCGCGCTTTAACAAACACATTCGGTCGGCTTTAACAAACACATTCTCATCACTTGTGTGGTGATTCGTACTCGAGTTGATCCCTACAATTTTATATCGTTATTATAAATTCATATTATTATCATTCATAACTTGCATTATAATCAGAATAGACGAAGTTTCATTGTCCCGTTTAAAAAAAGGGCATTCTTTCAAAAACATGTTGTTATGAAAAATTTTGTTGCAACTGTCGTCGTTTTTCCATAAACTGAATATGCTCATTTAGATTTGCAATGTTTTGCTTCTCTAAAAAATAAATGTCATAGATTCAAAGTAATGTCACTTTCACTAGATTCTTCTAAATAGGCTAATATAGTTCAGTTTACTGTGAGTTGATAGTTGCTGCAACATAGCAGGTAGATAGTTAGGTGTCACGCCGTCTTATGATTCAAGAATTAAAGTAGTTTCTAATAGATTTCTGCACCAACATTTACCAACATTGTAAAAAGTTTTTTAACACGTGCTTTTGAAGAACATATATTACGTTAAAGTGTCTGGAAGTTGCATACTGTGTGGAACGTTAGGTTCAATCACCGGAAACGTGTGAAATCACCCCTTGCATATGCGTGTGCGTAGGCGGAAGCTTCTTTGACCCAGAAACTTAGCGCAGTAGCAGCACCTGACGGAGCTGCACCACCATCTTGGAGCTCGTCTCCTTTTTTCGGCTTAGCCGGCAGTAGTCGACTACGTCGTCCCGCGTGCGGAGCTTCCTCGCGAACTTTTTGTACCTAACGTACGTCGTGCATCTTTTGCACCTTATCCTATCGAACGGAAATCGCAACGAATAATTGACCACCCACGTGGCAATTACTATCAGTACGTGTGTGCTTGATTATGTAAAAACGATTCTGTGTGATAAAAGCGACGTGTTGCAAACGCGTGTTTTATAAGGGCACAAACGGTAGGGAATGGTAGGGAATTAATGTTTTCTTGTGTCTTGCGTCGTTTTTCAAAAAAGGCCATTTCTTTATTTTTAATGTTGTTTTTTTAATAAATAAAAAAACCACGCAACATATGATAAAGTAATTTATTAAAAATTTGTAGATCTTTTTGGGGTGCACATTTTTTTTTGCATATTTTTTCGCATCTTGCGTTGTGTGGTTCAAAATTTAAATTTTAGTTTCTTTTCGAATTTTAAAAACGCGACTCTGATCACTTTCTTTTTCTCAAAAAATTTCGTACGGATAACTTGTTCAGATTTTCAAGTACAACGAATAGTCGTGCATACATATAATTCACGATTACACAGCCACACAAAAAAAAGTGTGTGGATCTGGTAACAAGACACACGTATTCCTATGGATTTTGGGGCGCTGAATTCAAATTCAGTATCAAAAATCACCCATCACGTCATGGTTGAGCCATAAACTCAAAAAATAACGAAAAATCATGCACTGAGGCAAATCAATTTCAAAATAATGCCAGTGATGCAAATTTTAATTTCAAAAACATGTCGACAACTGTGAAGGATCAACCCTTACCTGATATCAACTTATTTAACATAACTTTACCCAACAGAACCTGACCTCACCTAACCTGAATTAACAGAAATTTATTGAACTACACGTAAAGCTGTGGAAGCATATTTTCCCAGTAGCAAATGTGTGCTACATCCAATGGGTCAATTCGAGCCTAACCTAGATATAAATCTAACCTAGCTTAACGTAACCTAACCTCACGAAACACAATTAAATCGATTGTGTTGTCCCGTTGTGCTTGCGGTACCGTTTCATTCAGCTTCGGGTTAACCTACGCAGAGGTTTAATCTATCCTAACCTAACAAAACCTGACCTAACCTAACCTAGCCGAATGAAATTCAACCACACGTATAGGTATGTAAGCGTACGGTTCTCAGGCTTAAATTTGTGCTATACTTAATAGGTTAACTCCATCTTAACCTACAAATGAATCTAACTTATCAGAACCTAACGAAATTTTGCTTAACGCAACACAACTTAATTTAAGTGTTCCCGTTGTAACACAATAAAATTCATTTCATTGTACTACAGGTGGTCAAAAATTTAGACGCACATTACTCATTTCAGAAACTTAGAACTACAAGTAGAATTTACCACATTTCATTTAACCTGACAATGTTTGTATCAATTAAAATGTAGAACTGTAACTTAAACATGCAAATGAATAAGAGTTTTATTCAAAATTTCTTTTTCTCTGCTTTTCTAAGACTTAAGGGATATATTCATACTATCTTTCGTGTTTACATTTTATCTTGCTTTTTATCGTAATTAAATTGATTTATAGATCTACTTCACTCTATTTTCTGCCTGATATAACGTGTCCTTTTTTCTTCGAAGGAACAATGCAAAGGGTAACGCTTACATTTGAGACCTACATTCGTTTCCCTTTTCAACATCCAGCAAAAATCAGCCATCATTACCTTGTCCCATCTACCCTCATATCGTTGTTCGATCACTTTTATGTCTTGATGAAAACGTTCCCCTTGTTCTTCGCTCAAATCACCAACATTTTCTGGAAACTTATCCAGATGGGAATCTAGAAAGTGAAGTTTTAAATTCATCAAGCAGCCTAACTTTTTGTAGTTTCTTATCATTTTCGCAAAAATATTCTCGTAGTCTGGACTTTTTTTGTTGCTGAGGAAATTTGCGTTTACTGCTTTAAAACTTTCCCAAGCGTCCATTTCATTTTTCGTCATGTGGCTCACGAAATTAGTATCTCTTGTCAATATTCGAATCTGTAGTCCATCAAAGACTCCTTGTTTCAATTTAGCGTCTGAAACATTAGGGAATTTAAGGGATATATACTTATAGCATTGTCCATCTTTGCCTGACGCCTTGACAAATTGCTTCATGAGCCCAAGCTTTATGTGGAGGGGTGGTAGTAAAATTTTTTCTGGATTAACGAGGCTTTGGTTGATGATATTATGAGAACCAGGTTTGAATGAATATCTTAAAAGCCAATGTTTTTTGCTGTCATGATTGGCTCGATCTCTGCTATTCCACAGGCATGTAAAGCATGGCTCTCTCGTGAAACCCGATTGTTGTCCTAATATCATTGTTATGATTTTGAGATCACCACATATTTGCCATTTGTGATTCGTGTCATTAACTTTTTCAAAAAGCGTTTTAACATTGTTATATTCTTCTTTGATGACTGTTGAGTGAGCTCAACTTTTGTCTTTGGTTCTAGAAGATTTCTTCTTTTTAGAAATGAAGCGGCAAATTCAGCGCCGCCTTTCGGTTATCCAAGATCTCTAATAAAATCATTCAGTTCTAGTTACGACACTAATATTGGAACCTTCAATTTCATTTTATGCACGCCAAATTCGTCATCTTTTTCGTCATTTTCATCGGAATCATCAGAACTATTTTCTATTCGATCACTGGTTTCACAACAGTCTCCATGACGTTGACTTTCAACTTCCATTCTATCAGCTTCTAAAGCGCTTAAATCAGTCTGGCGTGCATTTTTATTGATTTCAATTACTCTTGTGACTGTGCACACATTAATGTTCTAAATGTTATTTTTATTTTTGGTGTTGAACCCTTTGACGGAATTTATGCAAAAGTAGCAGTCCTTTGCAATAACGGGTTTTTTCCTTGTGGTTGGTGTAGAGTACTTGCAGTACTTTTCGTTGTTTAAATTTTTTAGACGATACAACATAAGTCTGCAGGAAGGGTAAATGACGTGAGGAACCCATTTTATTTCTTGGTGCAGCAATTTACGGTCAAAACACTTTTCGTAAAGACTTTTTACTTCCTCGTCGATTTATTTTCGCAAACTGCTCACTTCATATTTACTGCAAATGTAACAGAATAAATGTGAGCTATTCTTGCAGGCATGCGATTGAGAAATGCTCGCGGTATTTTTCTTAATAGCGTGAGACTCTACACCAACCAAGTGATCCATTGATGAAGAGCTACGGTTGCATGATGACGGCGTCGGAGAGCCCGCTTTCCCACCCTGATTAGACGCCGATACTGGAGTTTTCCCTGCATCGTAATACACTTTTTACCTGTGTCTGCCATGACGGCATAAACGCGGTTTACCCAGGGAAACAGCCAATGTGGATCCGTTGCCCACCGTCACCACGTGGAGGTGCCCTGGTTACAGACACAGGCTAATAATGCTAGCAACAAGCGGTTACGAAACTCCAGAAATGTACTGCTATTAATGTCAAAATATGAAAGTACGCAAGAACAGGGTTGCCAGCGTAATCGGTTAGATTAGTTCAGGTTTGATTAGGTTAGGATAGGTTAAGCCTCTATGTAAATTAAGCCAAAGCTGAATGAAACGGTACCGCAAACACAACGGGACAACCCAATCAGTTTAATTGTGTTTCTTGAGGTTCGGTTAGGGTAGGTTAGGGTAGGTTAGATTTATTTCTAGGTTAGGCTCGAGTTGACCCATTCGATGTAGCACACATTTGCTACTGGGAAAATATGCTTCCAGAGCTTTGCGTGTAGTTCAATAAATTTCTGTTAATTCAGGTTAGGTGAGGTCAGGTTCTATTGGGTAAAGTTATGTTAAAGAAGTTGATATCAGGCAAGGGTTAATCCTTCACAGTTTTCGTCATGTTTTTGAAGTGAAAATTGGCATCACTGGCGTTATTTTGAAATTTATTTGCCTCAGTGCATGATTTTTCGTCATGTTTTCAGCTTATGGCTCAACCATGACGTGATGGGTGATTTTTTATACCGAATTTGAATTCAGCGCCCCAAAATCCATAGGAATACGTGTTTCTTGTTACCAGATCCGCACACTTCTTTTATGTGTGGCTGGGTTATTGAAGAAAGTGGTCTCATAAATGTTGAACGTGCTGTACCTTTTTGAATTCGTGTACAAAATAGCTGGCTAACGAAGTTCACCTTGAGTTTCTGACAGTATAAGAGTGTCCAAAGGTCAATCTAATAGATTGATTCTTTCATATATTATCGTGCTTAGAGACAGGCATACATTCATACATGCATGCATTCACACACACGCATACATACAAAAATAGATACGCAAGCATTCGTGAAAACCTGTTTTTCAGGTTTAAAGGTTTTCCAAAACGTGGATATTTGACAAAAACGTGTGGGAAAGGGGGTTATTTGGTGAGATTGTAAAAATAATCAATTGTCTGTTTGCTTCTTTCTTGAGTGAGCAATAAGAACACGATCCAAAATCTTCTCAGGTTTAGGAAACGCTCTGAAATAGGTCATTTATTTCATTGTTTACATTCCTTCAGAGAAGGTATTAGATTTGTGTAAAATTTGACCTTCCAGTTTTTGTCAAATATCCACGTTTTGAGACTCCCTGAATCCAAAAAGCAGGTTTTTATGAATGAGTCTGTCTGTTTACCTCTCTGTATGTCTGTATGTCTTTCTCTGTGCGTGATAACTTTTGAAAAAAATAATATATTAGATTGGCCTTTGGTACACTCGTTTATTGTCCTAAACTAAAGGTCAAATTCGTTAGCCAGCTGTTTTGGGTGAAAATTCAAAAAGTGGGCACATGTTGAATAGTTTTGAGACCACTCTTTCAAAATTCAAACATTCTCCGCACAATTGTTTATATTATTTAAAAAGTCGAACAATTTATCCTTATGAGTTTTTCGATAGAATCAAAAAATGAACATTTTGAGCCAGATAACGCACGATGTAAAAAAGTCAAGAGAAGAAAAATGCCGATTTTTGAATGCCATATAAGATTATCATAACACCTTAGGGGATTTTCTTGAAAAATAAATAATTTCAATTTTGACAGCATATAAAATAATTAAAAAGCAAAAATTACATTTTTCGGCCAAACTATGCTAAATACTTTAATCATGCTTTAATCATGAAAAACATCTTGAACAGTAATAAAAAATCTGCCTGCTGCGTGGGAACATTTTTATCACAACTTTTGTCTTTTAATTTCTTTTTCGTCTTGTGTGTGGGCTTAGCATGCATTCTACAAAAAACTTTTTAAAATACAGATTGTTTCGACAGCCAACATAACTAAAAATTGTGAGTCGAAGATCCGGGTGCAACGGATCGAGCACCAGGTAGTTTAATAAGTATTCTGCTAGAACTTTTGAAATATTTAAATTTTGTGAAAACAACGAAAACAACTCCAAATCGTGAGTCGACGACCCGGGTACACCGCCTGAGTGACAGCCGCAGATCCCGCGCAGCCAGCACAGACTCTGTTACAGCTACGTGTGGGGCGGGGTCAATTCTCGAAAGGGCTATAGAAAGGAGGGCTATTAAAGAGTTTCACTGTACTTTATTACGTATTCTACGAGAATTTTTTAAACGTTACAATTTTGTTAATAACGAACACAATTCCAAATACTTTTTAGACGACCTTGGGTGCACCAGGTCACACACCAGGTAGTTTATCATGTATTCTACGATAACTTTTTAAGAATTAAAATTGCGATAACTGCCAAATAACTACCAATGACGAATCGACGACTCCAGGTGAACCGGATCGCGCACCAGGTAGCTTAGAATGTATTGTAAAATAACTTTTTAAGAATTTGAATTGTTTCTACTTCTAAAGTAACTACTAATGATAAGTCGACGATCTGGTTGCTTTAAATCGAGAACCAGGTACTTTATTACGTATTATACGTGAAATTTTTAAACTATACACCAGAATAACTAAAAATTGCCAGTCGACGATCAGGGTGCACCGGGTCGAGCACCAGATAGTTTACTGCGTATTCTACGGGAACTACCACGTGGTATAAATACTATGAATAAGCACCAAATAACTAGAGGATGACATTTTTAACGACCTGTTTGACGACACACCATTTACAATGGCTTTGATTATTCAGAAAATTTTTATTTAAAAAAGTTTTCCCAGAATACGTAATAAAGAACCAGGTGCTCGATCGGGATCACCTGGATCATCGAATCATTATTGGTAGATTTTTTTGGAGTTGGCACTATTTAAATTTTTGTAAATTTCTTGTAGAATACATGCTGAGCTACCTGTTGAACGACTCGCCTCACCTGATTCCTCGACTTATTATTGTTAGTTATTTTGGTTGTTTGCAAAATTTTAATTTTGAAAAATTTCTTGTTGAATACGTTCTAAGCTACCTGGCGCGCCTAACGGTTTGACCACCGATCCTTTCTAAAAAGTGAGGAAAATATAGTATATTGTGTCCATCTTCGAAAAGTTTTCCAAAGTTAAATTTCATCCAAATCACGTTCGACCGTGGACAAAGCCTGGCAGAGGGCTCATTAGTCATGCTTGGCCCATCGTCCATAACCATGGGATGACCGGGGGTGGATATTGACTCAATCTTGAGCCACGCTTACTCCACGCTTACCCGACGGTTTCTCCACGCTTTTGCCACGGTTAACCCACGATCACCCCACGGTGAAACAATGCTCAGACCACGCTTATACCATTGTTCACCTATTGAACCTTTACCACGCGGGAGTTTTCCATCTCAGACAGGCAGAAACCTAAAATTTCAATAGAAAAAAATGTACAATGCACTCCTGAAATATTAAGTTGCTCAATTCGGAGAAAATTATTTTGAAGAGAAAAAGTTAACCAATTCGAAATAAATCATTCAAGAATTTGGCGGTTAAAATTTCGTTGGTTTTGACAATCCTTTTTAACCAGCGGCTGCAAATATATTTTTAATTTTTAAACATTATAAAAACATTCTCCTGAAATATCGCGAGGCTAAATAAGAATGAAAAAGATATTATAGAAAAAACATATTCGCTTTCGGAAAAATAAAGATTTAGTGTGTCGGTATCGAACTTTTACATCAATACAAGTTATAAAAGTGACTTTCAGTAGAATTTAAAGATTTGAGATATTAGAATGAAATTTGATTATAATATAAAATATAATTCACACGAATGGAAACAAAAACACGTTGCTTACAGGTGCAGTTGAGAATGGTGAGAACTCGCAAGTTGTCAGCAGTAATGTACTGGCACTGCGATTGCGTGATATTGGTGGTAGCTTTCTGGTAAAGAGTCCCAGAATGCTCGCGGATTCAACGTTATTTGCTAATACGAGCGTCACAAAGTGCCTGAAATATTTGACATTGCATGATGCATCTTATTTTGACAACAATCTTAACTATACGTTGTGATATATATTTTTTAAGAGGATTTAGTAAGTAATGTGCCTTTTACAAAGGTATTCTATTGAAATAAATCAAAGTAAGATCTATATGACATTTAATTGTATTAGTCTATAAAACATTTATTTATAGATATATGAATAATGTGATCTTGTAATCACAATTTGACAGTTTAGAAAGGGTTCTTGTACTCGAGCGATAATCACTAGTACCATAACAATCTGTAATGTAATACAGCACTCTTCATACAAATTATTTTTCCATTTTTCTTCATATGATTTCAGACCTAAGATGCCATATGTTTTGTAGTGCTACTAAAAATATTTTACCTGAAGAACTACCCAACCGTCCCGGGACGTTTTAGACACCCTGTGTGTGTGTATATATATATATATATATATATATATATATATACCCAAGGACGAACGCCTTCTGCATTTTTCCTTCAAGTGTTTTAGCATACTGTTGAAACGCAGAGGTGCTTTTCAAGCTATTAACTAGTGAAAGCTTGGCACCCCCAAGAGCGCCGATAATGAGGCAGATTAGTTTAACAGAATATTCCGGGTACAATCATCGAAACTCACTCACAAGGTCTCCATGCCTCCCTTTCTTTTCATTCTCCTTTGCTATAAAGTTTTTGTCAGCTGGTACCGAAAATTCGATAACGAACATGGTTCGCTTCTCCAGGTCAAGAAGAACCATGTCAGGCCTCGAGTGTGCAACATGAGCAATCGACGAGAATATAAAGTTCCAGTATATGCGGTACTTCTTATTCTCTAAAATTGACTACATTTGCCTAGGAGCAGTTAGAGAAGCGACATTTACGTTTATGCTATAAGAGTGACAGAGATGGTAATAAAGCAGTCTTCGTGACGCTTTGTGCCTTTGGATGTAGCTCGTTCCCACATAAGTTAGAGAACTCGATAGTATGTGTGGTGAATTAAGTTTTTATTAAAATGAACATACAAACTGTGAGAAAAAATTATTTAAAATTCTGTAAAATACTCTTTCGCTGATCTCTTCAAAATAAACGTTTCTCGGTTCAATAATTCCAAAATTAATGTATTCATGCTATGAATGCTTATTCACTGTTATTTAAATCTTTCATTGCAAAAATAGAATGAGAATAGAAAGGTTTGCACTTGTAATGGTTGAAAACATAAATAACAATGGGCATGAAGCATTGTTTTTACAAATTACCAAATATTACTGACAAATCCAAAATACCCCACTGTGTGGCGTGATATGTAGAGTCACGGAATAGAGGACTTAAGGTGTATGCTTTTGTTCATGTGCATAATCTTTCGTGTCCCGATATCAAAGGATCTAAGCTCGTTCTTCGTCCATGGAACCACTCCAAATGAATAAAGTACTACCGGGAAGGCAAGCATGTTCGTTGCAGATACTCTGTTTCTCGCCCACAGTTCAGAAGCCCAAATATGCTGGATGAAACGTTTGTATCTGCTTCGGAAAGTATCCTTTATACATGTCACATCCTGAAATCGACTCTGTGAAACCTCCAGGTATGTATAAGTCTCTTCAGCGCAAAGTGTCGTATAGCGCTTCTATCGACGATTTCAGGGTCTTCAGGAATGCCATTAAGTTTTCCTCGCTCAAAATAAACTTAGCCGCATTGGTCTAACCCAAATTTCATTCCTATTTTAATAGTATATCTTTCGACAATCGCTAGAGCTAGATGCTCCTTGTTTTTAGCATAGATCTTAAGATAGTCCATGTAAAATACATGAGTGACCCTGTACTTTTGATCTGCAGGTTTGCCGCACAAGTACCGGTCGGAATAGCGAAGTGCTAGATATAGTGGCAATAATATAAGGAAAAAGAGAAGTGGGCTCATGGTGTCGCCCTGAAAGACACCTCTCTGAAAGGTGACCTTGTTAGTTGTGACAAGATTTTTTCCAGATGAGATAGTAAATCTGCTTTTCCAAAGCGGCATCAGTGCTCTATGTACCACACGATTTGCGGACGAACATTTAATCGTTCCAAAAGACAGCTGATAAGTCTATGGGAGGTTGAATCGAAAGCTTTCCATTAATCAATACAGGCCATCGATAGTTCGCGCTGGTAGCGTTCTGCATCTTTGGAGACACAGCTATTGATGAGCAGGTTCACCTGATATCCTGCTACGTCTTTCCGTGCAACGCATTCTTCATACATTTCTTGACACACAGGTTCAATTGCCCAAACAATTCTATCAATTAGGATAGCTGTGAATACCTTATACAGTGTATTTAGACAAGTGATTGATCTGTAATTCTTCAGGTCAGCTAAATTGCCTATTTTTGGCAAAAGTATTGTGCGCCCTTCCACCAATCACTTCGAAATTGGGTCTTCCGACTTTGAATATGAGGTGAGAATACGGGACAAATGCTGATGGACTAAAGGAAACTTCTAACACCAGAAGGTCTTAATAACAACTGGTCTCGGAGCGGAATAGTTCTTCATCCCTTCTAATACTCTTTTCACCTTCTCGGTACTGATGGGTGGGCATTCTTCGTCAGGCGTTATGAGGGCATCAGAAAGCTCCTTGACACTCTTCATGTTCTGCGAGTCTTCGTCCAGTCTATGCTGCATTTCTTAGACTTCTCGCAATAATACTTCGACACCCTTTGGTTTGGGCGGGTAGTTAACAGAAAAGGACGGTCTCGGAGAAGTCGAGATGATTCAGAGAAAAACTGTTGATTTTCTTTGATTCACCTCTCTCCAGTTCTGGCTGTGGTAGAGTAGTCGTTCCGCTTACATAGCCCCTTTTTTGGAGTAGTTTGGCATGAATGCTCAGACGTTAATGCAAAAAGTGCGATAGGTCTGGGTATATATCGCACCACAGAGCATGCAGTCGTGACGTCTAACGTGTTCAGGGGCCACAATCGCATCGCAGCAATCTAGCAAGTCGCGATTTTGTCACCCCGTCCAACTAAAGGTCCCGAGATTTCGCCAATCCATCGCATTAAATCCATCTTTATTGGCCTGCCCAGCTCTAAAGTGGTCGGCCTTGTTGGCCAAACGCCACCCAAAAGTCGGTTTTTCGAGAAAACGAAAAGAGCCCAAAGATCATCATCGTAGGCCAAAAAAGCCCAAATTTATAAAATAAAAAATACTGAAATTCCGTCTATGACCTTAATTGGCATCTTTTCCCCTGGCAGCACTTCCCCCGTAAAATATTGAGATCGAAAAATAATGGCATAAAAGGGCATGATCTCCACGGGCATCACTTCCCCAATCAACTATTCAGATCGATAGAGCATGGCAAAAATAGACATTTCATATACGATAATCAGTTTCCCAGTGAATTATTGAAATCAATAGACAGTTGTATAAATGGACCTACTTCCCCGGGCATTACTTCGAAAGTAAAATAATAAAATCAAGGGATTCTGATATAAATGGGCATGTCTTCCCCGGGCATCACTTCCCTAGTCAAATATTGCGATCGAGAGACTAGGGCAGTCGCAGATAATTGTCCTGGGGTAGTTCCGAAGGAATTAACCCCCAATCGGAGGTGCGGAAACCGTGCAAAAAGCTGAATGGCACCTGGGTGAGGTGTATAGAACGGTGCCTCTGGGATACCGTGCAAGCTTTCAGAGTACGAACCCTTATCCTTGCATGTGGGTCTCTACAAGGATGGAGGAACCCCTTTCCCTAGCTTCTAGTGGGAACAACAATGACAATACCAAACATAGTTGTAGTAAGTGCGGTTCAAAACAACAGAACGCGCAGGGCTTCAGACAATGGGTCTTCCAAAAATGCCGACCACTCTAGAGTTGGGGGAGCCAATGAAGATGGAGTCAATGCGATGGATCGGCGGAATCTCGGGACTTTTAGGTGGACGGATCGACTGAATCGCGACCTGCTATAGCGTTACGATGCGAGTGAGCTCCCTGAACGGGATTTCATGGCTCGACTGCATGCTCTATGGTGCGAGAAACACCCGGAGCTATCGCACTTTTCGCATCAACGTCTTCGAAATCATGCAAAACTACTCCAAGAAGAGGCCATGTAAGCGAAACTCCTACTGTACCACAGCTAGAACAAGCCGGCAACAGTGAAAGAGAGGCGACACTAAGACAATCAGCGAACGGCTGGGCAAGACAGTACGCGTTCTGCATTCAGTGTGTGATTGACTACATCACATCTGGCAGGAATTTTACCGCCAAGGTTTAAAAGTTCCAAGGTTTCGCTACGGGACCAGAATGTATCAAGACCTTCTATTGGAAGAAGTTTACTTTAACCCATCCAAAGCAGACACAAACGTCTCATTCGGCAAATTTGGTCTATCGAACTATCGACGAGGAACAGAGTATCTGCAACGAACATGCTTGCCGTCCCGGTAGCACTCTATTTATTTGGAGTGGTTCCAGAAACGAAGAACGAGCTCAGATCCCTTGATATCGGGGCACAAAAGGTTACGCAGATGAACAAATCATGCATCTTAAGTCTTCCGTTTCACGACTCTACATCTCACGCCGTCCAGGTGGTCGCGGCTTATTGAATCTTGAATGTTTTCACAACAGGATTATTCTGGGTACAGCACATAGAGACGCAAATGGAAGAGACCCTCTTCTTAAAATGGTCATGAAGCACGGAGAAGCAGGCAAAGGAGCGTTACTGTACAAAGCAGCGGAAGAGGTTGCTGAAACACTTGGACTAAACTTCAGTATTAAGGGTGAGAACAATGCATCAAACCTTACCTATCCCTAGTACTCACTCCTGAAAGTCTGTATTAAGAAAGCACAAGAGAAAAAATTTCGTGAACAGCTCCTTGATAACAGGATGCACGGTATCTACCACATTTTGACATTCCAAGACGGTGTCATTTCCACCTAAACATACCGGCGCCGCATTTTGAGCCAAGATATTCCCGATGATGGCTGCAGGGCGTGCCATGCACACTCCGAGAATTTAGCTCACATACTATCTAGTTGTCCAACTCATGCGGAATGATCTACGTCCAAAGGCACAATGCGGCACTAAGAGTGCTTCATTACCATCTCTGTCACTCTTCAGGCATTATCCTTAATATCACTCCTCTAATGGCTCCCAGGGAAATCGAGTCAACTGTCGAGAACGAGAACTGACGCATATATGGAAACTTTAAATTCTCGACAATTATTTCTGTTGCACACTTGAGCCCTGACATGGTTCTTCTTGACTTCGAGAAGAGAACCATTTTCGTTATCGAATTTTCGGCACCAGCTAACAAAAACATATAAAAGATATTGGGATCGACAGAATACGGAATAAATGGGAATGTGCTTTCCTGGGTTTCAGGTCCGCAATGAAATATTAAGAACGACAGAACATGGCATAAATAATCATGTCTTTCCAGGGTATTATTTTCCAAGTTATATATTGAGATCGATAGAATATGGCATAAATAGGCATGTCTTCCGCGGTCATTACATCCCCAGCAAGATATCGAGATTGGAAGGCTATGGCATAAATGGGCATGTATCCTCCGGCCATCACTTCCCTAGAGAGATATTAAGATCAATAGAATATGGCATAAATAGGCATGTTTTCGCCAGGAACCACTTCCCAGTATAATTCTTAGGTCAAAAGACTATTGCATAAATGCACATGTTCTTCCTGAACACCACTTACGAAGTAAGATGTACACATAAAAAATTATTGCATAAATGTGCATATCTTTCCCAAACCTCAATTCGCTAGTAAAATGTTGAGGTCAAGAAGCTGTGTCATAAATCTGCATGTCTTCCGTGGTCATTACATCCGCAGAAACATATTGAGATTTAGATGCTTTGGCATAAATGGGCATATATCGCCGGGGCACCATTTCCCCAGTGAAATATTAAGATCAATAGTGTATGTAATAAATGGGCATATCCACCTTGGGCATCACTTCCTCAGTCAAATATTAAAATCTAGGGATAATGGCATGAATGGACATGGCTTCCCCGTGCATCAGTTTCCTAGTGATGTATTGTGATCGATTATGTCCTAAATGGGCATTACTTCCCCGGGCATCAGTTCCCTAGTCAAATTTTGAGATCGAGGGAGAATGGCAAAATAGGCATGTCGCGTTCAGTCATTAGTTTCCCAGTGAAGTATTGAGACGAACAGACAGTTGCATAAATGGGCATGTCTTCCATGGGCATCACTACGAGAGTAAAATATTGAGATAGAGGGAGTCTGGCATAGATGGCCAAAACTTCCCCGGACATCACGTCCGCAGTAAAATATTGAGATCAATATTTTATGGCATGTGTAGGCGTATCTTCCACAGGCATCACTTTCCAATTCAAATATTAAAATGGAGAGAGTAGGTTATAAATGGGCATGTGCTCTCCGGGTATTAATTCGCCAGTGAAATATTGAGATCGACAGACTATGGCATAAATGGACATGTACATCTCCGGGCATCACGGACACAGATGAATATTTAGAAAAACAGATTATACCATAAATGGGAAGGTCTTCTACTGTGATCACATCCCGAGTAACATATTGAGATCGAGAGAATATACCATTAATGGGCATGTCTTTTCCGGGCATCACCTTCACATTTAAATATTAAGGTAGAGAGAGTATGGCATCAATTGGCATACCTTCCACGGGTAAACTATGACATACGCAGACATGTCTTCCCAAGGGATCATTTCTCCAGTCAAATATTGAGATCGTTAGACTATGTCATACGTTAACATATCTTCGTGAGACATCATTTTCCCATTCATATATTCAGATTGAGAAAGTGTGGCATAAATGTGCCTGTTTTCGCCGAATATCCGTCCCCAAGGTAAATTTTGAAATCTAAGGAGAATGCCATAAATAGGCATGTCCTTCCCTAACATCATTTCTACAGTCAAATATTGTTTTCGGCGCACTATGGCATAAATAGGCATTCCTGACAAGGACATCATGTTTCGAGTACAATGTTGAGATCGAGAGAGTGTGGCATAAATAGGCATACTTCCCTGGGCATAGCACTTCCAGTGAAATATTACGATCGATACGCTGTTGCATACGTAGACATGTCTTCCCCGGGCATCATTTTATCATTCCAATATTGAGATCGAGAGATTGTGAAAGAAATTTGTATGCCCTCCCCGGACATCAGTTCCCCATTGAAATATTAGGATCGATATACTATGGCATACGAAGACATGTCTTTCCCAGACATCATTTTCCCAGTAAATTTTTCAGATCGGGAGATTACAGCATAAATAGGCATGTGTTTCGAGGGCATCACTGAGCTAATAAAATATGGATATCGAGAGAGAATGGACTGAATGGGCATATC
>NC_046665.1:14160819-14162860 GCF_010883055.1 Belonocnema kinseyi | reverse complement strand
TTTATCAGGCATCTCTTCCCCTGAGAAATATTAAGATCAAAAGACTATGGTGTAAATGGGAATGACTTCCTCCATCATCAGATCGCGAGCTAAATATTGAGGTCGATAGAGTACGGCATAAATGTGCATGTCTCCTCCGAACATCACTCCCACTGTAAAATATTCAGATCAAGAGATTATTGCATCAATGGGCACGTATCCACCGAGAATCACTTCCCCAGTGAAATAATAAGATCGAAAGAGTATTTAATAAATGGACACTTCTTCCCCAGCCAAGTGTTTAAATCGAGAGATTATAGCACAAACGTGCACGTAATCTACGTGCATCACTTCCTCAGATAAATATTGAGTACGAAATAGTATGTTCTGAAATGGGTTATTCTTTCCCGGGCATTAAAAGTTTTATATAAACTGATCTAGAATTATTAATGAATAATGAACGCTTTTTTACAAGATAAAAAAATTAATTGCATATAGCTAGTAAGTTAATTAAATGATTGATGTATTCTTCTACTGTGCAGAAAGGAGGTATACTGTTTCTAGCTGACAAAATATGCGATATTATAATGGAGTACTGAACATGTCGCTGATTTGTATCATAAAAAATTCAACGATTAAGTACTAAATTTATGAATTAATGTTAAAAATAACTAGCAAACCAAAATTCATTTATTTAACCTATTTTAGTTGAAAGCATGAGGAAACTGCTCAAATTATTTGTTGCCCATTTTTCATTAATTTAAAGAATAATTACAAAGTATTAGATCAGTTGATTTATGTTAAATTTTGAAAATTTTCTTGGCTAGATTTGAAAGGAGATACTGATAATATCATCTGCTTCAAAGAGTCTTTGAACCGTGCACGTATGTGTTTTTTTGTGTCTGTTTATTATCCACATATTAGATTAGATTTGAAAATAATAATTATCTAATATATTCTGTTTATAAATATATTCACAAGGTAAAATATATAATTATCTTATATCGGTACAATGTGAAAATGGTTTCTCTTAATTTAGACTTCATTAATTACCGGTATCGACTGAGCCCTTATACGCCCGTGGTAATGCACTCTTTAAAGGGCTGTTCATTCTCGAGTTGAGAATCGAGGGATTTTAATACTCCTACATTTACTCTATCGCTATTTCAAAATGAGAGAGTCCGCAGTATTTGAGACAAATGATCGAAAGATTCACGCTAATGCACCTGAACATATTTGAATAGTTATTTTCTTTCACTGCCAAGAAAATTTTCAAAATTTAACATAAATCAACTGATCTAATACTTTTTAATTATTCTTTAAATTAAGGAAAAATTTGCAACAAATAATGTGAGCAGTTTCGTCATGCTTTCAACTAAAATAGGTTAAACAAATGAATTTTGGTTTACTAGTTATTTTTAACATTAATTCATAAATTTACTACTTAATCGTTGAATTTTTTATGATACAAATCAGCGACATGTTCAGTACTCCATTATAATATCGCATATTTTGTTAGCTAGAAACAGTATACCTCCTTTCTGCACAGTAGAAGAATACATCAATCATTTAATTAACTTACTAGATATATGCAATTAATTTTTTTATCTTGTAAAAAAGCGTTCATTATTCATTAATAATTCTAGATCAGTTTATTTAAAATTTTTGATGCCCGGGAAAGAATAACCCATTTCAGAACATACTATTCCGTACTCAATATTTATCTGAGGAAGTGATGCACGTATATCACGTGCACGTTTGTGCTATAATCTCTCGATTTAAACATTTGACTGGGGAAAAAGTGTCCATTTATTAAATACTCTTTCGATCTTATTATTTCACTGGGGAAGTGATTCTCGGTGGATACGTGCCCATTCATGCAATAATCTCTTGATCTGAGTATTTTACAGTGGGAGTGATGTTCGGAGGAGACATACACATTTATGCCGTAGTCTATCGTCCTCAATATTTAGCTCGCGATCTGATGATGGAGGAAGTCATTCCCATTTACACCATAGTCTTTTGATCTTAATATTTCTCAGGGGAAGAGATGCCTGATAAA
>NC_046665.1:14147044-14160719 GCF_010883055.1 Belonocnema kinseyi | reverse complement strand
GATATGCCCATTCAGTCCATTCTCTCTCGATATCCATATTTTATTAGCTCAGTGATGCCCTCGAAACACATGCCTATTTATGCTGTAATCTCCCGATCTGAACAATTTACTGGGAAAATGATGCCTGGGAAAGACATGTCTTCGTATGCCATAGTATATCGATCTTAATATTTCAATGGGGAACTGATATCCGGGGAGGGCATACAAATTTCTTTAACAATCTCTCGATCTCAATATTGGAATGATAAAATGATGCCCGGGGAAGACATGTCTACGTATGCAACAGCCTATCGATCGTAATATTTCACTGGAAGTGCTATGCCCAGGGAAGTATGCCTATTTATGCCATACTCTCTCGATCACAACATTGTACTCGAAACATGATGTCCTTGTCAGGAATGCCTATTTATGCCATAGTCCGACGAAAACAATATTTGACTGTAGAAATGATGTTAGGGAAGGACATGCCTATTTATGGCATACTCCTTAGATTTCAAAATTTTACTTGGGGACTGATATTCGGCGAAAACAGGCACATTTATGCCACACTTTCACAATCTGAATATTTGAATGGGAAAATGATGCCTCACGAAGATATGTTAACGTATGACATAGTCTAACGATCTCAATATTTGACTTGGAAATGATCCCTTGGGAAGACATGTCTGCGCATGCCATAGTCTATCGATATCAATGTTTCACCAGCGAAATAATGCCCGTAGAAGACATGCCCTTTTATGCCATATTCAATAGATCTCAATATTTTACTGGCAAAGAAATGCTCATTTAACCATACTCTCCCGATCTCAATTTTTAAATGAGTAGTTGATGCCTGGAGAAGGCATGCCTATGTATGCCATAATCTATTGATTACAATATTTGCGTAGAGAAATGATGCCTGTTGATTATATGCCCGTAGAAGATATGCCCGTTTACGTCATAGTCTCCAGATCTCAACATGTTACTGGGTAAATGAAGCCCCCTAAAGAAATAACTATGTATGCCATAGTATTGAGATCTCTATATTTCAATGGGGAAGTGACCTCTCGATCTCAGCATTTTAATGGGGAAATAATTACCCGGTATAAAACACCTATTTTTACCCGTGGAAGGTATGCCAATTGATGCCATACTCTCTCTACCTCAATATTTAAATGTGAAGGTGATACCCGGAAAACACATGCCCATTTGTGGTATATTCTCTCGATCTCAATAGGTTACTCGGGATGTGATGACAGTAAAAGACCTTCCCATTTATGGTATAATCTGTTTTTCTAAATATTCCTCTGTGTCCGTGATGCCCGGAGAAGTACATGTCCATTTATGCCATAGTCTGTCGATCTCCATATTTCACTGGCGAATTAATACTCACCCAAACCAGAGGAGGTCGAAGTATTATGGAGAGAATTCTACGAAGTGCAGCATAGACTGGACGAAGACTCAGAAAATATAAATAGCTTCAAGGAATTATGTGTTGCCCTCGTAACACCTGATAAAGAATGCCCACCCATCACTACCGAGGAGGTGAAAAAAGTATTTAGAGGGATGAAGAACTATTCCGCACCGGGACCAGATTGTATCAAAACCTTCTGGTGAAAGAAGTTTTCTTCATCCCATCAGCATTTGGCCCGTATTTTGACCTCATATTTGAATTTGGAAGAGCCGATTCCGGAGTGGTTGGTGAAAGGGCGCACAATAATCTTGCCGAAAATAGACAACTTAGCTGACCCGCAGAATTACAGGCCAATAAATTATGTGAGCACACTTTATAAGATATTCACAGCTATCCTAAATGATAGAATTGTTCAGGCAATTAAACCTGTGTGGCAAGAAATGTATAAGAGGCTCAAAGAAAGGCGTAGCCGGATGTTGGGAGAACCTGCTCATCGATAGATGTGTCTGTAAAGATGCAGCATTCTACCAGCGTGACCTATTGATAGCCTGGATTGATTATCGGAAAGCTTTCGATTCGACCTCCCATAGACATATCACCTGTCTTTTGGAAACTTTAAAGGTTCATCCGGAAATAGTTAGGTGCATAGAGAGATTGATGCCGCTTTGGAAAACCAGATTTACTATCTCTGGAAAAAATCGTGTGACAACTAACAAGGTCACCTTTCAGAGGGGTGTCTTTCAGGGCGACAGCATGAGCCCACTCCTCTTTTGCCTTATATTATTGCCACTATCTCTAGCACTTTGCCATTCCGACGGGTCCTTGTGCGGCAAACCTGCAGATCGAAAGTACAAGGTCACTCATGTATTTTACATGGACGATCTTAAGATCTATGCTAAAAACAAAGAGCAACTACATCTAGCTCTAGGGATTGTCGAACGATATACTAAGGAAATTGGAATGGAATTTGGGTTAGACAAATGCGCCAAGGTTTATTTGAAGCAAGGAAATCTTAATGGCATCCCTGAAGATCCTGAGCTCGTTGACTGAAGCGCTATACGGCACCTTCGCGCTGGAGAGACTTATGCATACCTGGGCGTGCCACAGAGCCGCACTCAGGATGTTACATCTATAAAGGATACTCTCCGAAGCAGATATAAACGTCTCATCTGACAGATTTAGTCTTCCGAACTGTCGACAAGGAACAAAGTATCTGCAAACCAACATGCTTGCCGTCCCGGTAGTACTCTATTCATTTGGAGTAGTTCCATAGACGAAGAACGAGCTCAGATCCCTTGATATCGGGACAAGAAAGGTTATGCACATGAACAAAAGCATGCACCTTAAGCCCGGATTAAGAAAGAACAAGAGAAAAACTTTCGTGAACAGCTCCTCGATAAGAGAATGCACAGTATCTTCCACAGAAATTTGAAGGATCAGTCAATGTCTTGTGAGCTAACGTTTGCTTTCCTTAAATCGCCCGGATTGAAGTCTGGTATAGAGGGTTTCATTTTTGCATGCCAAGACGGTGTTATTTCCTCTGCCACTCTTACATCATTAACCTTAATATCGCTCCTCTAAATGCTCCTAGGGAAATCGAGTTAATTGTCGAGAATGGGAAGTGCCGCATATACTGGAACTTTACATTCTTGACAATTGTTTCTGTTGCTCACTCGAGGCCTGACATCGTTCTTCTTGACTTCGAGAAGAGAACCATGTTCGTTATCGAATTTTCGGCAGCAGCTGACAAAAACATCATAAACGAGGAGAATGAAAAGAAGGAAAGGTATCGAGACCTTATAAGGGAGTTGCAACGATTATACCCGGAATATTCTGTTAAACTGATCGTCCTTATCATCGGCGCACTTGGAGGTGCCAAGCTTTCACTTGCTAATAGCCTAAAAAGCATCCCTGCGTGTCAAGAATATACTAAAATACTTGCAGGGAAAAACGCAGAAGGCGGTAGTCCTTGGGTCACTCCGTGTTCTTAGGGTTCACGAGGCTCTTGCTGGATCGTCGTATTGACTCCTTTACAGACTGTAACCACCTATCTCACGGTCGTAAGACGTGGTTGTGGCTGAAATTTTACTGCGATTTCGCTGGGAGCGGGTGCAATTTTCCAGATTAGCACTTGCTCCCGGCGAAATCCTGTAGTTGTTGTTATGGCAATCTAGTTCCGGTGCGGAATAGTTCTTCATCCTTCTTAATAGTTTTTTCACCTCCTCGGTAGTGATTTTGAGGCGTTTTTTGGTATTAGTCTCCTTGACTATAACAACTTAGAGAACTTTATTAAGTTTCTCCTTGCCTTTCATGTTTTTGGGTGATTTTGATGTGACTTCCCTGGCCTTTGACATTTCAGGGTACTTTTTCAGTTAGCCTCGTTGCCTTTTACATTTCTGGTTGATTTTTGACGTGAGTTCCCTAACTTCTCGCGTTTTGGGATGGTTTTGATGCGAGCCCCGGTGCGTCTTACAGTGATATTTTTAAAATAATTTTTTATTGAATTTAACGTTCCCTTTGCTCTTCTCTTCGTGATCTTTCTCTGCAGGAAAATTTCTTGATTTGTAGATGAAGCTAGCTTACTTCAAAAAACTTTAGAAGTAAATAAGCATTTTAACCTGAGGATACATCGCACTTTTTAAAATCTTTCACTGATTTAAATTATCAAATACAAAATTTGAAACGGGAAATCCTGTTAATTTTTGATATTGCCTCAAGTCGAAATTTTAACAAAAATAATGAACAATGTAATAATGAAATTTCTTCCACCTAATCTAACACCGGAAGTTCAATCGCTAGATCACGGAATAATACGAGCTGCTGAAGCTAGATATCGTAAAAGAAGGTTGGAACATCTAATCGCCTTTGCTGAATACTGTGAAACCCCAATCTCAGTTTCTAAAATCAATTTCAGTCTTGCACGCGATACTTTGGGTAAACAGTGTTTGTCAGAAATTTTCACCAGAAATAATTAGAAAATGCTTGCAACGCTCAGGTTTCAAACAAAGAATAAAGCATGGTGCTCCGGGAGCCGATTTAAATAAGGTGAAACTGTAGAGGAAGTTTGTTTGTGCAGGTTCACTCTATGCATGATGAAAAAAAACCACTTGACCTTAGGTTTTTATTTTCTTATTAAATTTTTTTCGAGCATTCTACAAATTTTAATTTACGATAACTTTAAATTGTATACTAAATTATTTCCCTACCTGCTTTGAACGTATATACATATACGTAACTTCTGGATGAAAAGTGTCTTTGTGATTAGGAAATATTTTTAAAAAAATAAAGGAAAAATAAAGTTAATTTAATAAAAATTATTCTACATATATGATTGGATCATTTTAAATAAAGTACGTAAATGTCCATATTAGTAAGCTTGATACGAAAAAATTGCTTAGACAAAAGTGATCTATCTGCCTGTACTAATAACTGTGAACTTAAGGTCAAGTTCCAAGGTCATTTGAAGATCAAAGTCAGTTTTTAAAATGGGATCCCCCATTTTTGACACCGGATTTGGAAAGAGCGGGAACTTTTACGTCCGAAAAGATATTTTTAAATTTATTAGATTGACCTTCAGGAGATCAAATTAAATGTTCAAAATTGTCCAGAAGCTGTATTCTTCAAACTTTCAAGGATTTATGGGCGAACAAATGTTTAGAGTGCTTGTTTACCATGAGACCCCTTGCCTCAAGTCAAGCTGGTCGAGTTCGTTGGCCCTCAAATGTACCCAAAAGTTTGTTCTCCCATAAATCCTCAAAAGTTCAGAAAAAAATGTTTCTGAACGATTCTTTAACACTTAACCTTGACATACTGAAGGTCACTCCAAAAAATTAAAATCTATCATTTCTTACGTAAAATTATTTCATTCAAAAAACTGACATTCACCTTTAAATGACGTTGAAAAATGACCCCATTGCCCTGAAAAACTGTTGTTTAAACAACTGTTTTGTATCTGGCTTACCAACAGAGATATTTGCGTGCGTCAATTAAAATGGTATGTCAAACATGTAAATAGATCAATATAAGAGTTCTATATATTGCATATATATTTAAATCTTTAAATTCTTTTTAACTATTAAACCTCTGTCGTTCGACCAAAATATTAAATAACATCTTATAAATTTGTTTATACTAAAAAAATCGTTTATAAACCATTATTGTGAACGTACAACTGTATATACAAATGAGAGGATAAAAATGAAACTACTTATTTTTCAAATCTTGATGAGTATGAAGTATGATTCATGGCATCTACTGTCAGTATATTTGAATAACCTAAAAATAGTCGGGTTATAGATTCACCAGGTTGCTCTGACCAAATTCCCAGTCCACCTTCATCAAGAAAACAAAGAGAAAAGCTACTAAGTAGCTTTATACATTTGTTCAAACTCCCTTAAATTTGTATCTAAGTCTTTTCAACTTTCTTTACTGAAAAACAAATCGACACTACTTTGTCTAACGCTTTAAAAGCGTTTATGTAAAGCAGCAAGAGAACGCCACAAAATGTTTATGAATTTCCTTTTCATCCAACATACTAGCCGATTTGAGTAGATTGCAAAAAGCATTCCACTCAAATACTCCTCTTTGATAATTTTTCGAGCAGAGAGATAATCTTTATGGCCAACAGAAGGCAACTTAATGTGTGTTTTTTATGTACATATTAATATATAATTTACAAAGTTTGAAATTGATGGATAGTTTAAAAACATAAGCAAGACATAGTTATATTGTAACAATCTATTTGAATGTAAGTTTCCTTATCAGATTTTTTATTTCAGGTGTGATCCAGGGGGCAGCTTTCTTCAAATTTTTAGGAACGTGTAGCGGTGAAAACTTGTTGAATGCGGAGACTAGCTAATTAGTAAATGATTCAGTTTTATTATTTATATCTATATCTGGTAATATTTTTTCCTGGAATACATATTCATAAATATTAGAGAGATTTCGCACCAGCCTTTGGGTTAGTATTGAATTTAAATTATAGGAAAATTAGAGGTAATGTTAATCAAGTCGTGGTTAGAGAGAAAAGGGATGACATGCTATTCCTGGGAGACAACCTTATCAATATCCTCTACAATCATTAAGTCAATACAAGTACTAGAACGATCAGTATAGTGATAGAAGAATACACTAAAGATGTAAGATATTTAGTATGATTGGAAGTGAGATTTAAGTAAGTGTTAAAATCTCCAGTAAGGAAAATGCTGTGAAAGTTAGGAAAAAGTGAAAAAATTACTGATTCAAGGTCTGTACCATAGGAGACATTGGGTGGTTTATAAATTACTTCTACTCAAACTCTATTAGAAGTTGACTTAACTTCAACAAAGAGAAATTCGGTCGTGGGATAAGTTGCCACTGGACTCACTTCAACCACAGTCCCACTAAAACTGTTATGCAGAAAAAGACAAACTTCACCACTCCTTCTCTCGTCTCTGTCTCTTCGAAAGAGCGTATAGTTGTAAATTGCAACGAGGATCGAAGATATATTTGCAGTTTACCAGGACTCAAAAACAGCTATTATATGGTAGGCACTTCTACTAAAAAATGTTTAAATTCTAGAAAATGTGCCAAGAAAGTCTGGGCGTTAACATGGCAAATGCTTGAGGTATTCATTGATATATAAAGAGAAACATTACAATGTGAATATGATGCATAAAAATAGTCAATTTGTAGAGTTGGCGCAAGGCTACATTAGCATAGTAATAAATACATATTAAAGCGTCAAATTGAGATCGATAATCATTCAGAGGCACAGTACATAATATGGCCAGCGTGTAGTTAATTTCTATATGACAGAAAATATAACCTAATATGTATAAACAAAATGCTGTATATTTACTATAAGTGTTTAAGCAGGTGAAACAGAAGTGTCTCAGAAATAACGCAAGAAAATCTAAATACTTTTCTATGCAAATAAACAAGATTGATTGAGGATACAGAGTGAAAATAAGTGAAATACATGCAGTTAGGTAGGAGTAGCACTTGAGAAAAATTAGTGCTAAAGTTAGTCGGAGAAAAGTTTGAGAAAAATATTGGAATTAGGCTGTAATTGCTACTGTAGTCCCTCTACAGATAGTAGGTTCTCAAGATGTATTCTTAGCGAACTGTCCTCCTTACGGCAAAAAATTCCCGCACTAGAAATCCAAAGATATTTCATTTTCTTGTGTCTTCGAAGACCGCGAGCAATAGCATAGAGTTTCCGGTTGAGTGGAGTTAAAGCCTCACGAAGGTAAATTAAGCGTTTCTTATTTTCGGTTTATCCCAAATTCGAGGTAGAAAAATCCCCCTTGACTTTAGGTCTCTCGATCATTTTATCGCGTAGATCCTGACGGTTGAATTTGACTACAATGATCGGTGGGGTAGTATGATGAGTGAGTGACGGTGCTTTGATAATAGGGTCTATGTTGTCAACCTCATTCTTAACAAGAATTACGTTAAGAGCCGTGGTAACTGACTCTACGTTGGACAGAAGGTCCTCGCTTGACTTTATTGGAAGACCATGAGTTTCAAGAGTGTATGTAAAACCGCTTGATCGTTTAGAATCTGCGCGTGTTCGAGTGCAACCACTTTCATCTTAAGTTCTTTTACTTCCTTCTTAACGAGATGAATTTCCTCAATTTTCACTACGAAGCTGACTTTGAGAGAATCTATGCTGACGGTGTTATTGGTGAGGGTTGGTAGTTACTGTCGCAGAGGTGGCACTAGTAGCTGAAGAATTACATTTCTTGCAGACATAATCCAGCTGGCCCTTTTTAAGATTTTCAAAGGTCTTTTTTGCGATGCCAACATTAACACAGGTCAATTGGATGAGACTGCCACACTTCACACATACTAGAAACTCAGGACCACCCCTACAAATAACTACTTTGCACTCCGGATACGCTCCTATGTTAACGTAAATGATACGTAATAAAAATAACTATAACTGTTGTAAAAATTTTGCACAGATTAGCAACAATTAAACTAGTTAACGCAAAGTTAAGTCACAAACAAATCGGCCACAAACACTTTTACAACATACTAATTTGAAGCACAAAAAAAACTGAGACAGTCAAGAAATCATGAAAGACTAAAGCGTAGCAAATCAAAACGTCCGTACCCGACCAGTACCAGTGCCCTTTACAGGGCTACCGATCATGTTTTACTAGGAACACTTTAGGATTATTGACATCTTCATTACGCATTTTGTTGGAACCGCGGATGCCGTCGTAACGTTATAATTTTCCCAAATTAGTTGTATCGCAAATCCTTATTTTGGTCTTCATCTTTAGACTTCCTTAACTGCTGGATTATCTGATTGTTAATTTTCGTTTTCTACATTTGCATGTCTATGTAGATTCTAAACCTATATGCTTGGTCGAGATGCGGAGAATTATTCATTCATTTATGTTTTTTGTTGCCTTGTTATCGTCTATTTTTGGATTAGAAATGTATCAATCTTATCTGAATTCCTAGATGTTTTGCTCTGTTTCTCTTAATGATGTCATGTTTTCCACTATTGGGGCAGGTTTATAGCTTGGATGTCCATTGAACGATCCTAGCGATAAAAGAAAAAATTGCCTGATACTACTATCACCGACAGTAATTTATTCAGGGCCGACAACACCGTGTACGAAAACTAGGAGCATCTGCCTAAATAAGTATGTGAATTACGAATGGGTACAATTTTCGGCAGCTTACGTCTGAAGTAGTACCTTTTACAATAAAAGAAAATGTACAAGCTCTCTGTCTAAAAATGCAGATTGCACCGATTGGACAGATTTTTTCACATTATACACAAATTTTGCATGTTTGCACAACTCAGGGGCTGCCTGTAATAATAGGTTATAGAAGTCGAACCTAGTCAAGCGCTCCGTTTTTTGACACTTTGAGAGCTTGTACAGACGGGTTTCAAATGTTAATTTTTCCAACATATGTAGAAATATGAAATGTAATTGCCCATCTTGTTTTCCTCGTGAAGGAACATAGTAACGCAGTAACACGTCCGTATGTACTAACAGGTTTCCGAGATAAATTTTCATTAAAAGCACAAAAAAGTCTTCTGATTTCGAGTGTCTTGGTTCACTTTTCAAAATCTTAGTCAGTTTTTGTTTCAACAGTTTTGTTGAAATAACTGAATGATTTATTATCAAACAAATTTCATAAAAACATTTTAACATCGCTGAGAAAAAATTCAACTTTATTGCCTCTTCTACTTTTTTCGTCGGGTAAACTGTTTATAATCTACATAACTATCGTAATAATTGATCATTCATATATTTTTTTGCGGTACGAAATTAATCTTGTAACTTGCAAATACAAATTCATGATTGAATTTGTTTACAAATCATATCTTTGCGATATAAAATTCAACTGCTTTCTTGAAAAGTCATCATTTTCACTTAAAACTCACATTATTTCGTTGTAAAATTAGTATTTTTCGGTCGAAAATAAATCTTAAGCTTCGAAAATTAATATTTTGTATTGCTTTTTGGTGCTAATCTGAAAAATTGCACCCGCTTCCAGCGAAATCGCGGTAAAATTTCAGCCATAACCACGTCTCACAACCGTGAGATAGGTGGTTACAGTCTGTAAAGGAATCAATACGACGATCCTGCAAAAGCCTCGTGGACCCTAAGAACACGGAGCGACCCAAGGAGAACCGCCTTCTGCATTTTTCCCGCAAGTGTTCTAGCATATTGTTGACACGCAGGGATGCTTTTTAGGCTATTATCAAGTGAAAGCTTGGCACCTCTAAGAGCGCCGATGATAAGGACGATCAGTTTAACAGAATATTCCGGGTACTATCGTTGCAACTCCCTTATAAGGTCTCGGTACCTCTCTTTCTTTTCATTCTCCTTGGCTTCGGGTCGGGATCCGAGCTCGGTCCCGTGCCTTGGCCTCCCGCGGATCTTCCTTGCTGCGAGGCTTCCGTGACGGTTTCGCCGTCGTGGTCGTCCTTTTCGGCCGCCATTCAATGCTCAGCTCAGAACTGGCACGGACTAGGGGAATCCGACTGTCTAATTAAAACAAAGCATTGCGATGGCCCTCGCGGGTGATGACGCAATGTGATTTCTGCCCAGTGCTCTGAATGTCAACGTGAAGAAATTCAAGCAAGCGCGGGTAAACGGCTTGTTATGCTGATGCGAGTCTCGGGAAGGTACTGTACCTATGTATTTAGGGAGTACTAGCCCCTCGGGGTTAGCCAATCTCCACCTTTATAGGTTCCTGAGCACCCATTCTGGATAATAGAATGGGTTAACGGTATTGTGGCGTCATAGATAGGAGGGATGCCAGCCTGCCCCATCTCACTACAGCCGGCCCAATTCTGAGAGAAAGAAATACCGGGGGGTTCTCGGATGGCCTCCCACCAAACAACGACGTGCCCGCTGGCTCGTCGCGAGATAAGTTTCGCATGCGATTTCGAAGGGTGCGATAAGATATGTAAATCGAATACTGGTCTCTTGTTACATAAGTGATGGAAACATCCAGAGGAGGAGATTCTGATCGACCCCATACAGATTCCTTGTGAATCTGAAGGTTGTGGAGAAATCTTTCCTACAAGGATCAGTATGAGACAGCATGTCAGGCATCGGCACCCGGAATTGATGGCCGAAACCACGATCACCGAAAGGGTGAAGGAAAGGTGGACTGAGGAGGAAACCAGGATGCTGGCACAGAGGGAGGCCGAGTTGCTGGTGCAGAAAGAAAGAGATGGACGGAGGATCAATATCAACATCAGTCTGCAGGCGGCGTTTCCGCACAGAACCTTAGAGGCAGTTAAAGGACAATGGCAACGGATATTAGGGAAGTTATAAGTGAGCGACAACCAGTAAGTCGCCAAGGAAGACGCTCGCTCATACTGGATCCTCTCGTAGAGGAGAGAGAAGAGGAGGAGGATCCCTTCCAGAAATTTTTCCGCGAATTAGAGCCACCAGCTCAGGACAGTACGCCCTACAATATGCATGAGTTGTACCAAATATGTCGGGAAACGAGGACTGACTCTAAGGAGACTACATTGACTCGTCTATCTCTTTACTTGCAGAACATCTTGCCCACAACTCGTCCTCGGGCACATCGTGGGCCCGCAAGGCAACCGGTTCCGCCACCATCTCGAAGGAAAAGTCGGAAAAGTCGTAGAAGCGAGTATGCGAAGACTCAGAAAGCTTGGCTTAAGAATCGCACTATGTGTATAGATAGCATCCTAAGTGACATGGCTGGCACTAGCCAGCCACCTAGAGAGGTGATGGAACCTTTCTAGGCAAATGTCATCACACAGCGTTCCGAGGCCAGGCCCAACCTGAACAAGTCTGAACAAAAGCCAAACCTTTGGGCTCCAATCACCCTTGAGGAGGTTATAAAAGCGCGTAAGTCACGTAAAACGGCTCCTGGGCCGGACGGACTTACCGAGAAGGACACTAGAAGCTTTCCTAAGGGAATAACTCTATGTCTGTATAACCTTTTCATGTGGTGTGAGGAGTTACCAGAGTGTTTGCTCGCTTCACGCACGATCTTCATACCCAAGAAGGGATTTGAGAACGAGCCTGGAAAGTACAGGCCTATCACCATTCCATCGGTGATAGTGAGGGGCTTCCTCAGTATTTTGGCTGGAAGACTGGCCACTGGAATTGATATTGACGAGAGGCAGAGGGGCTTCAGGAACATGGAAATCGGTCTTTAAAGCCCCTTTATATCGCCTCCGTTGATATCGCCAAGGCCTTCCCCTCAGTTTCTCATCCCGCCTTATTGGAATGTATGAGATCATTTGGTGTCCCGTCGAAATTCGTGCGATATGTTGAGGGCGTGTACAGGGGTGGGTACACGATCCTACAAGGTCAAGGATAGACCTCCGACAAGATCTACCCTAGGCGAGGTGTCAGGCAGGGAGATCTTCTCTCCCCGCCCATTTTCTACCTAATGACACATAGACTGCTTGAGTGTCTATCGCCAGATGTGGGGGTCACAGTCGGAGAGAAACATGCAAACGCATCTGCCTATGTTGAAGACTTGTACCTTTACGCCAGTACACCTGCAGGTTTGCAGGACTCAATATATCGTATAAGCGAATTTCTCACCAGCTGTGGATTGTCGGTTAACACCGACAAAACTTTCACACTGGGCTTCCGTCCATCTGGAAGAGATAAGAAGATGACGGTTGACACCGAAAATACCTTCGAGATTGGTGGGAGGAGGTTGAGACCCATCAAAAGGGGAGACGAATGGACAGCTTTGGGAGTACGTTACAATTGGGCAGGGAGAGTCCGGATTAGCCCTGAGCAAATGCTTGGGGATAAACTGGAAGCGCTGACAAAAGCGCCACTCAAACCACAACAACGGTTATTTGTCCTGAAATGTAACGTTATCCCACAGCTATATCACCAACTAGCGCTGGGGGACGTCCTGATCGGTTCTTTAAACAGAACTGATAAGGTCATAAGATCGGCCATCAGAAAGTGGCTTAATTTTCCACATGATGTCCCCAAAGCGTACATCCATTCGTCTGTCAATGATGGCGGGCTCGGCATACCATCGCTACGATGGATGGCCCCATTGCTCCGGCTGAACAGAATAAAAGGACTTAGGCATGAAGAGCACCTTGGTTTGTTGAATCAGTTCCTCGAGAATGAGATCGCTATATGTGAGCATAGACTCACACATAATAGCGCTCGTATCTCCTCACTTGGTGATGTTTATAAGTTCTGGGCTAATCAACTCTACAATGCTGTAGATGGAGATGGGCTCCGGGACTCGGTCAAAACACCTGGCCAACATTACTGGGTGAGTGATGGTACAAGATTCCTATCGGGCAGGGATTATATTAACTCCTGCCGGATAAGAATCAGTGCATTACCAACACGATCACGCACATCTCGAGGACGATTCAGAAACAGGAGTTGCAGGGCGGGGTGTGATCAACCCGAAACCCTAAACCAAGTCCTTCAGGTTTGTCCCCGGACGCATGCAGCACGTATTCGGAGGCATGACGCAGTCACAAAGTATGTGGCTCAACGACTTCGCGATCAAGGAAGCAATGTATTCCTTGAGCCGCGCATTAACACCAGCGATGGTCTGCGCAAACCAGATATTCTGGCGATCAAAGAATCTCACGCCGTAGTCGTTCATTCATAGGTTATTAGTGAGCAGTTCAATCTCAGAACTGCTCACAATAACAAAATCCGGAAATACCAACAGAATCCGGATGTGACTGCGTACATTTGCGAAGAATATGGTTTTCCTCCTCAGAACATCGCCTTCACTTCTGCAACCCTCAATTGGAAAGGTGTCTGGGAATCACGCTCAGCA
>NC_046665.1:14138725-14146944 GCF_010883055.1 Belonocnema kinseyi | reverse complement strand
AAATCGCCCGGATTGAAGTCTGGTACAGAGGGTTTCATTTTTGCATGCCAAGACGTTGTCATTTCCACCTTAACATACCGTCGCCACATTTTGAGCCAAGATCGACGCTCTCTTTCCGGAGAAGATCGCTCAGCTCATGCGAGATATTTTTCGCATTCTGCATATTGAGCTGGTATATAGTAATAGGCGTGGTGGAGCGCCCCCTAGTTGGCGGGATATTTCGACCACCATAGGAAGCGTTGTTACGCGAATGGGATGCTGTGGAAAGTAAACTGTTTGTCACGTCACGTCCGTCAGTACAATCGGAGTCAGTTTGTCTGTCCATTTACTGAATTTAATGGCACCTCTAATCTGCCCAGATGCCGGCCCAAGGCCGACTGGTAAGCGGGGCATGACTTACTGAGTATGTCATGATCCCCTTTTTCACCCTGGCGCCTACAGGCTGCGCAGGCGGGCGGGGCTCCAGCCTCCCTCTTGGGGCAAGATGTTATTTTGTGCCCCTTCGCCGCACAGTGGTCACAGGTGTCTGTCGTCTCTCGACAGTGCTTGGCAACATGGTCGTATGGCTGGCACTTGTAGCACTTGGTGATTCGCGTAATGGAGCGGACGGCGCAGCGCCTCCACCCCACAAAGAAGTGACCCCTTCTACAGATAGCCTCATGTAGCGAGGGGAAACCGAGGCGACCCAGTGCACCGAGTCGGATCGTCTCGGGTCAGCCCTATAGCGGAGCTTGAATTTTTGTTCAAACTTCGCCGGGGACAGGCCCTCGAACAGCTCCCCATTCAGTGAGTGGATCGCCTGGGCTATCTCCGCCTCGCTAGAATCGGCAGAGATGTTATAGATCATAATCTCCGGATACAGGGGAGCGGGAAGAGAGGCCTGCAGGCCCCTTGCCGTGAATGTGGGGTTATTCAAGATTTTTTGAATGTCTGCCGGGCTGGTGGTCTCCACCAGCACGGCTGGGAGAGACAGACGACGGGGTGGAATACGCGCGGGAGCGGGAGGGTTTTGGGATGGGTGGCCTGTAATAGCAGACCCCCGATCGCCATCAACGTCCACTCTGGCGCTCACAGCCCCGCCTCCGCGTCGGCGACCGCCACGTCCGCGCTTCCTGACGGCGATGAATCCTTCAGTATCCCCGCCGGCAGGAGCTTGCTGCGCCGGAGGGCCGCTCCTCAGGAGTTGAGCACCAGGCGCCAGCCCCGTAGGAGCTGCAGTGGTTGTTCGAGGCGCTGCTACCGGCGAGGCAGCCACCTTAGCGATTGCCGCTTGAGTGACCGCCGCGTAGGTTGCAGCACCTTTGCGACCGTCTGACGGTTTCGGCTTTCTGATGTTTTTTTTCCGACTTACTAGGCGTACTACCGATCGAACGGTCGCCCACCATCCCCTCGCCAGCTGGCGACGGAGCTATATTCTTTTCTCGCAAATCCTGAAGACGCACCTCCAGGCGCGCATCGCGGATAAGGAGATCACCCACGACGGATTGCATCTCCCTGAATTTTCCCGTTATGACTGCCATCTGCGACTTGTTGATTTTCTTTGTAACATCAAGAGAGAAGGCAGCCATATCCCTCTCGATCTTCATTGCCTTGGTTCTGAGGCCCTCCAGCGAGGCCTCAGACATCGGCACGGACGACGCCGAAAAGGACGGGGTCGGAGCAGTTGACGCCGGAGCAGCCGGCGCCGGCGTCGCCTGCGACCTTGAATTCCGCGAGGTGGGGTTGGAAGGCGCCTCAAGCTGCCTCCTCTTCTCCTTCATCTGCCCGGAGGCTTCTTCATCTGTAGTAGGGGTGACCGGTGCCGAAGTGGCGGCGCCGCGCCGACCCCCCTGTTTTACGCGAAGGCGCTTCCTCGTGAGCGGAGGACTAAATGATTCCTCCGCGGAGCATACTCCCATATCGCTGTTCACCTCCTGTACGGTCCTAACCAGGGAGGTGGCCTTAGCCGAGACCGCAATGGGCTCGGTGCTAGCAAACTCCATGGCCAGGTCCTCAGGGCCGAGAGCATTCGCGAGAGCAGTCTCGACCATGTCACCCCATGACACACGTGCGCCAGGAGTGACGCCGGCGCCCACGCCGGAGCGGACGCCGTAGTCGGCGACGGAACGCTCCACCGCGCCGGAAGCAGACTTCCTCGCGCCAGCAGAGTCTGCCGGCAGCGAGGTCGCCGAGGCCGGCACGCGGGAATGCCCCGTGCTTCCCGGCGTGTGTCCCGCGAGGCCCTCAATGGAATCGCCAGGGTTCGCAGATACCACGACGCGACAGGAGTTTCCCATCGTGGCAAATGCTGCAGACGACTTGAGTTGTCCCACGGGATTGGTCGAGACCATTTCGCGTTTTTTGGGCGAAATAAGAGTCGGATCTGCCCCAGACTCTTCCGCGCCTAATTTGGCTGCAGGGACCAAAGGGGGCGCAATAATCGCCGTGGGCCGCGAGTACGTGCATTCGCCGCCATGACGCTTCTGTTTTGTCAATTTAATGACTAGCATTTTCCCGACCAAGTTTGTTGCTGGGTGAGCCTGGGCCAAATCCGCCTCCAACGGCGAATATTTATTGGCAGGGGGTAGTGGGGAGGTAATAACAACATCCCCACTACACCCCGCAACGGGTTGCTCGGACTCTGTAAACAATTGCAAGGAATTCTTGTCTGATCTGGTACTTACTTTTCGTTGTTGTCGGTCGGGTGGCTCTTTTGCTGCAGGATCCGCCATCCTGCACACGGGAGCTCCTCACAGCACGTCCGCACGCCACGACGTCTCGAAGGCAACTAGTAGATAGGGACAGTGAGAATCGCGTTGAATTTGATTAATCAATCAGGTGATTGTCAACCAAGTCAAAGGTTACGCCAACCAGATTGGCCTGTAACTTCCCCTCTGCGCGAGGGGCGCTCTATCCGTAGCAGTCCTCTGCCAAGGAAACGGTTATGGAAAAACCGTTTGCTGGTTCTTTATGAAACTTTTACTGGTTTTATAAAGAATCAGATCAAACCAGAAGACCCAAGACGCCTCTCCTGAGGGAAGCAGATTGGCTACTTGCAGGCACACGAATAGGCCTGAAAATATTACCAGCGGGGACCATCTGGGAGGTGTCTGCTTCAAGCCGTAACCTTCTCATCTTTAAATAATCAGATGATCAGGGAACCGCTGCGCCTTTAGCTTTGGAGTTATTTTATTTATTGGAGGATTTTTAATTTTATTCCTACCTAAGATCTCTAGGAATCTGAATCTGCTAAGCAGTGTCCAGACTCCCACAACTGGCTCCGACAAGTCCGCTGCGGAAATCTCCCATATTTACGAATATGTCTAATAGTTTTCCTTTTGAAGAAGGACTTCCCTGGCGAAATTACCAAAGATTTTGCGTACCTTTTCATTGACCAAGTGGCCAGCTACAATAGGCCACTCTCTTTGCTCGCCCTCCATCATTGACGAGAGTGCCACACGGTGGTTCTCATAAAGGGAGCAATCCAAAAGTACGTGTCTCATTGTCTCTTCAGACCCGCAGCCGCAAAGTCTCTCCCTGGTGATTATTCCCCGCGAGAACAACCATGAGGCAAAGTCCCCATGACCAGAGACAAACTACGTCACGTAATAGTCCGGAGACCAAGACGAAGCAAACCTTGTTCTAACGTCCTTAAAGAACTCAAACGTTGTTCTTCCGTGTGACGCAAGCTCCCATTGCGCCTGCCAGAGGCGCAAAGCCTCTCTCTTTATATTAGTTTTAAAATCTTCTAGTCTTTCACCTGCTTCAATTGTTATGTCTCCAAATTTTGTTTTCAGACCAGCTCTTACTGAAGAAATTGCGACTCTTTCTTCAAGAGCTATTCTAATTGGTAATACACCTGCTATGACAGGCAGCGCATCAGCCGACACAGTCCTATATGACATTGCATGTTTTTCGCAATGAGCTCTCATCGTCAACTTCTCGCCATAGTATACCCCTAGTAACTTAAATTCCTTTACATACTTAATTGTCTTTCCGTTCATTTTAATGATCGGGTGCCTATCTGTTCCTTTTCCATTTGCCTTCAAATTGTATGTTTTATTTCTACATCTCATACTCATTTTGTCCCGCCTAACTTCATACTTTGTTGGTGTGCCGGCCAATTCCTTAAACGGTTTCAGGGCTCTTGGTATATATTTAACATAAATGATTGCTGTCTTTGACTCAGAAAGCTGCAATCCAGCCGTAAGTAAGAGAATCCCAAGTAAGAGAAACCGTCCTATCACCAAAATAGCTCTTCATCTAGTTATAGAGATTTCTCGGACATGCTCTCTCCCTTAGGCCCTCTAAGATCATTGACCAGAGTACATTATCAAATGCTCCAGTAATGTCAAAGAAGATTCCTAGTACATATCTCTCCGGGCAAGAGTCGATCATTTTTCTGAAGTCAATTAGTGCGTCTTCCGTGGAACGCCCAATTCTGAAGCCAAATTGTCTGTCTGAGATCTTTTCTTCAGTCAGTACAGTCTTATTTAGTTTTTTCAATATTAGTTTTTCCAGCAGCTTTCCGAGTACAGACAGCAAACATATCGGCCTATATGATCGCGGATCTGACCTAACCTTATTCCCTCCCTTATAGAGTGCTCTGAGTTTTCCCCTCTTCCATATTGAGGGGAAGACACCGTTTTTTAGGCACACATTCATTATTCGTACCAAGACGCCTCCCAGGATTGGATAGGCCATTTTCAACACCTCGACTTCTGATAGGTCGGGTCCTGGTGCCTTACCATTAGGCAGAGCCATTAGCGCTCTAGCCACCTCCTCTGGGTCGAACTCTGGTTCGTCTATCAAAGGAGCTGGATACTCGCCACAATCTCCGCCCTCTGGGTTCTCCAATTCACTGTGAGACGCATCCGGCACAAGGACATCTAATATGGCTCGGGCCGATTCTTCTGCTGTTTTTGTGTACCCTGTTTGTGTCTTCATGTTCACGTGTACCTGTTCTACTTTCATTTTATCCGCTTGCATTTTATAATTTATGCCCCACGGATTTTTATTCCCCTCTTCAGTAACAAATGTCCTAAAGCTATTTTTCTTGGCCTCGTGTACTGATTTTCTGTATTGTTTGATAATGTCCTTTTTATTCTGTGTAGCATGAATATATTCAATTACTCTAAATATGTCCGGGTGTTCATTATTTTTAATGTATTTACGTAACCTCTGAAACCGTCTAAGAACCTTTATTTTATTTTTCTTTAACGCTGTTAGTCTATCGCTCCACCAAGGTGAATATGTATATCGCCACTCTTTCCTCGGCATAGAGATCTCGCAAGCCTTTATGATTGATTTCGTTAGTTTTTCCGCGTATTTCTCTACATCTCTGTTAGATTCTAGCGGGGCTTTGGATAGGATAGCATCGAGAGATGCTTTAAGGCTCCCGTCAAACTTCGGTCTGTCCACCTTCTTAAAAAGAAACCGTCTAGGTCTCCGTTCGGAAGGTTGCCTTTTCCCTCCAAAGTTGGATCTTGTTCTGCAAGAGATCCTTATTTCGATGACTCTATGGTCACTAGTAGTGATTCCATCTAAGACTGTCCAACCCTTTACGTGCGGGTACATATTTCTTGAAACTAGCGTCAAATCTATATAAGTTTCTTTTCTGTTATGACAATAGGTCGCTAGCTGTGCAGGATCATTGATCAGTCTCAAATCATACTGCGAGATGAACTGCTCTACCGCTATTCCCTTCTCATCAGTAACACAACCTCCCCAGGACGGGGACTTTGCGTTTTCATCAACAGAAATGATATATCGATCACCCCTCAGTTCATTAAGAACAAAACCCAGATGACTAAGATGCGGCTCTATTGGATCCGCAAACTGAAAGTAGCTTGAGATCGCATAAAAAGACCCGCAGGGTGTGTTCACCTGTATACAGACACAGTGTTCTGTCGACAGGTGACGCAATACGATCATATTCACATCATCCTTAAGAGCCATTATTGCCGCCTTTGGCGTACTTTCTATGAAAGCTACTTTCGCCTTTGAGCCTAAACCAGCAATACCCTTAGCACAAAGATAGGGTTCTTGCATAAGAAGCAAATCAACCCCGAGCTCTATCACCTCTTTTCTAATTTCTCCGGTACCCTTGTTATTGTGGTTAAGATTTAATTGCCATAAAATAAATTCCTTTCCTATCCTAGTCCTGAGCCTTGCTTTATTCTCATTCAAAGCGGAAGTTCTTTCAGACCTATCCATGTTTCTAGGGAGGCTGTCAGACAGTCTAGAGATGGTTCTAGACTCCAGACAGCGCGCATGAGAGCTAGTCCCGGCATTGGGACCAGCGGGGATATTACCGAGAACTCGTGGTAGCACTCTGTCACACCTCGACATACGCACAAAGCAAGTTTTAAGATTTTTAGTTATATTCATTTTTATTCCCACGAGTTCTGGCGGATCTAAAAGACACAGAGTAACTCAGAGCCGCTTGTGCCCCAGGGAGTATTTAAATACGGGCAGGGCGACCTCCTCCGCCCATCCGCCTTCGTTCACGACAGAGTTTTTACCCCTCTGCCTCACAGCTCTCACAGCCCTCGCCACGAAGATTAAGCTTAAGCATAGGTGTGTTTGATCGCAACTCGGTCATATCCCTTTTCTCCCTTGAAACAAATAAATAGATCTTGCATCAGTGATAGTAATTATAATTTAATTATGAATTATAGGGTAGTATTTGTTGCCAATAAAACTCAATGTCAAACCACATCCATCGTCCTGCCTTTAGACATATACTATTGTTATTGGCTTTAGCCAGAGCCTGCGACCAACCCCACATTATGTCGTGAGTGTTCATCACAATCAGCTCGTCACCACAGGCGTTAATTAGCACAAAATTAGCGCCCGTGGCCGGCAGACGCAGTCCCCGCCCTTCAGCACCCATTTACATAGGCAATCCAGACCAGGAGACCGCAACCACCATGTTACAGAAGACAAGCAACTTTTGGGCTGTTTTAAAGCTAAACCGACGACTGTTGGCTACTTGCTACAGCATCTCGTTTAGCTATCAGCCTCGTTCAACGTTCGACAGGCCACATGACATTAATCATAAAGACCAACGTAGGCGTTGTCTTTTGCACCTGAGCAAGCCGCTTCTAGGTTAACCCATATAGGTTCCGCTTAGGGCAGCTATTACGAAGTGCTCGGCCAAAGCTGGGTGCTGCACTTCCCTGGCTCGTAACCCTGGTCCAGAGCAATGTATCTGGACAGGGCAGCTCACAGTTGGCTACTGTCAATCGACATTTCACCAGAACCTGCGGTCAACCTCACTGTATCGTGAGAGTTCACCACAATCAGTTCGTTGCTACGGGTGTGTATGTTATGCGCATTAACGCCCGTAACCAATGAATAGACTTTTCTGGACCTTCCTGCAGGGAACAGCGTGCTTACCGACAGACAGGCAAGTTCCTTCAGAACGCTACCTTATGACGAACAACATATCACTGCCTAACAGGAAAAGGTTGTCCAGGGTTTCCTTGCAGCAAGCACCACTGTACTCACAACTTGACAGGCAAATCCTATCGAACCACCCATGCAGAGACGGCGTGTTTGCCACCTAACAGGTAGAGTTTTTCTAGAACCTCCTTGCGTTAAGCATTGGGCCGTTTGCCCAGCAGAGGTGTCTTTCCGAGTCCATTCACGTAACGAAGCTAGAGAGAAATAGAGAGCACTTGGTAACTAAGCGCAGGTGGGTGACCCCGGCGCCAGTCCGCATTTTCGCCCATACATCTCGACCGCCTGGACCTCGTAAGGCCAGGACGGCGTCGCACCTCCACGCTCAACCATTCACCGGCCGGCGCTTCATTGACTAAGGGAGTTACTAATGCAGTAAGCTACATACTATATCTCTCTGCTGCTTCGTCTAACGAACCTCGATCACCACTCAACGTGGTGATGAGGAACGCAACGCACAAGACCAGGTATCGAATCTAGCCGCCTCTCCCTACTCACTCCTAAGAGGGAGGGTACAGACGTTGCCCACCTAGCACGAACGAGGACGTATCGGTTTGGTACACGGCCAGGGCACTCATAGGGCAAGCCCTACTCAGCCCCATTAGTAGATAGGGACAGTGGGAATCTCGTTAATCTATTCATGCGCGTCACTAATTAGATGACGAGGCATTTGGCTATTTTTTTTTTCTTAAGGAGGGGAAATGCATTACGCACGACCGTTTTGAGCCTCAAGGATTCTCAAACCGAGTGTGGGACTCTGTCATAATGACCATACC
>NC_046665.1:14135104-14138625 GCF_010883055.1 Belonocnema kinseyi | reverse complement strand
GACTAGCTTTTATGACTATTAGAAATAACCTTTTTTAGGACAGGTGTACGCTCAAAGTTATATACCACACGTGTTGGAGTCATAAAACTACGACTTAAGAGATAAATTTATGACTTTAAGGCATAAAAACTTGTCTCCAAGCCATAAATTGAAGTCCGAATCCGTCTCAAAACTGAGACATGCTTAAGTCGACCTTTTCGACTTCAGCATGTCTTGATTGGTGACAATTCAAGTCGAACTCAACTCGAAGAATTTTTATTCGGGGTGCGAAAGTTGATTGGCAGGCTGTCAAACATGCCAAAAATTCTAGATATGAAATGTCATTTTAGTACTCTTGAAACCCGTTGGGAATAATTGTTTGAATCCTGAAAACTAATAAAAAATTGGACTGGCAGCTTCTAGGTGATGCCAAAGTTGACTGGCAGACTGTCAAGCATATACGAAATGACAGGATAAAAATTAGAACAGTTTTTTTAATACTCCTGAACCTCATTGGGGATGATTCTTTAGGTGCTAAAAAGTAAGAAAATAATTGATTGGCTGTTCCTCAGTCATGCTAAATTTGACTGGCAGACTGTCTAGCATGTCAACAATTCAAGTGAAAGAACGCTATTTTAGTACTCTTTAAACCCATTGAGGATGATTGTTTTGGTGCAAACAACTATCAAAGAATTTGACTGGCAGCTCCTGAGTAGTGCCAAGGTTGACTGACATTTTAATCGGCAATCTAATGAAAGTTTTGTCCTTTTCATTAACTAACATTTTCATCTATAGGATATTTCTTTAAAACCAATATGTATATAAAAAACTACAAAAATCTCACTTTTAACGTAAATTCACAGCTGGCAACAATGGGTTTCAAGAGCACTAAAATGACGTTTCTTCTCTTAAATTTTTGTCATGTTTGACAGCCTACCAGTCAACTTTGGCACCATCGAGAAGCTGCCAGTCAAATTTTTTGTTAGTTCTTAGCATCCAAACAATCATTCATAATGGGTTTCAACATTAATAAAATGACGTTCCTTTACTCCAATTATTGCCATGTTTGACAGCATGCCAGTCAACTTTGTCACCACTCAGGAACTGCCAGTCAAACTTATTGTTAGTTGTTTGCGCCTGAACAATCATCCTCAATGGGTTTCAAGAGTACTAAAATAAAGGTTCTAATTGTCATCCATTCATTTTTTTTATATGTTTGACAGCCTGTCAGTCAAGTTTGGCACCACTCAAAAGCTGTCAGGCAACATTTTTGTTAATCCTTTGCATCTAAAAAATCGTTCCCAATGGGTTTCAAGAGTATTGAAATGACGTATATTCACTCGAATTTTTGACATTTTTGACAACCTGCCAGCCAACTTTGGCCAGTCAACGAATTTCGAACTGTTGACTATGAAAACAAGAAAATCTGACATCTTAGTGAGTAGTAATATAATGTCAATGGAATTGTCGTGAGCTCCCGACATTTTGAAGACTAATAGTAACTATATTTTCATCAAATATGTCCACGTGGACAAAATACATGGGGGGGGGGGAGCATTTGCCCAAATGCCACGGCTGTCCACGAGGGGGAAGGGGGTCAAAAAGTGGTGAAAAATTGTCCATGTGGTATATGGATGGCCACTATGCACTAATTGCAATAAATCAATTCTTATAAAAATTGCTACCATGGAAAAAGATCCCGCCCGCTTAAGACTGAACTTCTTAACGTAGACTAGGAGGGGCTTACGTTTTATTAACAGCCCATAAAAAAAGGTAATCTGACATTAGTTTGAATCACTTTTTACGCTAAAAAAAAGACCTTCTGATGGCTTTATGGAAACTAAGTCAAGGTCTATCGCTTGCTTTTCTGAAAGTCATGTTCCAATATTCAAGTAGACCGGCAGTTAGTAAAGTCATCGGCACGGTCAGACTATCCTTAATGCAACGTTCTGTGCCTTTGACGTTTCTGTACATGAATTTGCAGCTGGAAGCTAGTTCCTTCCTGAAATTTCTAACAAGGAATAAATATAAAATTTTAAGCAACAATGCTTTAAGTTTCAATTTTTTTTTAAATCTGAAAGAAAGTCGTAGAGAAACATATTTGAAATTTAATTCTCAAAATGTTTACTAGGGATCGTAAAGCTTAGGCAACCGAAATAATGCCGACCGACCATAGCTCAGTTAGGGCAATCAAATCTTTTCTATCTGTGTACAATCAAAGCTTAGTTCCGGCATTTGCATTTTGTAATTTCTACGAACAATTTTTACATGGAACTTCTACTTAAATTTCCGCATGCATAATATATTATATATTGTATATTATATATTATTTATTATATATTATATACATAATTGAAATCTGTGAATTATTTTAGCACCAAGATAAGCTAACAATTATGTTACGGGAATATAAAGGCTTACTAACTGGAAAATCTCGGACGTATCGTAGTAGGAGACTGAAAAATCCCATAAAAAAGGTATGTAGTGAAATTTTATCAATTTATTGTAATATGTGTTATCAGATGAACCTCAAAAATTGTGTTGAAAAAATCAAAATCAATTCACTATCATGTGCGGAAAAAACTAAAAGTTATATTGGTACAGAGATTTCAGAGTAGGACCATTATAAGCTAAAAAAATTCAAGATTTTGAACTGATATTCCAATTTCAATAAAACATCATGAAATTATAGTATTATATAAGAGAGATTTTGTGCCCAAAGACTTGTTTTGAAAGGAAGGAGGTCAACAAGGCCAGATTTTGTTATGAAGCCGTTTTCTGTATGTCCTTTTCATGCAATATTTTGGCCAAATTAATCAATAAAGGGTAGTCTTTATTACAAGAAAAAATTGGTGGTTATTGGCACAATCTGTGATATACATTTCATGAATTTCGATCACTCCTGTCACCTCTATGTGCTACGTTTTCCATTTCTCTTAACTCGGAGAATAATACTTTCAAAGAACCCCCCACACTCCGAGACGTATATTGTATTATGTGAAGAATCCCCTATAACCTATAACTCAGTATAACTTAAAAAAAGGACTAAATCGAATTTTTAATTATAATGCGAAGTGACCTGTGTTCTACCAGTGCAATGGGAAAGGTTAAGCCCCCTAGAAATCGAGGCGTTCTTAGCGAGAAAAGAAAAAAGTGCCTGGTACTACTATGACCAAAAGTGATTAATCCAACTGCGAACACACCGTAAACGAAAACTTGTATATATATATATATTTTTTTTTTTTGGTTCGGTTCGGTTTTGATTCCTCTAGAATCAAACCGAAGGGCCTATGACAAAGCCACCGAACGCGTCCTCGGGTTGTGGATAGAGGGTCCCTGAACCAAGGGTTTCTGCTGAATATGGTTACAAAAATAAATAGGCAGTCGCGGACAATTGTCCAGTGGTGGTCCCGAAGGAATTAACCCCCAAGCGGAGTTGTGACGAATGCATCAACTTGCCATAAAGATAGGCTGGGCAAGATAGTACGCGTCCCGCATTCAATGTGTGATTGACTACATCACATCTGGCAGAAATTTTACCG
>NC_046665.1:14125982-14135004 GCF_010883055.1 Belonocnema kinseyi | reverse complement strand
TTCTAACGGCTTAGGAGATCCTTCTAGAAAGTTACAATTTTTATTTTTTTGAAGAAAATTTTTAAGGGTTATATTCGTTCAGACCCACCGATTCTGAATTTTTAAAATAAAAATAACTAATTTAATAATTACAAATTTTTCGTTCATCAATTTTAATCTCATTTATAAGCCGAAAAAGGTTCGATAATCTCAGCCAAGACAAGGCTCGTCTTGAGTCAAGTAAACGTCGTCTTAGCCAAGACAAGGCTCGACTTAAGACAAGTAAACGCCGTTTTACCTGTAGTGGTCATAAAAGTAAGATGAAGGCTTATGTCTCGACTCAGTTTTGTGACGCAGCCAGACACCGATGTCTTGGAGACGAACTCAAGACATAACCAAGTCAAACTCAAGTCGAAGCTTTTTTACTCGGGACCACTCAGGAGCTGTCAGTTAAACGTCTTGTTAGTTGTTTGCACCAAAACAATCATCCCGTATGGGTTTTAAGAGTGCTAAAAAGAAGGTTCTAATTTTCATCCTTTCAATTTTTTATATGTTTGACAGCCTGCCAGTCAAGTTTGGCATCACTCAGGAGCTGCCATTTAAAATTTTTGTTAGTTCTTTGCACCTAAGGAATCATCCTAAGGTTTCAAGAGTACTAAATGGACGTTTTTTCAATCGAATTTTTAACATATTTGACAGCCTGCCAGTCAACTTTGGTACCACTGAGGAGCTGCCAGTCAAACTTCTTGTTAGTTTTAAGCATTTAAACAATCATTCCACGTGGGATTGAAGAGTAATAAAATGAAGTTTTTCACGCGAATTTTTGACATTTTTGACATCCTGCCAGTCAACTTTGGCACCAGCGAGAAGTTGCCAGTCAAACTGATTGTTAGTTCTTAGTATTTAAACAATTATATCTCGTGGGTGTCAAGAGTACTAAAATGACGTTTTTCACTCGAATTTTTGACCAGTTCAACGATAGATTGTTGCAAAATACACCAACAGTTGTTATTCAGTCAACGTATTTCGAACTGTTGACTATGAAAACAAAAGAATTTAAAATTTTAGTGAGTACTAAAATAATGGCCACAGAATAGTCAGGAGCACCCGGACTACAAGAAGTTCAAAAGGAGCGATGAATTGGCTAAAAAAATTCGGATTAGGTTAGGAACGTGAGCTGAAACATTATTTGAATTTCAAATAAAAAGTCGTGAGCAAAATTATAATAAAAATAAAAATAAAAATTATATGGTGCGCGAGCACAATATAAAAGTTCGAGTATACCTAGAGTATACCTTGTCTCATTTCAGTATATTTTCCGCAGATTTAGGGAAATGTGTATCTACGTGGATTCTAACCCCCCCCCCCCGGCCCCAATCATGGACAAGCGTGGAATTTTAGCATACCCCCTTTCCTCCCTAAAGTGTCCACATGTATATGGATGGCCCCAAATATTTTTTAGATGTATAACTTCCAATGGCAGTTTTTAAAACCCAGCTCGTCTGTATATAGCGATTTCCCTTTCGCCAGCATTCTCATCTTCTTCGATTTCAGTGATGAGATGAGGAGATAATCGTCCATCGCAAATTGAACAACATAAAACAGTTTTAAGTGCCATTATGATAAAGGATTTACAATAAAAGAATGCAAGTATTGAATTAGAAATTGCTTAAGTTTACAAAATCAAGTAATTCTATGAAAAAAGAATTATACTGAGTGTAGTACGCTGCCCGCAGTGAAGTGAATATACACTCAGAAAACAATTGCTAACAAAAACAAACAAAAGAATAGCAAAACAAGTGTAGCACACTGCCCCACTTAATGCCCCACTTAATGCGGGTAGAATTACGCAAATCGATATCCAATATGAAGGCCTGGAGCCAGAAGGGAGCACTCAGAAAAACTTGCTACCGCTAGGAAAGACCCGGCTCACGTGAGCTTACTTGGAACAGAACGCGAGACGGTTTGCTGGTGCGGGTAACTACGATGAAGGCCTGTGAACACAAAAGTGACAGAGTACGAAGACGTCGCCGTGCGTTACAAAGCGTTTTGGAACAGTTTTCACACAAATTTAAAGGCAAAATGCACTAAATTTATAGAAAACTGATCACGCGTTGTGCTTTCTGAAAAATAATTGATTAAACAAATTTTTTTACAACAAAGGAAGTAGGGAAGAAAGAAATGAATGGAATAGGGAAAGTGATAAAAATAAGAGTGAAAATATTAGGTGGAAAGATCTTAATAGAAATCAATTAAAAGCCAGAAATAATTGCAGGAAGAATGAAAATGATTATAGGTAGATAGAGTACTACGAAAGTTTTGCAAAACAGACGAACCTTTTATAGTTTTTTGAAGCACTTTCCACCGCAATGAATACACTTTTCCATACGTCGAAACTAGTCATCGAACCAACCCTGCCACTTTTCTTCTGGAAGATCTGCACATGCTTGTTCCCATGCCGTCAAAAGGTCACTTTTGTTAGTAAATCGAGGCCCTTTTAGTTGTTTTTTTTTTACTTTCGGAAACAAACTAAAGTCACAGGGAGAAAGATCTGTAATGTAAGGAGGGTGATCTAGAATAGTCAGTCCAGATTTAACCAAACAAGCTACTATGACCTTCGCACTGTGAGCCGGTGCTTTGTCGTGGTGGAATAGCCAGGTGCTGAGTCGAGACTTCGGTCAGATTTTTTTGAGTTGGTTTATGACTTGGGATGAAGATACCTAAGGGTACCAGGAAGAGGTGACTGTACGCTGGTTTTCCAGTACGACCCTATGCACAATGCCACGTTTCCCAAAGAGTACTGCAATCATGGTTTTGTTTACAGATCAAGACTTCCGCACCTCCATTGGAGCATCCTCATCCTCAAACAGCCAGATCTTGTTTTGCGATTTTTGTTCGAACGTCGTAATAATACAGTCAGGGTTCTTCGCCTGTAATAATACTATTTAAATCCCGACAAAAACCCGATTCAAATTTTTTCAGCATTTTTTGGCACCACTTTACTTTCGCTGCCATTTGTTCCTCGAACAAAACATGTGGTACCCATAGAGTACAAACCTTCCTAACATGTAAATAATCATGCAGAATTCGATGGACTGCCGGTGCACTAATGTGTAACATTTGTTCTATCTGCCGATACGTGATTCTTCTATTACACAGCCATGCAAAAAAAAATAAGTGTGCGGATCTGGTAACAAGACACACGTATTCCTATGTATTTTGGGGCGCCGAATTCAAATTTGTTATCAAAAATCAACCATCACGTCATAGTTGAGCCATAACCTCAAAAAATGACGAAAAATCATGCACTAAGGCTATTAAATTTCAAAATAATGCCAGTGATGCAAATTTTCACTTCGAAAACATGCCGACAACTGTGAAAGATCAACCCTTGCCCGTTATCCACTTATTTAACATAACTTTACCCAACAACCTGTAAAGAGGTCAAACCTATCCTAACCTAAAAAACCTGACCTAACCCAACCTAACCTAACTTCACGTAACACAATTAAACTCATTGTGTTGTCTCTTTGTGTTTGCGGTACCGTTTCATTCAGCTGCGGCTTAACCTATATAGAGGTTTAACCTATCCTAACCTAACAAAACCTGACCTAACCTAACCTAGCCGAATGAAATTCAACCACTCGTGTAGCTATTTAAGCGTACGGTTCTCAGTCTTAAGTGTGTACTATACTTAATAGGTTAACTTGATCTTAACCTACAAATGAAGAAAAAAGGACACGTTATAGCAGGCAGAAAATAGACTGAACTAGGTCTATAAATCAATTTCATTACGATAAAAAGCAAGATAAAATGTAAACACGAAAGATAGTATAAATATATCCCTTAAGTTTAAGAAAAGCAGTGAGAAAAAATTTTTAAATAAAACTCTTATCCATTTTCATGTTGAAGTTAGAGTTCTACATTTTAATTGATACAAACATTGTCATGTTAATTGAAATGGGGTCAATTCTACTTGTAGTTCTAAGTTTCTTCAAATGAGTAATGTGCGTCTAAATTTTTAACCACCTGTAGTGCAATGAAATAAATTTTATTGTGTTACAACGGGAACACTTAAGTTAAGTTGCGTTGCGTTAAGCAAAATTTCGTTAGGTTCTGTTAAGTTAGATTCATTGGTAGGTTAAGATCGAGTTAACCTATTAAACATATCACATATTTGAGACTGAGAACCGTACGCTTACATATCTACACGTGTGGTTTAATTTCATTCGGCTAAGTTAGGTTAGATCAGGTTTTTTTAGGTTAGGATAGGTTTGACCTCTTTTCAGGTTAAGCCCAAGCTGAATCAGGCGGTACCGCAAACACAACGGGACAACAGAATCAGTTTAATTGTGTTTCATGAGGTTAGGTTACGTTAGGTTAGGTTACGTTAGGTTAGGCTAGGTTGGATTTATTTCTAGGTTAGACTCGAGTTGACCCATTCGATGTAGCACACATTTGCTACTGGGAAAATATTCTTCCAGAGCTTTACGTGTAGTTCAATAAATTTCTGTTAATTCAGGTTAGGTGAGGTCAGGTTCTGTTGAGTAAAGTTATGTTAAATAAGTTGATATCAGGCAAGGGTTGATCCTTCACAGTTGTCGACACGTTTTTGGAGTGAAAATTGGCATCACTGGCGTTATTTTGAAATTTATTTGCCTCAGTGCATGATTTTTCGTTATGTTTTCAGCTTCTGGCTCAACCATGACGTGATGGTTGATTTTTGATACCGAATTTGAATTCAGCGCCCCAAAATCCATAGGAATACGTGTGTCTTGTTACCAGATCCGCACACTTATTTTTTTTTGTGTGGCTGTGTTATCATTCAGTAGATTACTCACAGATGCAATTTTTTCCGATGTCACTACTTCCGGCGGTCGACCTGAGCGCGAGTCGTCCGCGAGACCGAAATTTCCCCTTTCGAACTATTCGTACCATCGGAAAATTGCTGTGCGATGCGGACAATCCTTACCCAATACCGGAAACATTTCCTCAAAACTTTGGTCTACACTTAAACCACGAGCAACTTTGTATCGAATTATCGCACGATATTCTTTCTTTGTTCACGACGCCATTGCTCAATCGTTCCGGGCTGCGTGCTTAGACTGTACTGAGACCTGAGTCAACAGGTTTCCTCTTCCTAACTAATTTCTGACGCTCTTTCTAATGTCAAAATTGACAACACAAACATGATTTCAGAAAAAGAGATGAAGATAGGAAATATTATGAACAAAGGGATACAAAAAGACACAGGGAAAGTTAAGAAAAATCGCATTAGAGAAAAGGAAGTGGATAATTAAAAATAGAAAAGGTAATGATAGAACGAATAGGTATTCTAAATCAAACGAGCGCATGATGAACCAAGTCACCTTATCATGAGTAGATAGGCGATTGGTAACTGAAAGTACCTACTAACAGATCATACCGATGTAGGATAATCATGTTTTACCATATGTGCTCATGATATGAGTACGTGCATAGGTATAAACTATTATAATAATTTAGTACTATATGTAACAAACCGATCATCTAAAAATGTACGACATAGCCACTTAGTGAAAAAGCTTGTATCTAGTCAGAAAACACTATTTTTAAAGGCTTCTCTCTAGATATGTGGAATGGCTATAAGGTAGGATAATTTGAACGTTTCAAAGGAACATGAGAGGAGGCAGGCGATCTTCGTAAATATTAGCAAACAGAAAGTAATGGTCACGCGCTCTTAATACATAAATTCGATAAGCGCGAAGTGACAACATTTAGTATCATTAAATATAGTTCAGTCTCGACCAATGTTTAATGAAACAAAATTGATTGTGTATAAACATTGAAAAACATATTATACGAGCAATATTGTTAATAAGAACATGATAATTTCAAAAGTTAAAAACTGGCCGATTTCAAAAGTTCAGACGTGACTTTCGGCACGTATTTACTGCCTCTATCTTTAATATGGATAACTAACCACATGTAAACGCTAGAGAAACCCCAGCCACTTGTCTTCTAGTATTAAGCAGACATAGTATTCACCTTGATATACGTATAACAAATCGCTTGGACAAAGGCGCGTCTTCTACCTCATTGTGACTGAAGAAATGTTCTAATTAGGCTGCGCACTTTGAAGTTCAATTCGAAATAGTTTACGTGTTCGAGTCTTGTACTACAGTCTCTTCGATGTCGGTCTTCGTAAAGCGAGTCTATTCTCGAATGAAGTCTGCTGTGTTAAACATTCGAGAAAATAGAACTCAAGAATGGATTCGATGGCTGATATAGGACCATTTATCGCTCTACATTATGAAACGTGGTTGTCCCTCCTTTTACAAAACAAACTGAGTTAGATTTACAGTAATACAACGAAACATTCAGTAGAGTCCCGTTGCTGCTCTACGGGACATACGGAAATCCAATCGACAAGAAACCACCTCTCTTGCATTTCCAAGCGTAAGGAAGGTACATGTAAGTTTAGATTTCATAACTGACACTCTTACTTACTATCTTTATAATAAGTTATCTACTATCTGAAATACATTTCTGTTACTTAGAGCACTATTTTAACGCAGTTCAAATTGTTATTCAAAATTTCGATTCGAAAACAATAATAAAAGAGTATAAATTAATTAATTCGGATAAATTAAAATGCTTTTAGATTTGTAAACCCTTTTACCGAATAATTAAATAAAAGTGAAATTATTTCAAGTTAAAGACAACTTCAAACAATGATTCAAAACCACAGTTATCAAAAGGCGAGCTTCAATTCTTTACACCATTAATTGCCTTTAATTACAAATTTTATCGAGCTGAAATCCATTGTAAAAGTCTCTTTTATAGATTGATCGCCCTTGAATGGAACTCCTACAATAGATTTACGCATTACAAATTCAGTAAATTTCAACAATAAATAAATTTAAAACTATAAATGTAGACTATCAAGCCAAAAAAAAGCTACAACAATTTTTAGAATTTTATTGAAAAATAAGTGTTTTTAATCACTCGCGTTTCTGAGATTATATTGTAATTTACTTAGTTAATTTATCCAGAGTATGAAAACTCGAGCTGTCCCTGTAGAGATGGATGAAACTATAGATACTAGAAAAAGACATTCGAAAATTAATATTAGAAATAACTAATACTGCTAAACGATTTACTATATCTCAACTATAGATAACGATAGATCACACATACAGAAGCAAAGTGTGAAAACATCTTTGACATTCAACTTATGCATATATAGTACATCCAGTACAACAAAATTTAATTGAAAATATAACGGGATCCTCTTACATATTACCCAAATAACCTTATATAGCTTTTTCATCTGATATTCAACAGTTTTTTTCTGTCTGATCAAGAATATCAAAACTGCTACATAAAAGCTTCAGATAATATTATCTGTGAAGCAAACCATCCCACATGTATCTTTAAACAGTACCTTATGTGAGCTTATTAGGCTAATTAGACCCTCTATAATGACCTTAGAAAATCCTGACATAAAAACAATATCGCAGTAGTAAGAATGGAAATAAATAAGAGCAGAGAAGAACATTTATAAATGTAAATTTTTTTATCCATCTAGAATCAAATCGACGGGCCTACAAGAAAGCCACCGAACGCGTCCTCGGATTGCGATAGAGCGTCCCTGTACCAAGGGTTTCTGCTAAATATAGTTACAAAAATAAATAGACAGTCGCATAAAATTGTCTATGGGTGGTCCCGAAGGAATTAACCCCTAAACGGAGGTGTGAAAACCGTTCCGAAAGCTGTATGGCACCTGTATATGGTGTCCCGAACGGTGACTCTGGGATGCCAGGCGACCTCTCAGAGTAGGCAGCCCTTTCCTTGCATGCGGGGCTCTACAAGGATGGACGAACCCCTTTCCCTAGCTTCTCGTGGGAACAACAATGACAACACCAAACATAATTTTAGTAAGTTCGGTTCAAAATAATAGAACGCGGAGGATCGACAATGGTCGGCCAACAATGCCGACCACTCCAGAGAAAATCAACAGTTTCTCTCTGACCCATCTCGTCTCTTCCAGGACCCTCTAGTAAATGAAACGAACAACAAAAAATTGGGAAGGATTTAAAATTGATAATTCATCAGAAGAATTTAATAACTAAATAATATAATTTGATCAACTACACCACTATCAAAAGCAGAAAAATTACATTTTATTGGGAACATCCATATCAATAATTACATTAGTGTCAATAACGACTCTATATTATGGAAGAAAATTATAAGCAAAAACTTGTAAAAAATCCCGAACACATTACAGCAACATACATAGCAAATGAACATCGCAGGCAAATGAGCGATAAGTAACCTGAAAAAGCTCCCACCAATCAAAGGGCAAGATAACAAGTTGCCGTTTTAAATTTAATAGAAAGACTATTTAAAAAAATACACCGTCCCCACCTAACGATAGTTTGCACGACTTGCGCTCCGATTGTGAGATCCTTTTCAAGATATTCATCAGTGATTTACGGGAGCTTTAATGCTCGGAAGATTTTTCACGGACTCGAATTTTAAGAAGGGATGAGAAATAAGAACATCTTGTTTTTTTTCGATTGCCAGTGCAACCAACGCTGAACGTCAGACATGACGTTAATACTCATTATGGTCGCCTTCAATAAGTGAATAACGCACCTTCATAGTGAGAAGAACAGCAATAGAAATATTGAAGCACTCCGACAAAATAGCGATTAGTGCGCCGTAGGCAAGCAACGCAGACAAGGACGAAAGTCACTCCAGCAACTGTAATTTAAGTATAACTCTATGCTAAATATCATCAAATACATATGCATGTGCATCCTCTTATCGAAGAGCTGTTCACGAAAGTTTTTCTCTTGTGCTTTCTTAATCCGGGCTTTTAGGAGTGAGTACTCGAGATAGGTTAGATTTGATGCATTTTGCTCACCCCTAATACTGAAGTCAAGTCTGAGTGTTTCAGCAGCCTCCTCCGCTGCTTCGTACATAAATGCTCCTTTGCCCACTTCCTCGTGATTCCTGACCATTTTAAGAAGAGGGTCTCTTCCATTTGCAACTT
>NC_046665.1:14123803-14125882 GCF_010883055.1 Belonocnema kinseyi | reverse complement strand
GCTCCCCCAGCTCTAGATTGGTCGGCATTGTTGGCAGACCCATTGTCGGGAGCCCTGCGCGTTCTGTTGTTTTGAACCGCACTTACTACAACTATGTTTGGTCTTGTCATTATTGTTCCTACGAGAAGCTAGGGAAAGGGGTTCGTCCATCCTTGTAGAGCCCCGCATGCAAGGATAAGGCTGCTTGCTCTGAGAGGTCGCCCGGTATCCCAGAGTCACCGTTCTAGACACCTCACCCAGATGCCATTCAGCTTTCGGCACGGTTTTCACACCTCCGCTTGGGGGCTAATTCCTTCGGGACCACCCCTGAACAATTGTCCGCGACTGCCTATTTATTTTTGTAACCATATTCAGTAGAAACCCTTGGTACAGGGACCCTCTATCCGCAACCCAAGGACGCGTTCGGTGGCTTTGTCATAGGCCCTTCGGTTTGATTCTAGAGGAATCAAAATAATATTTATTTATTTATTTAAATACAAGGTATATAATTAAATAAATTAGGCGGTAAATTGTGTATTTAAAAACAAATCTTGAACTAAGATATTATCTCTTAAAACCTTTTATATACACTATTTTAATATCTAAAAATCTATCCTGAAAAAAATAATTAACTAATACTTTAACTTTATAAAACTTTCAGAATAAGAAATTGAAGTTCTGAAAAACAGAATAAATACTAAGTATAAATTGATACCACTAGGATTGTAAAAAGAAATAGCATCACTTGAGTATCGGACCCGTAATATTCAGATTAAAAATAAAATTCAAGATAGCTAGTATTTATAAAAAGTGGAACTCCATAAAAATATGCCACACGCGGACAAAATATATGACTTGTCCTACGCACACTGAAACATAAACACAGCAACAAAAACTTTACACAGAAATGAACAAGTAAAAGTGTAAGCATGCACGGACACCCATGATCAAAAAGAAAAATTACAAAAAATCATAAAGAAAAAAGGAGTGTTGACTGACAAAGTCATAAAGTTCGTCCGCTTGTTGAAACAAGGCGCCCTATGCAGTATCAATCTCGAAAAGGCCCATAGCAGAAGAAGACGGTATGGGCAGTATCTTCCGGGCCTCCTGAGGCCCTGCTTGGCGACCTTGCCTCTGGAAATCAGAGACCCTCTCGTCGAGGAGCTGGAGGCCGCTTGTTCTTTTGCAATAACAAAACCTGCGACAGCAACAAGTAGAATCCTAGCAGAGTTGGTAGATTTAATAATTGACGCTAGAAAAAACTTATGGATAGGCGACGACCCTTGTTTAGCCATTATAGGAAATAAAAGTAAGACATTAACATAACAAGAGTTGAGATCGTACTACCGGTCTCTGACGGTTATCAGGGATAAATAAACAAAAGAACAGCAAAGTAAAAAGAATAAGAAAAAGAAAGTGTCTATGCGAAACACAAAGAAATGAATAAAAGTTGATAAAAAAGAAGGAAGACTGTAAACTTTGGCGTTTCAAAACTATGATCCAGGTTTCGGCATCTCATCGTTAAATTCGATTTGATTGACTGTGGCTCCCGGGTCGCCAGTTCTTATCCTAATCTTAGAATTAATTTGCTTAGAGACCGATCAAGGAAATAACAGTATAAAATTTCAAGTAACGATCTTAAAATAGAATCCTTGAAGATACTCCCTGAGCTTTTGAATTCCTAACACGACCGTAAGGCACTTCCTCACAGTGATGTTGTAATTCTATCCCGCCGCAGTGAGTGTGCTGCTGGCGAAAGCTATTATCCGCTCTTCACCTTCCTGTCTCTGGGTCAAAACTCCTCCGAATCTGCAAGCATTAACATTTGCCCTGAAAAGCAGCGTCAGGAGTTCAGCTATCTTCGCAAATTTTGGTATGAACCGGCGATACCAGGAGGCCATCCCTAGAAATGTTTGTAATGATTTCAACGTTTTTGGGGCCATGTAGGAACACTGATGACATCCAGTTGGCTAAAGACATTGGGCCTCATTTCCGGAGTTATAACCTTATTTATAAGTCGCTGAAAAGTTATAGGGACCCCCGTAAATCCAAATGGCTTTATTTTTATCTTGAACAGTCCCCTAACCGATACACTGAATA
>NC_046665.1:14111049-14123703 GCF_010883055.1 Belonocnema kinseyi | reverse complement strand
GGAAATTCAGGCAAAGTCAGTATTTGTCACCAGGTTTACGAGCCATCACGTTACACCGCACAATCTATCACAATTCAGCGGGTAATCTGTCGATCTTTTTATACATGCTCTCCTGGACTTTCGGGGACATTATTTTATAACTTTTCTCAATTGGCGGGTGAACCTGGACGTCTAATGAGGAAGTAATGAGGTGGGTCGCTCCTAGAGGAGCCTGCGACTTTGGAGGGAGCTTTATTTTCAAGAGTTCTTTTGAAGTTTCCTCCTCGCCTTCTAGTAGGGCAACAACCCCGCTACATCCCTTTTCTTCTACGAGCCACTGTTTTAGGGGATTGTGTCTCTCATCGGTATATGGCATGAATACATTTTGCGATATCGCGACGAACATCATGTTAAATTGACTACACATTATATATTTATTATTTATTTATTTATTATGTACTATATTTATTATTGTCTATATTTATTATATATTTATTCATTTATTTTACCTTCCAAACCTAATATTAATTCAGTGTCAAGGTTATTTGCCGCTCTGACTTCGCAGGTTCGAGTGACCCCTTCGATGGTTATAAGCAGATTGGCCTTTCCGATAATCACGTCGTCTGAACCGTTTGCCATAATCATTCGAGTTTTCTTATTGAAATCTAACCGTCTACCTGAAGCCCTCACTAACTTATCTTAAGCTGACTCTCTTATTCTAACGCAGGAGGATCCGTTATTAATCAGCGCGTCTAGTGGAACTGAGTCTATCGTAACCCGTACATGGATTCTGTTGGCTACTTCAGACGTGTCCACTATACCGCTGGTCAGGTCAGCTTCTGATATGCTTTTTTCTGTAGCCCTTACTTTCTCTAGTACTTTCTAGGAGTTTCTAGTACTTTCTAGTACTTTCTAGTACTTACTATTTACCTTCTCTAAGTCATACTGTCAAATGGTTCCGTGCTTCTTTTAAGTACGGGTTTGGAATTTTCTAATTCGGGATCTCTATGGACATGAGCTTCTACTTCTATTTCCTCTGGCCCTAGGTCTACTTGGCCCTCCTCATCGTTAACTGCGTCCACCAAACAGATACTTTGGAATCCGAGAAGGATCGTCATTTCGAGTTCCGGCGATATTCCCACACCGTTGAAGCTCTCCGTGTCTATTGTTTCCTGCATCATACTCGCGTTTTAAAAGCATGACTGCCCAATTTTTTAGATTTTCCACCTTTTTCCCTGTAAACTACGCGTCAGTATTAGGTTCTCTGATGTCTTAGGAGTAGTGGAGATCGTTTTCACTACACCTTTGCCCCATTTCCCGAACAATTAGGGCAGTCCTTAAGGGTATAGCCCTCCGTTTTGCCTTTAAAGCATATTTCTTTTCACGGAGTGGCACAACCCTTACGGAATGACCCCTTTGGTTGCAATTAAATTAAATTATTTTATTCATATCCCAAGCAGGGTTGGTTGAAAGAGTGCTCTCAATACGAGTGTTATCACTCTGTTGACTTTCTTAGAACCTATCGACGGGTTCAACTAAAGACCGGTGCTCTTTGCGTTTCCAGTTTTGTTTTTAGGGCTCGGCTTTTTTTGTTGGGTTTAATTGTTTCGGTGGTGCTTAGGGTGGTTATTGCCTCTTAAAATTATTTTACCGCGGCTGTATGATTATTTTTAAACGAATTACTGTCTGGTTTCGGTCGGTATGCAAATTCTTGTAGAAACGAGATTTCGGAGAAGGTGAGGGTTTATATTCTTTCATATACACGTTCCATTCTTTTTCCTAGCTTTTCCATAATTGTGACAATTCTCGGATTGAACACAAGTACGACTGACGAATAACTCTTTGATATTCTGCTTGCAATCCTCTATGGTCCCCTTCAAGTTGTTCGACTATTGGGATGTCATTATCGAGTTTTCGGATCAGACTATGGATGTTCGTTGGGTAATCGTCTATCGTTTCGTCCTTGCCTTGTGTCCGAGTTTCAATTTGCTCTTTTACGCGTCTTTCGAAATCGTCATTGCCAAAGTGGGAGCGGAACTCTTTTCTAGTTTGCGCCAATCGTGAAATTATTGTTCGTGATTTCTGAACCACTCTTGCGCTCTTCCATCTAACAATACCGACATTTCTGTGAGATGTTCCTTGTCCCTTACTGGAGTAAAGTTCCTACGATCTTCTAATTTTTTTAAAAAACATAGCAGGTAGTGCTATGAGTTCTTTCCCTTTCAGGCGAGCTTTCCCTTTCTGAATCCCTATGGAATCCTACGCTACTCCTCCGTAGATAGTGAGTTTTAGTAAGGATTGAACTCCTTTGTACTTTCAAGCTGACTCTATTTTCTTTAAAATACTATCTTGTTCCCCTTTATTTCGTTCTAGGCAAGGTGGTGGTTCATTCACATCTTGTTAAGTGTATTTAGATTATCATTTTGACTCAGCCTTTGCCTATAAATCTTTTTTTTTCGGGATTGAAAGCTAGGTTAGGGACTTGGATTCTAGGCGAGAATGATGACGGTCTAATTCTCAGAGTCGAGATTGCTTTATCGGAGCTCGTTGTGAAGGTTGTTGTTGTCATGGTGGATCTCTCTATTCAATTGGCACTGGTTGTCACGCTAGGATTTGTCAAAAGTGTTCCTACCTCTAGAGTGACCGGGTGTGGAATTTCTAATTCGTGGGTCGGGCCGAACACATCTAATTTCAATAAATGTGGCCTTTTTTCCTCGTCGGTTTCGACATCTGTTGTGACCCATGTGACGGATGTGAAGTCGGACTCACATGACAACCATTCTTTAAGTAACTTATATCCCTTACCCAATCTCGATTTTTTTTCTTTTTGCGAGCCTTCCGTGCTTAGTTTAAGGAATTGTAAGGCTTCGTATTCACCATTTCTGATAATTTTAAGAATTCTATTTTGAATTTTCGTAGTTCCAAGTAAGAAAGCAAGTCTTAAGTTCAAAGGATCATATTACGGAAAAAATTTTCAGGAAATTTCAGACAGAAATTGTTTTGAAATTCGAGTTAAATTGTTCAAAGAAAAGAATCTTTGAATTCGGAAAATTGAAAAACTTTAGGACCTATTTTTTATTATAATTTGTGACGACGCGTACATCTTGCCATTGTGCGACAAAGTAATTATTCGCAATCGACGATTCTAAAAAAAAATCAAATTTGACAAGTTCAGAAAAAATATATAAATGTCATTTTTCTGGTTTGGTTTAAATATTTTGAAGCTTGCGGTGAGACGGGCGACACTCGCTTGTTTGAGTTAAATTTTCTTTTTCTTTTATTAATAAATTTTTCACACTTATTTTCTTTGACTAAAATTTCGAAGCAGAAACGAAAAGTCATAACTTTGTATTATAAAATTCACATTATTATTTTTCAGGCTGGATTAAAGTAAAAACAAATTTTAATTCCTTTGTTTAATTTTGCTTTTCAATTTTTAGGTCAGACTTATTTTTAATTTAAAAATGTTATATTCTCTATAGTAAATTCAACCGGTGTATTCAAGTCTCTCTTGACATAGAGCCCGCTTCAGAATAGCGTTATTTTGTTTTTCTCGAAAATAAATACATGGAAATAGAAAAAAATGAAAACATTTGCAAAATGTACAAAAAATTTCTTACGATATTTTGGCCATGTTGTGTATATGGGTATGAATACAGTGAAAGGGAAAGAGAGAATTAATGGGGGTCATAGCAGCCGCGTGGCAAATTTTGAGGTTAGCCGAGACCATTTTCTTCAAATTTGTGTGAAAATATCGGAAGATGTTTACAATTGGACCTTTTAGTCATTTAATCTTCAGTAACAAAAAATGCTTAATGTCTCAATAACAATAGATGGAAAATAATATTTTTAAATTAAAATTAAAATTATTTCTTGAAAAAAAGATCCTACTCCATCTTCACTCCATTGGGAATCGAACCACAAAACTTCTGATTTCCGGTCAGGTGCTTTTCCAATTAACCTATTATAGGGATCAGAATAAGAACTCTTAAAACCAAGAAGGCAGAAAAATCTACACAATATCGAAATTAATTTAAAAATATTATTTTCCATCTAGTCTTATTAAGACGTTAAGCATTTTCTGTTATTGAAGATTCTTAACTTGATCGATATTGTGTAGATTTTTCTGCCTTCATGGTTTGGAGGGTTGATCTACTGTCGGTAAGGTACAATCTCTGATGGTATAGCAAATAAATTTAAAAATTTGAAAATAATTACTTGTACCGTTAACAACTAGCTAAAAATTATCGTTATGTTCTTGAATTAAGAGTTCTTATTCTGTTTCCTCTAATAGCTTAATTGGAAAAGCACCTGACCGGAAATCAGAAGTTTTGTGGTTCGATTCTCAATGGAATGAAAATGGAGTAGGATCTTTTTTTCAAGAAATAATTTTCCTCCTTTACGTAAGGATAAATACGAAATGTATGCGTAGATACTTTTTGGGATTTTCCTCTTGATTTATTTTTACCCAATATCTTTGTCTGAAACGTCGGAAAAGTGTACTACTAAAATTCGGTTGATTCTGACACTTTTTGGCAAAAGTTTATATTTTTATAATGTTCACACATTTCTCTGTATTCATTTTACTCGTGTAAAATCCGTGAAAATGATGTGACTCTTGCTAGCTTATTATAAAGGGGGATTATTGTAAAGGTGCAAATGTTGTACGTCAATGAGCCGAAAAGTAATATTCCCAAACATTGTTTGTAGCTTGCAGATCTGAAAGAAAAGCTCAAAGGTCAGAGTGAGGTCCGGAGGCTCAGGTTGGATAGGTCAAGCTGAGGAAAACCAAGGTCGATCCCCTGAAAAAACAACACCACGCTGAGCTCTTGCACTTGCTTTTCTATCTAAAAAACTGACTTCAAAAATCGAAAATTGCACGAAGACAACAAGAAGCACATACTTCCTTCAAATTGTCAATTGTTACAGATAGTTTAACTATCTCCAATTTAAATAACTTTCTTGTCGACATTAAAACTGGAAATAGTTTAGTCGCATAATTATTTACAAAAAACAAAGAATTATTCATATCTTGAAAATGTTTTGACATCCATATGTTCAGAAATTGTTGAAGTAACACCATGAATTTTTTAAGATTTTTCTTATCACTTTTTCAATGAAAAACTATGCTTCACAGTTAGGTGTCTTCAAAAGCTATTAGATTATTTACTTATCATCAGATTTTCAGATCTGCAAAGTACACAAGATTTTTCGGAATATTACTTTCCGGCTCATTGACGTACAACATTTGCACCTTCAAAATGATACCTCTTTAATTAAGCTACCATTTTTCTTCCCTGACTCTTTAAACGCCAAAACCAGAGGACTCGAATTTTCTCGCCCATAGTAGTGGTACACTTACCGTTCACCCAAACGTATAAATCTCTTAAAATTAAAAGAGTAGGTGTCGGTAAAATAAAATAAAGTTCACTAGGTCACTATATTATTTTAGTAACCTAACCCCGTACAAAGTACTAAAGATTATCTAGTCTTTGAAATCAATAAGGAACAAAAGTTGGATACTAAATTCTGAATTTATTCTGATTGTCGTGACGCGACCCTGGCTCAATAACGCAAGGAAAACCCGGGAACACTCGCGAAATACTTAATATTGGAGAAACTATATGGCCAGAGCACGTGGCCTGATCACAAATTTACGCACTATCAATTTTTCTCCAAATTGATCAGGGCCCGTACGACCATGGAGCATACCAGAAAAAAACTATACCTGCGATTGCCTGGAAGTGGCTGCCTCACAATGCCTATTTGGCCTTAAAAGGTCCAGCCACTTCGTGAAAAGATTAACGCCGGTTTCATCGTCGAAACCAAGTGATCCATTGATGAAGAGCTACGGTTGCATGATGACAACGTAGGAGAGCCCGCTTTCCAACCCTAACCAGAAGCCGATACTGGGGTTTTTCGCTGCATCGTCTTACCTGTGTCTGCCATGACGGCATGAACGCCGTTTACCTAGGGACTCAGCCAATGTGGATCCGCTGCCCACTGTCACCACGTGGAGGTGCCCTGGTTACAGACACAGGCGAATAATGCTAGCAACAAGCGGTTACGAAACTCCGGCCATTTACTGCTATTAATTCCAAAATATAAAAGTACGCAAGAACAGGGTTGCCAGCGTAATCGGTTAAGTTGGGTTTTTTTAGGTTAGGATAGGTTAAACCTCTATGTAGGTTAAGCTGAAGCTTAGGTTAGGCTCGAGTTGACCCATTCGATGTAGCACACATTTTCTACTGGGAAAATATGCTTCCAGAGCTTTACGTTTAGTTCAATAAATTGCTTTTAATTCAGTTTAGGTGAAGTCAGGTTCTGTTGTGTAAAATTATGTTAAATACGTTGATATTGAGCAAGGGTTGATCCATCACAGTTGTCGGCATGTTTTTGAAGTGAAAATTTGCATCAATGGCATTATTTTGAAATGTATTTGCCTCAGTGCATGATTTTTCGTCATTTTTGAGATTATGGCTCAACCATAACCTGATCGGTGATTTTTGATACCGAATTTGAATTCAGCGCCCCAAAATCCATAGGAATACGTGTTTCTTGTTACTAGATCCGCATACTTTTTTTTGTGTGGCTGTGTAATCAACCCCCCAATTAACACTTGCGACCGATGCACTACCCGATGATATCTCCAAATAACCTAAATTGCAATCTAAAAATTTATAATGATCTCTTCGGATGGAAATTCAAATGAGCTCATATTGGACAATTCCGAAATTGACAAAAAACTAGTCAACCTCCTCAGTACACCTTGTTACGATGCACTATTCGATGATATCTCCAAACAACTTACATTGCAGTATAAAAATGTATCATTGTCTCTTCGCAAAGGATTTCAAATGTGCTCATATGGGCTTCTTTTGAAATTGAAAAAGAAACACAATCAACACCCTCACTAACACTAGTTACGATCCACTATTCGATTATGTCTCCAAACAACTTAAATAGTAGTATAACAATTTATAATGTACTCTTCGGATAGGATTTCAAATGCGCTCATATTCGCCACTTTCAAAATTGACAAAAAACAATAATTAACCCCCTCACTACCACCTGTTACGATCCAGTATTCGATAATATCTCCAAATAACTTGAATTGCAGTATAAAAATTTATAATGAGCTCTTCGGATAGGATTTTGAGTGCGCTCATATACGCAACTTTCAAAATTAACAAAAAAAATAAATAAATAAACCCACTCACTACCACTCGTTACGATCTACTATTCGAGGATGTCTCCAAATAGCTTAAATTGCATTATACAAATTTATAATGATATCTTTAAATTGGATTTAAATGCTCTCATATGCGCCCCTTAAAAAAACCATAATCAACCCCTTCACTACCACTTGTTACGATCCACTATTCGATGATGTCTCCAAATAACTTGAATTGTATTTGTATATGGCAAACCTTTTAGATAAATTTCAAACTAAGAATCTGTACAAATTTAGAGTCTTATGGCTTTCGGCAGACTTTTCACCTACATCTATATGTATCTTTTCCAATATGGATTTTCTTAAAATTCCATACAAAGGTATTTATAAATGTTCCTTTAAATTCACAATTTTCTAAAAAATACTACAAAAAATATAAGATCACGTCTTTTTGAAGTTTTTGATCGTTGTTTTTATGAACAGTTGATTTTCGTACAAAATTATTAACTTAATGATTATTAATTAAGTATATTTGAGATGAATTTAACATTAATAAATTTTTTCTCCAAAAAACGGTGTAAGATTATTGTTAAATATATTCTTAGTGTTTTAGAATAAAAAAATCATTATGCTTTTTTAGCACCCAGTCCCCGACTGGGTCCCTTGTCAAAATTAATAACCCGACCAGCCCCCGATTAGTGCCCGACTTGTGATAGGGCCAAATGGGGTTATTTCCACACGGGCACTAGTTACGATCCACTATTTGATGATGTGTTCAAACAGCTTAAGTTGTAGTATAACAATTTATAATGAACTCCTCGGATAGGATTTCAAATGCGCTCATATTCGCCACTTTCAGAATTGAAAAAAAAACCATAATCAACCCTCTCACTATCACTTGTTACGATCCACTATTCTAAGAATACTCTAAATAAATTAAATTGCAGTATACAAATTTATAATGAGCTCTTCGTTTAGAATTCCAAATGTGCTCATATACGCCACTTTCGAAAGTAAAAAAATATATATAATCAACGCTCTCATTACAACTTGTTACGATCCAATATTCGGTGATGTCTCCAAATAACTTAAATTGCAGTATACGGACTTATAATAAGCTCGTCGAATAGGATTTTGAATGCGCTCATATGCGCCACTTGCGAAATTGAAAAAAACCATAATCAAGACCCTCACAACCACTTGTTACGATCCACTGTTCGCTGATGTCTCCAAATAAATTAAATTCCAGCATACAAACTTCTAATCATCTATTCTGATAGGATTTCGAATGCGATCATATAGGCCACTTTCGAAATTGAAAAAAAAGCCATAATCAATACCCACACTACCACTTATTACGATCCACTATTCGATGATGTCTCTAAATAACTTAAATTGCAATATATTAATTTATAATGATCTCTTCGGATGGGATTTCAAATGAGCTCATATGCGTACTTTTCAAAATTGACAAAAAACCATAATCAACCCCCTCACTACCACTTGTTACGACCCTGTGCTTGGTGATGTCCCCAGATAACTTCAATGGCTTTATGAAAATTCATAATGATCTCTTCGGATAGGATTTCAAATGAGTTCATAAGCGCAACTTTCAAAATTGACAAAATACTATAATCAAACCCCTCACTGCTACTTGTTACGATCCACTATTCAATAATATCTCCAAATAACATAAGTTGTAGTATACAAATTTATGATGATCTGTTCGGTTAGAATTCCCAATGAGCTCACATGTGTATTTTTCAAAATTGACAAAAAACCATAATCAACCCCCTCACCACTACTTGTTACGATCCACTATTCGATGATGTCTCCAAATAACTGAAATTGCAGTATAGAAATTTATACTGATCTCTTCGGTTAGGATTTCAAATGGGCTCATATGCGCAATTTCCAAAATTGACAAAAAACTCAACCCCTCACTACCACTTGTTACGATCTACTATTCGATGATGTTTCCAAATATCTTGAATTGCAGTATACAAATTTATAATGAGCTTTTCGGATAGGATTCCGAATGCGCTCATATGCGCCACTTTTGAAATTGACAAAACACCATAATAAACCCCCACACTACCACATATTACGATCCACTATTTGATGATGTCTCCAAATAACATAAATTGTAGTATACTAATTTATGATAATCTCTTCGGATAGGATTTCCAATAGGCTCATATGTGCAACTTTCAAAATTGACAAAAAAACCATAATCAACCCCCATTCTACCACGTGTTACGATCCACTATTCAGTGATGTATCCAAATAACGTAAATTCCAGTATACAAATTTATAATCAGCTATTCTGATAGGATTTCAAATGCGCTCATATAGTCCAGTTTCGAAATTGAAAAGGAAAATCATAAACAACCCCCTCACTACAACTTGTTACGACCTAGTGCTCGGTGATGTCCCCGGATAACTTAAACGGCACTATGACAATGTATAATGATCTCTTCGGATAGGATTTCAAATTAGCTCATAAGCGCAACTTTCAAAATTGACAAAAAACATAATCAAACCCCTCACAACTACTTGTTACGATCCACTATTCGATGATATCTCCAAGTAACATAAATTGTAGTATACAAATTTATGATGATCTGTTCGGTTAGAATTTCCTATGAGCTCACATGTGCAACTTTCAAAATTGACAAAAAACCATAATCAACCCCCTCACCACTACTTGTGACGATCCACTATTCGATGATGTCTCCAAATAACTTAAATTGCAGTATAGAAATTTATACTGATCTCTTCGGTTAGGATTTCAAATGGGCTCATATGTGCAACTTTCAAAATTGACAAAAAACCATAATCGATCCCCTCACTACCATTTGTTAGGATCTACTATTCGATGATGTCTCCAAATAACTTGATTTGCAGTATAACAACAATAATGCCATTTGAAATGGTGTAGGTAATGAAGGAAAGATTGGAAATTGATCATCTAAAAAAAGCAATATTTGAAATGATCCAAACAGTGTAGTCAAGATTGAACATAGTCCAGCCAATGAAAGAAAGATTGAAAATATACTTCCCAACAATGTCAAGATTGGACATTATCCTGCCTATGGAGGCCAGATTGGAAAGAATTTAGCAAACGAAAGCAAGATTTGGAACAATCAAACCCATGAACGCAAGATTGGAAATGATCCAGACAGTAAATTCAAGATTCGACATAATCCAGCCAGTAAAGGCCAGATTGAAAATTATTTCGAACATAAATATGAAAAAACAATATTTGTAACAATCCAACTAATGATGGGAAGATTGGGCATGGTTCAGCCAATGAAGGGAAGGTTGAAAATAATCTAGCCAAGACACTTAAGGTAGGACTTTATTCAGTCAGTGAAGGCTAGATTGGTATCCATTTATCCAATTAAGGCAAGATTTTGAACAATTCAGCCAATTAAGGCAAGATTCGGAATGAATCAGCCAATGAAGACAGAATTAGGAAAGATCCAGTAAATTAAAGCGATATCATCCAGTCTATAAGGACGGGTTTGGAAATAGCCTAGACCGTTTAGTCTAGATAGTTCGACCGTTTTGATAAGCACGCGATTTATAACATTCGCAAAGTCGCACTTAATACTGACCTGTTTTTATCACTGTAGCTACCTTTAAACTGCAAGTGTTGCAGTTAATTCAAAATATTGACCGCTTAGTATTTGATCGTTGTTGGGAGTGGGCTATATACATGATTGTCACAATAGCACTTGATACTGACCTCCTTTTAGTACTGTTGCCGCCCTCGACATATGAATTTTGCAAATAATTTAAAAAAATTTAGTGCTCAGCATTCGAAGGCTGCTGGAATTCGACGATATACATGATTGGCACAATAGAATCTGATACTGACCTTATTTAAAAAGCACTGCTGCCCTCTAACTGTAAATGTTGCAAATAATCGAAAGTATTGAGCGCTTCGCGTTCAAACATTGCGAGAAGCAGGTTGTTAATATGACTATTGTGACCGTACTTGATGCTACATTTATTTTACCACCGCTGTTTCTCTCGAGCTGTGAGTGTTGCAGTTCATGCAAAATATTGAGCGCTTAGCGTTCAGCTGTTGCGACAAGCGCGCTGTGAGGGTTATCGGGATAGGCGGACATAATGTCGGCCCCATCTTAATGTGTGATTCTTTTTTGGCCGTTGTTTTTGCTCTCAATGCTATGCAGATATATTATATGCACTGACTTTGAGCGCTTGGTGCCGTATATCGCTGAAACTATCCATTTAAAAAAAATTGAGAATACTTTTTTGGCCCCTTATAACCTGCAATATTAACAGGTTTCAGTCAAATTCACCGAAAGATCCCATGTACTGCGTGCGGCGTCCTTTGTCTTAAAATCTTTTATATAAATTTGACGAGAATCATATAATTTAAAATATCAAGTTTGCGTAACTATGGAGGGAACGATTATAATCAATACCTAATTTTAGAGAATAAAATTCGGGGTATTTTTCATTCATAAAATTTGTAGTTAAACTTTGAGATACATGTCATATGTTTTCTTACAACTTGTAGTACTTTTATTTATTAGAAATTAAGAAGCATGCTTAATCGAGCAACCATCGAAAACTAACATCCTTAAACCTGAGCACGAAAATAGTACGGGCTATTTCAAACACAAATTTTGTAAATTATAGCGGTAATTGCGAAGTTTTTGCAGTCACGGCGGTCCAGTATTTTAAAATATTTGTGGGGAAGGCCGTATGAATGAAACCAGATAAAGATACATCAAATCAAGTACCATTCGAATGACCATTTTTTAATGAAAGAATATATATTTAAATCAGGGATAAATATCACCCCATTCACAGTTCGTAGAAGCGCATCGTTATAATGGGATCTCGGGATTTAAGAGTGAAAGACTTTATATGATTTAGAAAAACGATTACTCGTCAAATAATGTTCTGAAGAAACGAAAAGAACTATGCCACGGCCTGGATTTTAACCGGGAACGCCACTTTTCACGATTTGAGATTTAACCAATTACGCCACCTAGGCCACAGCATACATTTTCTCGTTTCCCATATATCCACAAAAGAATGCTCGTTGGCGTCTTTATACCTGTCAATTTGTGAATTTTGTAGTGTCTAATTCTAGTCTGCATAAGATCACCAAATGCTGAATAATTTAAATTAATGATAATATTTTATGGAGCAGGGTAATTAATTAATTAAATTCAAATGTTAAACTTTGTTGATTACTGGTCAAATCATTTTCTGAAGGAACAAGAAAAAATACGCAAGGGCCCAGATTTGAAACGAGAACGCTCCTTTTCACGAGTGGGGCGTTAACCAAATACATCACCGAGGCCACAGCATAGATGTTCTCGTTTCTCCTATATTCTATTTTTATAATATAATATTATATATACCAGGTGTATACATATGAAACCGGTATTTTTTCAAGAAAAAGACACATTTATTTCAAGAGAATGATAACAAATATTTTATTCAAAGTATGCGCC
>NC_046665.1:14091148-14110949 GCF_010883055.1 Belonocnema kinseyi | reverse complement strand
TTTTCTCGTTTTTTCCAGAAAAATTATTTGACTGGTAATCAACAAAAGTTTAGCAAAAGAATTTAATTAATCAATAACTCTGGTCGACAAAATAACATAATTACCTTAACAAAAAGAGATACTTCGGGTTTCACTCATGTAAAAAAAACTACGAATTGTTTGCCGACGTTTCGTGAACATTGCAATTCACATCTTCAGGGCTGTTCTGAAACTTAGGTATCAGTTCATGTTGTTCTTAAGTATACTCTACGATACCTGTGATTGGCCAGAGCACCACACCGTGGGGACTGGTTGAACTTGATTAGCCAATCAAGTCTGTTTTTTTAAATCCGGCAGAACGGAAAGCCAAATCGGATTAGTATTATATCCATTGTCCCTATTGATGTTATTAGGGTGTTTTAATATTTCGATTGCTTCTCTATGTTTTCTTGGAAATTTGTTGTGTGTTTTTGCAATGACTGTTGTTTCATCAAATAAAATGTTATGTCCTGTTTTGATATGATGGTCAGCTAGTGCTGGTTGCGTGAAATGTTTTAGTCTGACGTTATTCTCATGTTCCTCAATACGTTGGCTCACCGCTCTCCCCGGACTCAAGTTCTCTCGTACTCAAGTTCCTTCCTCAAACTTAACAAAACAGGAAAAAACCGCAATTAAAGAACTCAATCAAAATAAAGATATTATAATATTACCCGCAGGCAAAGGCAACACAACAGTAATAATGAATAAAGAAGACTATAGAAACAAAATGTTAGACCTTCTAACTGACGATACATACAAAAAACTTAAAAAGGACCCCACAAAAACAATGGTCAGTAAAACAAAAACTCTTCTCAAAGACTATAAACCTGACAGCCAAACAATATCTAACTTGATACCTACTAATCCCATCTCTCCAAGACTTAACGGGCTCCCAAAAATCCACAAAGAGAACATTCCACTCAGACCGATCGTCAGCGCAATAAACTCACCAACTTATAACCAAGCACGCTTTCTCGCTGCAAAAATAAATTATTTTACAGGAAACTCCATTACTCACGTCCAAAACTCATTTAACTTTATTAAAAAGATACAACAGATTTACATTCAACACCAATACATCATAGTGAGTTTCGACATAGTATCTCTTTTTACGAATATACCAATCTCGGATACCATTGATATTTTTAAATCTTTTACAAACTTTCCTTCCGAGCTTTCAGCTTTGATAGAACACTGTCTCAATAATACTTACTTCTCGTTCAATAACCAATTCTACGAAAAAACCTCAGGGGCAGCAATGGGATCCCCAATCTCACCTGTAATAGCCAATGTCTTTATGGAACATCTGGAAACTAAAATCTTCAGCCAAGCCAAATTTAAACGAGAATTCTGGTTCCGTTACGTTAATGACACATTTGTCATCAGGCGACATGGACGAGATGAACTAAATAAGTTTTTCGATTCATTTTTCATTTTAAACATTTTGAAAACGTTTTAACTTTTAAAATTTTCATGAAACACGACTGGCTAAGGAACTTGCCCTCCAGTTCTGGACACTAAATACTATACCAAAGACCATTAAAATATGTGAGTTCTTTCGAAAGTTATCATGCTAACCGATTAAAATCTAGAGACAGGCAGACGAACACACACAGATAGATGGGCACATGAGTGAAAACCTGTTTTTCGGCTTCAGAAGTTCTCAAAACCTAGACATTTTGCAAAAACTGAGAGGGAGGGGTGTCAAACTTTTCGCAAATATAATACCTTGTATGATTAGAATGAAAAAAATTAAAAATACAAGGCGAAAGCGAACAATCGACTTTTCCTTGCAGAATTTTAATAAAAATCAGAGTTCAACTCGATAAGAGCTCGATGGAGTTGTTCGTCATGATCATAATTTCAAATATTATAGAGAATGTAATGGCTCTGTTGTCTCCAAAGTATACTAAAAAAGCAACAAGTGAGAAAGAAACGGATTAATCAATCAATCTGTCAGCTATTTAATCAAATATTAAAAAATAAAATGCGGATGTAACTCAGTTTGTAGGCAAATTATATACGGTTAGAAATTTTATCAGCCCCAAAATATTTGTAAAATGATCCTAATAATCGTCGTATTGAAATGAAACCGAATGAACCTACCGCTTGAAATAAAACGAGAATTTTATTGCGAATATTGAAAAACTTCAAACTAGAGAGAAGTGATAAGAAACCAACATTTACAATTGTAGAAAAAGCTTCTATTAGTATGTGTAAACACGTTTTTAAAAAAATTTTTACTCTAAATTGGACCTCAGATGTGTTGACAGGAATTAAAATAAAAAATGCGGACATAATTACATATATTTTAAAAAAATATGCGGATCAGACTGTTGTTGATAGCTTTTGTGAGCGAGAACTGTAAAACGTTTAAGATTCTGACATTTACCTTCTGGAGAAAATTTATTAAAAAGCGTGGGAATGAATAATATGTAAAATTATTGGGATTTGAGGAACCTCACAACAGTTGGATAAGTAATTTAGATAATAAAGAAGATGAATTTTGCCATGACTGTATGTTTTATGTATCTTCTAATAAAAATATGTTTTAACCGAATATAAGTTTTTAAATTTATACAGTGTGTGTAATCTCTTAATTATTAATGAATGTGCATTATAAACTCTAAATGTAGGTACAATTTATTCTATATTACGATCAAATGAAGGCATTTCCTATATTTGAATTTGTTGAATTTCTGTGATGGCAGGTTCGGATAATTAATGAAAAAAATTCGTGAAAATAAAATCAAGAATCCAACGACCAAATTTGGACAACCACCACAAAATGTTCCCATTGGAATCTGGGGGAAAAAAGGAAACACATCTCCCCCTCCTTTCCATCAAAAAAAGAAAAAAAGAAGAAAAGAAAGGAGGGGGAGACGTGTTTCTTTCCAGATTCCAATAGGAACATTTTGTGGTGGTTGCCCAAATTTGGTCGTTGGATTCTTGATTTGACACGCTCAGAGCAAAAGCGAACTAAAAAAAAAGTTGCGGAAAAGAGAAGTAAAAACACGCGAGTGCAAAAACGACCTAAAAATTAGCCGAGAGGTAAAACGACACAAGAATGATGGGAGAAGATTTCCCCCACTTTGCTGCTACGAAGACCAGCCTCGTGTAAAGCCGAAAATGCGCGAACATGACCCGAGCTCACCCGAATTCACGAATAAAGATCTAATCAGCTGCTCCCAGAGCTACCAGATCGAGCCTAAGATTTACCCCCACCATAGGTCTTCTATTTATATCTCGATCCCCATTTTAAAGAAATTAAAGAAATTGGCGATTCTGATGTTTCGCGTGATTCTTATTTTCATGCATGATTCGATTTTGAGGTTATGTTTTTCAGCTGTATATAATATGGATATTATTACTATTATATATATTATTAATGTTAATATTATAATTATAAAATTTTATATTAATATTAATGACTAGTTGACCATCTTTTAACAGAAATAGTTCAACTTTCTACTAAAACAATTAGTTTTATGCAAAAAAAGTAAATTTGGAATAAAATACATAAATTTAAAAAAAAATGTTCCAAGGAATTTTCAATTTATTTCAATAATGTAGCATGAGATTGTACAAGATTTGAATTATTTTAGGGTATTTTTGAATTTTTAAGGAATTTTCAAGAGATTTCAAAATATTTTAAAGGATTTTAAATATTTGAGGATTTTTAAAAAGATGTAAATGAATTTTCAATCCATTCTTCCAAGGTTCCAAGGAATTTCCAATTGATTACAGTAATTTAATATGAGATTTTAAAGGATTTGATATATCTTAGGATATTTTAATAGATTCCAAGGAATTTTCCATTTATTTCAACAATTTAGTATGAGTTTTTAAAGGATTTGGAATATTTTAGGGTATTTTTAAAATTTCAAGGAATTTTTAAGTGCTTTAAAAATTTCAAAAGATATTAAAGGATTTTAAATATTTTAGGATGTTTTAAAATATCCTAAGGAATTTTCAATGAATTTCAATAATTTAAAACAATTTCAACAAGAAAATTAATCTTTTTTGTCTAAAATGCCTTTTTTTAGTATACAATTCAGTCTTTTTTCAACGAAAGAAATGAATTCTTGATTAAAATAGATGCATTTTTTCAAATAGAATAATTCCGTATACAAAATTAATTTTTAGCAAACACTTGAATATGTAACAAAATAGTTAAATTATCAACAACAAAAGAAAAAGAATTTTTAACCAAAATAGATACATTTTCAAACAAGAAGAATAATTTAATTCCAAAACAGATGAAGTTTTAATTTAAAACGGTCAATTTTCAAGCAAAAAAAAAAACAAATTTCGTATCACATAGTTCAATTTTCAATGAAAAAATAAATAAATTTTCAACTAGAAAAGATAAATTTTTAACAAAAAATTATATAGTTAAATTTTCAGTTGAATTTTTGTTCAGCACAAAAACAATCATATTCTCAACAAAAGAGTTAAATTATCAATAAAAAAATTAATTGTTTACGTAAAATATAAATTTTAGACCATAAATGAAACAGTTAAATTTTCAATTTAAAAAATCGGTTTTGAACAACAACAAGACCATCGAAGTTAAAACAAAGTAGATAAATTTTTGAGCACAGAAGTAAATGCACAAACAACAAGAATATTATTCTAATAAAAAAATGAATTTTTTACCAATGAAATTAATTTTCTCTAGAAGCGACGAATTTTGAAGGAATTTTCAACTTTAGAAATTAATTTCAATCTACAAAATAAGAATTCAACCAAAAATAGAATAGTTAAAATTGATTTTCAACGAAAGAAGTTCATTTTCAACTAAAATAGATACCTTTTTAACCAAAACAGGAACAGTTACATTTTCAGTTAAAAAAACTAATTGAAAAAAATTGAATTAACAACAAAATAGTTACATTTTCACCAAAGAAATGAATGTACAAACATAAAGAATAATATTCTTTTAAAAAAGACGAATATTCAACAAAATACATGAATTTTCCACCACACAGTTGAATTTTTAACTGAAAAAGAAAGTGTTTAAAAAAAGTTTAATTTCCAGCCAAAAACTGAATATTTATATTTTCAGTAAAAATATGATTATTATCCGAAAAAAGAAGTTATAATAAAATATTAAAATATTCAACAAGAACAAAATTAATTTTCAACGAAAGAGTGGAATTTATAATCCATGAACTGAATTTTTAATAAAAATAGATAAATTTTCAAACGAGAAGAATAATTTCCTATCAATCAAGGCGATTTTTCAACTAAATACTTGAATTTTCAACTAAAAATGATACATTTTTAACAAAAAATGGAACAGTTAAATTTTGAGTTCAAAAATCAATTTTCAATCAAAAAGGCTTTTTTAGTCCAAAAAGAAAAAAATATCGACTTTAAAAAAAATTTGCTTGTCAAAATGAAGTACTTTAGCGGAACAAAAAAAGATGAAACCTCAATCAAAAAAATGTAATACTAGAAGTTTTAAACTAAAAAGGAATGTATTCAGTAAAAAAGAGTTAGACTTCCTTAATTGTTTCTGTTAATAATTCAGTTCGCGTTTGAGGCGAATAACGAGAAAAATTGTTTTAAATAAACATTGAAATTCATTGTTCTGATATCGAATAATGTAGTGAACTCGTTTTTTGTCGATAGAATGATGATTTTTAATCTACATATTTAAACCTTTTACAGAAACAGAATACACATTTTGGTTGAAAATTCTTTTTTTTGTATGTTATTCTTGTGGTGAAATTTAATTTTTTCCACTGAAACTTTGAGCATAAAATAGAATTTTAAATTAAAAAAATTAAACTATTCCCTTCCTGGTTAAAAAATCTTCTTTAGTTAACAGATTCAACTATCTGGTTAAAATTTTTTGGTAAATTCGTAATTTTAAAATTATTTTTTTGATTGAAAATGTTAAGATGGCATTTATGGTTGAAAACTACCTATTTTATAGATAATTCGTTTTTGTTTAAATTAATTGGTTTGAAACTACGTCTTTTTTAAGAAAAATTTTTGTTTGTAAATTAATTTCCTTGATTAAAAATTCATTGTTTTTTGGTTGAAAGAAAATTTTGTTTTAGTGGAAATTTCGGCTTTTTAGTAAAAATTGATTTGTTTTGAAAATTCTTCTTTCCATTTTAAAATTATTTTTTTTGCTTTTTCATTCATTTTTTTTTTGCCAAACATGTATTAATTCCATTTTTTGTTAAAAATTTATCTTTTTTTATTCAAATTCAAATATGCATGTGGTTAAAAATCCATCTAATTGGTAGAGTATTATTCTTGTTGTTTGTGTATTTACTTCTTTGTTCAAACTTCTAATCTGTAGTAAATTCGATTGTTTTCTTTTTGTTCAAAATTAAATGTTGAATTTAAAATTCAACTGTTAAATTTTTTTTTTTTAATTATATTTTCCAGTTGAAAATTCATTATTTGCGTTGAAAAATAATTTTTTTAAATTGAAAATGAACTATTACATGTTTGGTTAAATACTTGTTTTTTTAGTTTTAATATTAATTTTCAAGTTGAAAATTTAACAATTTTATTGATTTTTTACCATTAATTTTTTCTCTGTTGAAAATTCTTATTTTATAGTGGAAAGTTATCATTCTTGTTTGAAAATTCATCTATTCTGGTAAAAAATTCATTCTTTTGGTTGATTATTTAAAACCTTTATTGAAAATTCGAGTCTTTCTGGTTGAAAAAACATTTTTTAAAACTTAAATTATGACTTATCATTTTTTATTTAAGATGGATCTTATCTAGTTGAAAATCTGTATATTGTTTCGTTAAATATTGAACTATTGTGTTACATTTTTTTGCTTAAAAATGGACTGCTTTCAGTCATTAAAAGTTCATGTTTTTTTAAAATTAAATTATTCTTCGTGTTTTAGAAATGATCTATTTTTATTAGGAATAATTTATTTTGTCTTTTTGAAAATTTTAATATTTTGTTGAAAATTAATTTTTGGAATTAAAAAATTTAACTGTGTCATTATCGGTAAAAAATGTATTTTTTTAATTAAAAAATTTGTTGTTTTTTTGTAAGAAAATTGATCTTTCTCAGTTAAAAATTTATTCTTCTTGTTTAAAGTTCATCTATTTTAATTAGGAATTCATTTCGTTCGTTAAAAATCCACCTTTTTAGTAAAAATTCTTTTCTGTTGATATAATATGATTTGTTTAGATAAAGATTAAACATTCCATTTTCCATTAAAAATGTATCATTTTAGTAAAAAATTCAATTATATGGTAAAAATATTTTCTACTTCGCAACATATGTAATGATTCTATGGTAACTCAGGATTTTAAAACCAAAATAAATTTGAGGAGCAGCTGATTAGATCGCCATTCGTGAAGTCGGGCGAGCTCGGATTCATGTTCGCGCATTTTCGACTTCACACGAGGCTGGTCTTCGCAGCAGCCAAGTGGGGGGAATCTTCTCCCTTCATTCTTGCGTCGTTTTACCTCTCGGCTAATTCTTAGGACGTTTTTGCTCTCGCGTGTTTTTACTTCTCTTTTCAGCAACATTTTTTTTAGTTCGCTTTTGCTCTGAGCGTGTGATTTTATTTTCAGGAATTTTTTTCATCAATTTGATTATTGCACGTTAAAAAGGATTTTACATTGGATTGTTTTCCTATTTGTTTTCCTATTTGTAGATAAGACGGACAAGCCGAGATATATGGAGTTGGAGAGTGGGAAAGGGGTCCTCGTCCTTAATATTCCGGGTCTTGTGACGTCACAAAGGGAGTTTCAAAATGTAAAAATGGAAACGGGCGAAGAGTGGAGATGGGAGTTTCCCGGCTGGTGAGTGCAGAGCGCTGTGACGTTATAATGTTGGAGGTTTCCCCAGAGAAAAAGATACCTAAACGAAGATCTGTTACACCACCCCCCCACTTTTAATTTTTGAGTTTTATATATCTCACTGAATTACGTCCCAAATGCTCTCGAATAAGTTACCGATAACAAATGTTGCGCAACAAAACTGTAGGAGTTATATCAGGTGTTACGCGATGGGGGGGGGGGGGGGGGGGGGGGGGGGGGGGGGGGGGGCTAGCGTCAAGCTTTCCAACCTCATTTGAAAAATAAAATTTTTAATCAAATGATCTTGAAGATCTTCAAATGCGCTCATATCCGCCACAAAGAAAAAATTTTACGCTACATTGATGCCTGAGTTATCAGCAATCAAAATAGGGAGGGGGTCTAGCGTCATTTTTCTCAACTAATAATATTTTTTCAAATTCATCATAATTATCTTTCATAACTTCAAATGCGCTCAAATGCCCTCAAATGCGCTACCAATAGAAAATTTTGCGCTAGATAATTAACGAAGATATCATATTTTAGAGGGAGGTGGTGTAACGCAAGTGTTAAATCCTCAACAATCATAATAACCGTAGGGTTATTTTTATGTCACAAAATGGTCAGAGAGATATCTCAATTAATTATAATTATATCGTTTTTTTAATCCTCGATATCAAGCACAATTTTAACACCTTACATGACAAATATGTCCGAAAAACCTACGTTTTTTACAAGAAAAATATCATGATGCAACTTCGAAACCCGTGTGTACCTACTTCTAGATTTAAAACAATCCACACCAGATAATTTCGATTTTAGAACCAATATTTTTCCGACTGACGATTTTTCCTATCATAAAATACCTCAGGAAGGTATAAAGGGTAGTGGTGACAGTGAAAAAATACCAGTTGTACGTTTGTAATGAGGGTGGACACACGTAAACATATTGGTGAAAAAACACCATAGCATTACATGCACTCTGTCGCTTGAATTATAATCAACGCGGTGCGATTCCCCGTGCAGCTGACACAAAACTTGTTAAATGCATATGCGACTGTGCTCTTAATGTACTAGCTAGGAATTTACCAAAAAAAAACCATGGCAAAAAAAAGTTTTAAAAAACATAGAAAAACTTTGAGAAAATTAGTCGTGTCTCGCGCTAGTTGGAATCATAAAAACGTTTTATCGTGCAAAAAGGTGGATTTCTCCCTTTACTACTTGCACCGATAATTGATGGTTTTCTTTCAAACATATTTAAAACATAATTCAAACATATTCAAACCTTTTTTTCTTCTTCTTCTTTGATTTGATGTTAGTATTTTTTTTCATAAATATGGAACACGCAAGGAAAATGTTTTTAATTCCCAGCGAGCAGGTGGAAAAATATCAGAAACAGGTTTTAGGCCAACAAACCTCTGTCTTATCACCGTCATCACTTTCGTCTGCCTCACTATCCTCAAGCAATGTTTGCAAAGCTTTGCCCACAAATGGCAACACAACCACAATAATAGTGAATCTTTCAATAATAATAGAATGCTTTAAACTATTCCAAGAAGTTTTGCTCTGAAAGGAAATATATTACTTGAACGTCTTGCTAAACCCGATCTCATGAGCATATAAATTGGAATGAACGTGGTACAGTTTTTATTGATGAAAAATATTTAAAAGATTAAAATATTTCAAAGTTGATAAACGATGCATTAAGATTGAGAAAAACCGTAAACCCCGTTGGAGGACATCAGTTTGCCGCGGTCCTTCAGCAACTCGGTTTGTCCCGAGAGATTGCAGGGAGCAAGGAATAGTGGAAACGCAGTGTCTTTTCTACGCCAGTTTCGCCTCCTTTACCTTCTTCGCCTTCCTATCACGTTTTGTATGCACGAAAAGGAAAAACTTTACCTCTTTCAACAGCAGTCAAAGTAGCAGTTAGAAAATACGAGAAAGACACAGGTTCCCGAGATCTCTTGCTAAGGAACGACCAGGAAGGCAGTGTGGAAAGTCCAGTAAAAAATAAAAAAAAGTAGTTTAAAATATTATTTTAAAACTCCGCGTCTTACGGGGTTACTGATAAATTAGCTAATGCATAACGTGGAAGAATTTCACAAGAAAATGTAATTGACTGGTTAAAAAGTCAAATAATATAGATCAGCTTTGGGAGAGTGACTTGGTTGATTTGAAAAGTTTAAAAACTAACGACGACGGTTTCTCATACTTGCGCGTAGTGATTGATGCTGTAAGTAAATACGCATGGGTTGATCCGCTTCGTGATAAATCCACATTGGAAGTAAAAAATGCCCTTTAACGTATTCTCAAGGGAAAGGAAAAACGCTTCCCATTGTTTTTACAAACTGTTAAGGGGAATGAGTTTCTAGGACAAATTTTCCAAAGGTTTTTATCAGAATGTAGCATCATTTTTCGTACTGTACGCGACCCTAATTTTAAAGCAGCAATATTCGAATGTTTTAATCGGACTCTCAAAGAACGTATGTAGCGTTCTTTCACAAATAAAAATACTTATTGGTATATTGATGTTTTAAAAAACATTGTCCAGGCTTAGAATAATCCGTGACATTCGAGTATTGGTATGGCACCATCAGCAGTAACTTTGGATAATGCCCCAATTGCACTGTCAATTATATAAAGAAAATACGGGATAAAGTCGTTGAAAGGTAAAAAACCTAGATATAAGACAGGGGACCTTGTGCACATCAGTAGAGAGAGAGGCGCCTTTCAGAAAGGATATGAAGTTGGCTGGACTGAAGAGCTTTTTGAAATAATATGCGTAATTAGCTCACGCAAATTGTCTACTTGTATTTACGAATTGCAAGATCTTAAGAGTGAAGCTATTGATGGGCTTTTTTATGAGCGCCAATTGGCAGAAGTGAAAAAAGAAGATAAACACGATAACAGCGAGGAGTTTATAATTAAACGAGTAATAAAACGAAAGGATCGAAGCAGCGATATTTTTCAAGTGGGCAGGTTATCCGGATGAATTTAACTCTTGGATTGCAGCTTCAGATCTTGCAGTCTTTAAATGAACGAAGATCAATTTAATATAATTTTACTAAGTAATAGCAGTATGAAGTATTTTTCAAGTAATACTACAACTCATTTTACAACTCAACTGCCCTACGAAATTCGTTCACACGGGCGTTGGGTGGTAGGGCTTGCAGAAATTCAATTTTCCCGAACATTTCTACATGTAAGACAAGATTCATCAAACCAATGGAAAACCGTGTAACTCTTTTATCAAATGTAAATAAAACAAGGAAGGAAGTAGGACAAGAAGAAGAAAAAAGAACTTAAGATGATGATGATGATGAGGATAATGAAGTGCAGAGTAAGAGCCAAGAGCCTGAAATGTTTGGAAAAGACTTGCTTGAAAAGTTTTCACTGCTGTATGTGATTTAAGGAGTCTGGAGAGAATCTTAAAAGACAAGCAATTGACAAAATAGAAAATCTTATGGGTGGATCTGGTTTTTAAATCGCGGCAAGAAATTTGAACACCCAGTTAAATAGCGCGCGCATTGGATCGCGTATGGCGGGAGAAAAGCGTAAGAGAAATAGAAAAAAAGGAATCAAGAGAATCTATCGAAGTAAAGCCAAAAACAATAAGAAGAATAGACAAAATATAAAAAAGAAAACAAAAAAGAAGGCAACGGAAAAGGTTCCAAACAAATAGAAACTTGGCAGTTTATTTATTGTTCAAAATCAAATTATAGATATTTTTGGAAATAAGTGAAATTGAGTAAGGTCATTTTTACACTCTCATTCTAGCGAATGTTTGAAAACTGAAGTGGACTTTTTTTCACTACCACTAACTGAAGCTTCTATAGAGTGCGCGAAATGAGTCCATTAGAAACCCGTTTCCTTCCTGACGGGCGATTCTCCGATAGAATTCGTTATGACTGGTCATGGCGAACAATACATCGATCTTCCACATACGAAGCTCAGTGTGAAAGTCAAATTGCAAGATCCTAAAAAACTGCAGCAAATTCTACGAGTTTGGACATAGTGGTACCTGTGAATACTCTAATTCACTCAATGTTCAATCAAGTGGACGTGTACTTTAATAAAAAACTCGTATCCCCATCAACCAATGCTTATGCATACCGAGCGTAAATCGAAACTTTACTCAATCATGGACCAGCCGTGAAAAAGAGTCACCTGGCGAGTGTCCTTTGGTATACCGACACTGCGGAAAAAATGGAAGATTTATCAACAGAACGTGCAAGTTTCGACATCCGTCGAGAATTCTTTAATGCAGGCGAGACAGTGGACCTTATCGGACATTTGCATTGCGATATTTTCAACTAGAAGGAATTTCTTCTCAGCGGTCTCGAAATGCGTCTTCGGTTTGTTCGAACAAGTGATTCTTTTTATCTCATGGATCCCACCACCGAGTGCTGTCGACATATCATGGAAGCGACTCTTTTGATTAGAAGGTGCTAAATGAGCCCCGGAGTTCTACTTGGAAACGCAATAGCTCTTTCTCAAGGAACGGCAAAATATCCAATTACGAAGGTTGTTGTCAAGAAACTAATTCTATACGCGGGAATTCACGGCGATACTCTAGACAAAGTTATTCTTGGACAGCTACCTGAAAGATTAATTATCGGTTTTGTGGAAAATAGAGCATTTAACGGTAAGAAGGATTTCCACCCATTTAATTTAAAAAATTATCAAATTAACTTTTTATTAGGTGCGCAAAAAAGTTCTGAGCTTTTGTTTACAAAATTAAACGTTTATTAAAAAGCAAACAAGAAGATATTAATTTTCAAAATAGTCTCCATTTGCATTAATGACCTTTTGCCATCTTTCAGGTTACTTGCGAATCCCTTCACGATAAAAGCTCACCGGCTTCGAAGCGATGAAATCATCAATGCATTGAAGTATCTCTTCAAGTTTCTTGAAATGCCTACCATCCAAATAATGCTGTAGCGACCTGAATAGATGATAATCGGTAGGTGCCATATCTGGGCTATACGCCGCGTGTGGGAGAAGTTCCCAGCCTAACGTAAAGATATATTCCTTAGTTCTTTTTGCAACATGTGGTCGAGCATTATCATGAAGCAGGAGCACTTCACGACTTCCTTGGCCAGTAAATGGCCTCTTTTCTTCTAAAATATCGCTCAAGTTGGTCAATTGTTGGTTATAACGTTCTGCCGTGATTGTTTCACCCGGCTGTAATAACTCGTAATATAATATGCCCTTCCAGTCCCACCAGATGCAGAGCAAAACTTTTTTCGCATGGATATTAGGCTTCGGCACCGATGTCGAAGGTTGACCAGGGTTAACCCACGATTTCCTACGATTGGGATTATCGTAAAGAATCCACTTTTCATCGCCCGTAATAATTTTGTGTAAAAAATCTTTTTTGCGGAATTTTGAAAGCAAAGCGAGTGCGGTGTCATACCGCCTATTTTTGTTGTCTTCGGTCAGTTTGTGCGGAACCCATCTACCTTCCTTCTGAACCTTTCCCATTGCATGTAATCGTACAGAAACTGCTTGCCGCATAACACCAAGCTGTTCAGCAAGCTCCTCTTCAGTTTGTGCAGAATTCACATCCAGCAATGCTTGCAGTTCATCGGTGTCAAACTTCTGTGGACGTCCAGCACGCGGTTCATCTTTAAGACTGAAATCTCCTTGACGAAAATTTTTATACCACCTTTTACACGTCGCATGACTTACAGCGTTCTCTCCATATGCAACACAAATCATTTCAGTGGCTTCAGCAGCATTTTTCTTCAGATGGAACGCGAAGTGGATAGCATATCGAATATGCTATTTTGTGATCGCCATCGTAAACACTACTGTTATTTGTGGTTAGGTGCATCAAACGCCAAACCGTATAGCATTTCAGGACGCCAACTGTGAAAGTTTTAAAACCGGAAACTAGCGGTTGTTCCACTGACCTAGTAGATTTTTTTTTATTATATACTTTTAGATTCTTTAAAAATTTTTTAAATTCCTTTAAATTCGTTTAAATCCTTTAAATGTGTTCAAATTCTGTTGATTCTTTTGAATTCTTTGAAATTTATTGAATTATTTACATGCTTTGAATGTTTTGAAATCTTTGAATTCAACAATTAAGTCTTACGTAACATTAATATTTATAAATTAAAATTAGGATGAGTTTCTTTGAATTCTTTGAGATTCTTTTGTTTTAAATATTTATTAAACTATTTCGTTTGAATTTCTTAAACACATTCGGATTCTGTGAATTCTTTTAAATTCTTTGAATTCTTTCAGATTCTCGCAATTCTTTTTAATGCATTTGATATTCCTAAAATACAAATAATGAATCATTTATTACTTAATAAAAAATAAAGTATTTAAACTTAAATTTATAATTCACATGTTTCAAATTTATTTTATTTATTTACAAACACTATAATAATTATTCTTACTCACAAAGGAAAGGCAACTGCCCTCATCCACCCTCCAGCTTTGCATTTGTTAATGTGTAACACATGGTTTTTGTATGATTCTTTAAATACTTTTGGATGCTTTCAATTCTTTTAAATTCATGGTATTCTTTTGAGTTCTTTTGAATTCTTCTAAATAATTTGAATTCGCTTGAAGTCTGTGTTTTCTTCTTTAGAATTCTTTGCAATTTGGAATTCTTTTAAATCTACTTGCTTGCTTTTGAATCCTTTTGAATTCTTTGAATACATTTGAATTCTTTGAACTCTTATTAATTCTTTTCGATTTTTTTCAATTCCTTTGAATCTTGGGAAATCTTTCAATTCTTGTGAATTGTTGGAATTCTTATGAATTCTTTTGAATTTGTTGAATATATTTATATTCTTTCAATTCTTTTAAATCCATTTGAATCAGCGGAAACATTTAGAATTCTATTGAAATTAAGCATAAATTAAGATTAAAATAAATCATTTAAAATGATATAAAATGTATTGGATTGGCAAGATATGAGTCTGACTTAGTCAATATCTGATCAATGAAGGCAAAAAATGAGCAGGACTTATTCAATATGCAGCCAATGAAGGCAAGACATGAGCAGGCCTTAGTTAATATTCAGCCAGTGAAGGCAAGACATGAGCAGGACTTACTCAATATCCGGCCAATGAAGGCAAGACATAAGCAGGACTTAGTAATTTTCCAGCCAATGAAGGCAAGAAATGAACAAGACTTAGTTAATATCCGGCCAATGAAAGCAAGACACGTGCAGGACTTAGCGAATATCCGGCCAATGAAGGCAAGACATGAGCAAGACTTAGTTAATATCCGGCCAATGAAAGCAAGACGCGTGCAGGACTTAGTAAATATCCGGCCAATGAAAGCAAGACATGAGCAAGAGTTAGTCAATATCCAGTCAATGAAGGCAACACATAAGCAGGACTTAGTCAATACCCAGCCAGTGAAGGCAAGGCATAGGCATGACTTCGTTAATATCCGGCCAATAAAAGCAAGATATATTTAACTTTTTTTTTGTTTTATGAAATTTGAATAGCCAAAGCCTTACCACAAAGTCGACAGTGATATATTTGAAGTGGTGCAGTCAAGGATGCTCCGAGATTGCGTGTTTGGAAATAATGTTTTAAAATTTAATTTTAATGGAGCCGAACAATGTATCAATAAATAGCAACAAAAAAAAACGTTATCGTTTATCATGTGTAGTTTCTTTGTAATAAATTTTCAAAAATAGGTTAGAAATCCTGGCACGAAACTAGAAGACCCCATTAACATTTTTAAATTGTTCGAATTAAAAAATTAAATACAACAAACTCACGCTTTCAGTACAGTGTCGGGGGCTGTCTCGCACTTACCTTGTAACTAAATGGGAGGTATCGAAACGTAGTTAGGGTCGCCTGAACCGTTTCCAATTGGAATACGTACTATTGCGCAATATACTCGACTATATACTCGCGCACTGTGGCGCTCCCGAGTCGACAGTCGCAGCCGCTTTCGCCCTGTTCCTCTGAGAAATTGCGGGGGCCAGCAGTTCTAGGAAGCCCGACAACGGGGGGGGGGGGCGAGAATTTGATGTATAACTTGAGATTAAAATAAACAACTTAGAATTATGACGAATGCAATGGAATTCTTTTATAACTTCATGATTCTTTAAATGCTTTACATTATCTTGAGCCGTTCGAATTCTTCTGATTCTTTGAAGTGAAAAATTAGGTATTACTTACGGTTAAAATGAACAAACTAAAATTAAAAATACACTTGAATTTTTTAAATACATTTGTATGTCTATATTTCGTTGTAATATACAGCACCGAGTAATATGACACGCGGAGTAATTGTACAGTGGAATAATGTGACACATGAAAATGTGTGGCATGGAGTGATGCGCAACATAGGGTCCATGTTTTGGGAAAGATAGTAGATTTCGTACATTATTCGGCATTAATATTATACATTGCGGCCGTCTGTCTAGACTGCCGCCTTCCCTATCCACTACGTTGCGAGGTCATTGACCCCTGTCACGGGAAGGGGTCACATATTAAGCACATTACAGACTTTTCCACCCCCGCCCCCCTGTAAATACCTCTCCCCCATATCTGATGACTGAAGCTGTGACACGTCTGAAGATACATTTTTGGAGAAAAGGGAGTTCCCTGACGTCATTTCTAGAAATTAAAGTCTACGACTATATATAAAGGATTTTAACTAGAAATTAAATATCAATATGATTTCCTTAATGTTTAAATTTAAATGATAAAGCTTATTTACTAAAGGAATGTGATGATAATTAACAGAAATTATGATTACATTTAAACCTATTAAAATAGATTTATTAGGGAAATTAAAAAAAATACATCTAATTACAATCAGAAAACCCGGTTAATGAGTTAAAAAATTTTTTAATTAGCTTAAAATTAAAAAATATATGCACTTAAAATTGAAAAACATCTTGATTATGCTTATGATTATTATGACTCTTTACACGTCGTAGCCTGGGTCATCCTTTTATTTCATGTGACGAGCAAGATGGAACACAGGATTCAAGATATGAATTAATAGATCCCTTATTATAATCAGTACCTTGCAAACTGTCTTCAGGTTTGTGCAAAACACTCGATATTATCTTATATTTTTGTGAAATCATTTTATTAAAATTCGATGCAAGGCGATCATTTTCTACGAGGTATTCGCTAAAAAGTTTGGGAAAATCAGGCAAAGAAAAGCCACTGCACATATGATGAAAAAACATAACACAAAACTGGCCACACACATCCGAAGAGGAACTTTGTAACTCTGTTATGTTTCAGCAGAATAGGGTACAAGTTTCCTCGCAGACGATAAAGATGTTGAGGAGTAAGAGGCGGTAGGCAATGCCTGTCAAAATACATTCCGTGGCCATTTAGGACAATATAAACAGCTACCCAATGCGACCTTTTTTTATTGTGTGGATCTGTGTTGAAAATTAAAACAGCTGGTCTCATTCACACCTTCAGGAATTGATCCATGGGGACTATACCCGTGGTATGTCTTAATATTACTTGCAGTGGTTGAAGTATTTGAAGACTGCTCATCTCTATTTCCAGTACTTCCAAGTTGAGGCAGTACTGATATAGGATTAGAAACCTCAGTCTTGATCTGATTGATCTTTTTAACAGAAATCTGTGTGTTATCAGCGACATTCCTCGATGTCACCGCTGTCCCAAAAGCGTTAGTTTTAGAACATTCAGTCGTTTTCGGCGTACTCGAAATGCAACGAGTAAATTCACGAAGAGATACTTCTTCTTATCTTCGTGTTTGAAGCCAGATTTTCAGCTTAATTGCGTTATTGACAGCACATGTAAAAAATGTAGCTCTTTTCACACCATGATGAAAACAGTAATGTTTATTGGATTCTAGTTTCTTAAAAGAAGGACAGGATAACTCTTCTAGATTGATAACACAGGCTGACAAAATTTGAGAAAAGTCAAAAGCCAGAAAGCAGACCAAACATTTCCGAAGGATTTTGATGCGCTAAATCCTAATCCGAACTCAAAGTTGCTCCTGTACGTCAGGTTTTCAAGATATCCTAACCTAAAAGTGCAAAACCGCGTTTTTCAGCAGTTTTTGAAGTTATGTAACTGTACAAGATAAATGTCTACCACTAAGCTAATATGGAATTCGAAAGTACTAATTTTCCACTTTCAAACCTACTCGGATTTATTAAGATATCTTTATTTTTCACAAAAATATTGTAATTTGAAATTTTTTATGTTAGCGTTTTAATCCATTAACACTGAGGTGTTCAGATTTATACAACGCATTCTCTATTGCTGACGGTACGATATTTTTTCTTCAAAATATAATCTCAGGCATTTTCGAGAGTGCCCTTTCTATTGCCGGTTTCAGTTTTTTGTTATAACCCCTAGAAGATTCAGTATGAGGGCCACAATTTAGGGCTTTAAAAAAGAACAAAGCATTCCGCAAAAATACCAACAAAAATGCGTACAGTCGTTTGGAACCAACCTTTGCACATTGATAAAATAGTAAAAAATATGGAACCCGTGACTGTTCATTTCTACGGAAGCCGTTTCTTAGGGCTAGAAACCACTCCTAACAAGCCACAAGCATGCTAACCCACCTGACTCTGAGAACAATAAGTTTAGTCGCATATTTTTCTTGAAATAATAAAGTTCCAAGCCCCAAGTGGGTTAACCCACTTACCTGCTAATCCACCTAAACCCAGAAATCACCCCTACCAAATCATAAGCAGGCTAACCCACCTAACTCTGGGAGTAGCGAATTTAGTCGTTTACATTTTGTGAAATAATTGAATTCCACACTACAAGTGGGATAACCTTGAAATAAAATTTTTCAATTTAGCGTATTAACTCACTAACGCCGAGATGGTATGCCATTGTCCCTTGAAAATGTTATCTGAGGAGTTTTCGGGGGTTCCTTTTCGATTGGCTCAGCTTTTTGTTATAAGTCCTAGAAGAGCGAATATGGAAAACAGTTAGGCCTTAAAAAAAATTTACTATTATGATTCATTTAATATTGTAAATTTACTTAGGGTTTTCCAGCTTACTAAGGCAAAACTCAATATTTTCTAGCCACTTAAGGCTGGACTTGGGATTGTCCAGCTAAGCAAGAAAGTACTTAATATTTCTCATCCAATTAAGGCAAGACTTTAGATGGCCTAACCAATTATGGCAAGCCTTCGGATTTCCCAGCCAGTAAAGCCAAGACTTTTTATCGTCTAGCCAGTCAAGGTAAGACTTACGATTGCCCAGTCAGTTAAGGCAAGACTTTAGATTGCCTAGCCAATCAAGGAAAAAATTCATATTGCTCTGCCAATCAAGGAAAGACTTTGAATTATCCAGCCAATAAAGGCAAGACCTTGTATCGCCCAGCCAGTTCAGGCAAGACTTTGAATCATCCAGTCAGTCAAGACAAGACTTACGATTGTATGTCCAATGAAGGTGAAACTAATTGCTTGTTTTCTTATGGAAACTTTCGCGCTTTATGTCAAACGATCGTTGAAGAGACTTTCGTTTATGACTAGTAGGGTCATTATCATTTCTTTACAAAGACCAGTAATATTCAGCCATCATTCTTACATTGCATCGACCTTGGTAATATTGCTTTTTTTGGTCAAAGTCTTGATGAAAGCGTTCGCCCATTTCTTCACCGAGTGCTCCAATATTTTCTGGGAAATAATCCAAATGAGATTTCAGAAAATGTAATTTCATACTCATCAAACAACCTAATCTTTTAAAAATCTTTAACATACTAGATACAATAGTTCTAAACTTTGGATCTCGATTGTTCCCTAAAAATTTCTGTACATCTTTGAAATTCAACAATGCATCCTTTTCAACAGATCTCATGGTTTTGATAAAGTCATCATCTTTGATAAGTTTTCTTTTATCAGGCCCAACAAAAATACCTTCCTTAACTTTGGCATCACTTAAAGGCGGAAATGTACAGTCTGTCAAGTTAAAGCGTGGGTGGCTTTACTCGCAGTCGGTAAGGTGTATCGACATGATTTTGGTGTCAAAATATTAAGAAGAGCTCCCTC
>NC_046665.1:14074826-14091048 GCF_010883055.1 Belonocnema kinseyi | reverse complement strand
GAGGGAGCTCTTCTTAATATTTTGACACCAAAATCATGTCGATACACCTTACCGACTGCGAGTAAAGCCACCCACGCTTTAACTTGACAGACTGTAGATCTGATATATTTGAAACATTCTCCTTTGGTGTTTAGGGTTTTCACAAATTGCTTCATTAACCCCAGTTTTATATGGAGTGGCGGCAATAATACTTTCTTTTTGTCAACAAGTCTTTCATAAACAGCATTATACTGACCAAATCTCCACTCTAATCTATCTGGCAATTTCTCCATTATCCAATGTTTATCCATTGCACGACTGTCCCATAGGCAAAGAAAACAAGAGTGTTTAATGTTTTCTGATTGTAAACCTATTATAAAATTTATTATTTTGAAGTCACCACAAATGAGCCACATATGGACAATGCATTTTATTTTTATCCGGAGTAATTGGAAAGTATCATAAGATTCTTTCAGTCTAGTTGAGTGACCTACTGGAATTGCAGCGTACTTATTTCCGTTATGTAATAGTACTGCTTTCAGACTTTCTGTAGACGAATCTCTGAAAAGACACCCATCTTCTGACGTATATAAGTTTATTTCATATGAATTAATGAGTCCTTCGTTATCATTACAATATACAATCCCACTGTCCATTGAAAAGTACTTGATAGACTTTACTTCTCTATTTCTGTAAACAGTTACTCTAGTACCAGGTAACAGTAGTTTCCTCTCTTTGAATCTTGAAGTGCAAAGCTCAGCTTTATCCTTGGAAGATCAAGGTCACGTATAAAATCATCTAATCCGTCTTTGTCAAAAAATTTAGGACTTTCATCATCCGATTCTTTCCAAGAAGAATATTCAGTTGCATAGGAAAGTCATTATCCATTGATTCGTGAGTTGATCGGTCACTTTTGTTTTTAGAGTGATTTCTAATACCAATCTTGGCTGGTGTAACACTTGTTACATCAGGGTAAACGATCTTCTCCAAGTACGTTTTAGAAAAACCTCCTGTTTTGCATAAGCAAAAGTAACAATCAGTATCATGATCGTTGGCCTCACGCCAAACAGGTGGTTGAATAACAGTCTGCGTCCTGGTACATTCATCTTCCCAATTCGATAAATTTAATCTACAAGAAAGACAAATTGAGGTTGGTAAACACGGTTTATCCAAATTTTTCATTGAAGTCCCATAACAGTTGAAGTATGACGTTTTTATCGAATCATTAATTGATCGACGGTATTTCTCCGTTTCATACTTTCCGCAAACGTGACAAAACGTATTAATTTTCTTAGCGCAAGGAGTTCTTGAACTCATTTTTTTTTATAATGAACAGTAACGTGGAAATTCTAAAACTCACTATATACAAAAATTACGATCGACACGAAATATAACCGCTAGACAGATTTCAAATACAAAAAGAATTTTATTACCTACGCATCCAAACGTTAGCGGAAGGATTTGTATCAAAAATCGAATTTCATCACCTACGCATAATACGTCATAAAAGCGACGCCAGCTCAGTGAGCCAGCTAGGGATTGAAGACTGTCTGCGCCGTAGAACTGCGCGCACATACAGCGAATGTGAACATTAGAATGCACACAGAGTGCGCAGTAGCATTCCGCGCAATCCGTCTTCTTTTGTTTAATCAATGTGCGAAGTTGGGTTCCAAGCGACTGCACGCTTTTTTTTGGTATTTTGTGCAGGATCGTTTTTTCTTTTTTGAAACCTTAAATTTTGGCCGCCATATTGGATCCTTCAGGTGTTATAACAAAAAACTGACACCGGCAATAGAAATATCATACCGTTAGCGATTGAGAATGCGTTGTATAAATCTGAACACTTCAGCGTTAATGGGTTAAAACGCTCAAATAAAACATTTCAAATTACAATATTTTGGTGAAAACTAAAGATATCCTAATAAATCAAAGTAGGTTTGAAAGGGGCAGGTTAGTACTTTTAAATTCCATATTAGCTTTTGTGGCAGACATTTTTTTGGTCGGTTACATAACCTCAAAAACAGCTAAAAAACACGTCTTTTTCACTTTTAGATTAGGATATCTTGAAAACCTGACGTACATGAGCAATTTTGAGCTTGAATTCGGATTCAGCGCATCAAAGTCCTTAGGAAATGTTAGGTCTGGTCTCTGGCTTTATAATTTGTCGGCCTGTGTAATCTTTCTACTTGTGATGTCTTGTAAAAGTGCAGTCATTTCCAGACCTCTAGTTTATATCTTACCATCTGATTTTGCAATATCACGTAGATTTTAATACAAATACATCGTAGGAGTTTCTCTTTCGAACCATTCGATACCGTAAAAATAACAGGTGCAGTTATCCAGTGTCCAGTATAGTTATGATCTAATGTAATGACGGCTACTTCTTCTGCAATAAAGTCATCTTCAAGATCACGAAATGCTTAAATATCAAACATGAAGTACATAATATTTTTCACATAATTAAGAATGTTTACTTATGATGAGTTTGACGAAGAAGACGGCGGTGGCAAAGCGTGGCGTGTCGTGAACACACGTGAAACCCCCTTAGGAGTCAACCGACGTGTTAGTCTACTTTATACGAAATGAAAGACGACGTGTGAGCTTCAAAAAATACGCTTCTGTGATGACATATGTGGAAGACTTTTTCATCCCGTTTTTCCAATGTTTACAAAGCTGAAATTTTATAAGATGATGGTGATAAAGATAAGTCATTTTCTGTCCAAACCTGTCCCAAGTAAACGCATTTATACATTAGGATGTCATATCTGTGTGAAATTTCGAGAAATGAAATGCCGAAAAAGATTATTTATTATCGTCCAAAGTCAGCAATATCTTATCTAGACGCGTCAATATCCAAAACCTTATCATATTCTGCATACACGATACAGTTTACGGTGTTTGTTAATGGTTTTTTTAAATGTACCTTTATTCGCAGACTTCCATGCTTTACCAGGTTCCAGTGACAATAACAATTGGCAGAAAGATCAGAGGTACAATCAAAAGCAAAAAGACAAAATCCACTCTACTGAACCGATAAGTATTCTTTTAGGCAGCTGTCCCAGAATAACATTATCAAGAGTTTCACCGTGAATACCTCTGTATAATTAAGTACTTTGACGTCGACTCTTGTTATAGGGTAGTTTGCTGCTCCTTGCGATAGAGCTTTTGCGTGTGCTAGTTATATACAGAAGCTTATTTTTGAACGACGAACAAGGAGCGATGCTTCCAAAATGTATAAAATGTATGACCTGACAGGGTCCATAAGGCAAAAAGCATCTTTTGTACGTACGAGTCGAAGACGCATCACGACTCCGTTGAGAAGAAATTTGTTTTGATTGAAATGTCGCAATGCAAATGACCTATCAGATCTATTGTTGTGCCTGCACCAAAATAATCTCGACGAATATCGATGCCTATATCTTTGGTGGCCAAATGTTCCATTTTTCCTGCAGTATCTGCAGCCCAGAGAGCAGAAGTCAGATGGCTCTTTTTTGCAGCTGCATCATAATTGAGCAATGTTTCTAGGTACGTTCTGTACGCGTATGCGTTGTTTGGAGGAGAAACGACTTTTTCATTGAAATATACGTCCACCTGATTGAACATCGAATGAAGCAAGTTGTTTATCGCACTCAGACTTTTCAGACCTTCTGCATTTGCTGAAGTTTCTGTCGGTGTTTCCAATTTGACGCGTATACTGAGCATTGTATGAATGACATCTATGTATTCTTTGCCGTGGCCTGCAATGACAAACTCTATCGGCAAATTGTCGATCAGCGACGAAACGGGCTTATAATGGATCCATTGCGAACTCTCAATAGATATTTGAGTTGGTGGAAGAGAAAAAAGTTTTAGTTCAGTTTTTAAACACTCGCTAGAATGTGAGTGTAAAAAGGAAATCGTACAATAATCTACTTTTCTCATAACTTTTTTTAATTTAATCCCTTTTTCCGTCTGCGCGATACTCTCTATACCGCGAACTCCGGGTAACCGACGTTTAAAGTTTCTCACACCATAATCCGAGCCGTTTGTAAGATTATCGATTTTATTCAAAGCCTTTCTTTACCATTTTTAAACAGATTCCTGGAAACGAAAAAGTCCACCGAGAAAACTTCTAATTCCATGACCTCGCTGATCCGACATCAGCTTTTGATATTCCCCATCCACCTATTTGCGTTGTGTAGTAATTTACGTAATAACCCATTATTACTTAGTCCTTCAATGTTTTACTTTTTTTCCTTCTTCTCTAGTAATATTTATAAATAGAAGTGTCACTGCCAGAGTGCCAAACTCGAATGGTACAGGTAGCCCAACATGATCTCTTATATCTATTTCTATTGTGCGAAATTCAGTATGAAGAAGTGAAATATAATTTGGAGAGGAAAACTATGTAACTTGTGTCAATGCAAAAATGTAGTTTCATGTATCGACAGGTATAATACGTAAAACAGGAGTTTTCGCATCACCCGTGATATGAGGTTCACAAATATCGCAGCAAAGAAAAACATTTTCTCGGGTAAACCACGCGCTAGACTTTCTGGCTGATTATCATAATGAGGAGTACCTAATATTAATGGTTGTAGTCCCTTCATCTTAAAATCGTCTTCACAAATTTTTCCAACTTTGAAATAGCAATCTTTGTCTTCTACAAAAATTAATCCGACGTATTCTCGAACAATCAGCGTTTGTTTTATCGCTTGGACAAGAGCGTTTACCTGTGGGTACATGCCAGGTCGAAACTCGGAGACAATCGGACTTAACCATTTACCAGTCAGCATACCTGTGCTGTATTTATCTCTAATAGCATTTCCATTAGGCTTAGATAACTCGCAGTTCTCTTTGAGAACATAAGGAAGCGAGTATTTAACAAGTAAACCTTCACCGTAAATTTTCGCTTAACTCATTTTTCTCTTATAATTCTGACTTTTTTTCTTCATTCCTGGTATTCGGTACATTTGTTATTAAAGCTATGCGATTTTCCATTCTATCAGGTGACTCGTGTCTTACATTAAGAAATGTTCTTGGAAATTGAATTTCTGTCGATCCAACAGTCCAACGACCCTGTAAACGTATTTCATGCGGCAGTTTTGTAGTGATGCGAGTCATAGTATTGTGCGGAAAATACTTTATTCTGCTATTGCAAGTTCAAATTAAGTGAAATTGATCATTATTCATTGTAATTTTTTAGATTGGTAGCAGGTATCCAGGAATTGGATTAATTAGAATATTTCATCCACTAGACAAGTCATTTTTTTTAAACTCTTTCCGCTACTACGTATCACTCAATCAATTATAGATTCTGAGTTAGTAATATCCGTATCTTTCTTCACACCCTAAAGTTCTCTTTCGTAAAAAAACTCCGGCTATATCCTCAGCAGACAGATCTTGTAACTTGCAAACGTATGGATTTTGTCTAAGGCCTTCAATTATTCGTTTTATCATACAAATATCCTCTGTCCATCCAGCTTCATAGCCTTGTGCAAAGGCTCCTTTCTCTCTAGTGCTCCTTACGTAATCAGTGACCTTATATTTTGGTTTTTTATTATGCAAGACTTTTCTATCATACTTTCATTGAATACACTAATGATGCCTTCGTATTCTGTCATTAGTGAGTGATAAAGTCCAGACAACAGTTTGGGACTGCGCCGACTACCTATCTCTCTTTGTCGAAGAGATTATATTTTCTTTCCACTATTTCGTATTTCCGACAATTTCTCTAGACATACCGACCTCCCGAAGGATCATGGCAAACTGATCTCGGCCCGCCGGTTTCACCTTTTTCTCAATGTCAATGCATTGTTCATTAGATCTCTAATATTTGAATTTTTAACACTTTCGCAATCTCTCTCTCTCTCTCTGATTATCCTGCTCTTTAATTGGTTTGTTACGCTTCCATGCCGGATAAATGGTAAACAAATTTGTAAAACTTGTTGGTACATTTTCCATTTTTCAAAATCATCTTTCAAAAATGGAAAATGTAATATTTGACTCATTTTAGCATCAAGTCTAGCCATGATATTACCTGCAGTTTGGCTCGTACTGTTAAGACTGGAAACTTTGTAGTTAGCACCAGAGAAGATATGATCTACAGGATTCATCGAAGAAGCGCGCGCTTTCGTATTTAGAGTATTATTCTCTGATCCGAAACCTTGTTGTAGAAAATTTTGTACCTGCTCGCTCGGCACTAAAACCATCTTTCTCAAATGTTCTATAATTTCTAAATGGAAAAGGGATATTTAATTTCGCGAATTAGTTGAGTTGAAAATATTTTAGAGGAGACTACCGATAAACGTAGCGAGTAATAAAGGTGAAAGTCCACCCATCTGAATGATACATCGTTTTCTATTACACTCGCATATACATTTTACCAGTTTTACATTATCTGTGCTCATAATCGCTTTTTCTTGATTACGAGAGTGTCTGCAATGCTGCTGTGTTTTTTTTTCACCAATGTGTTTACGTGCACTCGACGCCATTACAGACGTATAACTGGTATCTCATCAACTTGAGCTCCACCTTTTATATTTTTGAAAGCTGTGTACACATTGGAAAATCCATTGGTTGGAAAAATGTTTGGTCTGAAACGAAAATTATTGGGTGTAGACTGTTTTAAATCGAAAAGAAAGTATCCATGAGGTTTAAATGTTGGGTCCTGAAATTGAGCTTCGTCTTGAAGATTTTTAAAAAGATATATCTCTTTGTCCATGTCCCTGAAAAAATAAATTATGTGAGATAAAGATAAGACTAACATTTTTATGGTGATTGCCTTCAGTGAAAATATCGACAATTGTATTATTTGAATATTCACGCATAAAATCATCGATAATTATGAGTTTAAGTCGTTCATTATCACTAGAATAATCAGTCAGTTGCGGGAAGCCTTCTCGAAATTCTATGGTTTTACCGTACTCAGAATAACTCGACTGCCATTCTGAATAGTAAAAAAGAATACGCTCAAAATGTGTATCACACATGACATCGATATGGCTCAAGAATATTTTACATTTTCTATGCTGATATATAATTCACTATAGTTTATGATTTATAGTAAAATCATAGAGTTAAAGAAAATGTATTTTTTGAAAAACTAACCAGCTTGTAAGCGAGGCCGGTTTGGAACCTATATCAACTTTTTTCGGTTCAGCACCATCATACCTATATAAGCTTTTTTCAGTTCCGTGCACGGACCAGGCTTTTTAAGCTTATTAGAGTCTGGTTTGTATGCCAACAATCAGCTAGTACCCGGCATCCGCGTTCCCGGATCGTCTGCATTAGCTTATCATCAGGCGATCTCACGCGTTTGGGGATCCTGCACCGGCTTATGGTATGAAAATATAATAATTCTTATTTATTTCCATCATTTAATCTCTCACAAAATAGTACAAATTAAAAAAGAGATCGTAGAGATAATAAGATTTTGACTCTTTCCAAACACTTTTCAATTTGAACAACTAAAAGCCTTCACAGCCCATCGCAATATGCTATCTATCTTACCATAGCTGGGATCTTAATCTCATATACTTTTACATGCAAGGAAGGTTTAGGGAAATAATAAAATATCATATTAACTGAAAGAATTTTTTGTTTCAGTTTCAGAAAAAGTAGGGGCAAATAACAGTTTAAAAATTTGCCTGATAAACTCTTGTAATATTTCCATTTAAAATGCATACACACGTATGGACAGTAGCTGCCAAAAAAAATTTTGACAGTCATTAGTCTATTTTGAATATTTTACACAGATTATCTTTTATTTCGTTTGTAACTTAAGTATTTAAAATACATGCTATTCCGTCAAATACAAGTTAAAAATACAAATAAAAATTTTCTTTGCCTTTCTTCACTTTTGGTATCACTTCTCCTTTCTCCCATAACACTGGCCACCCCACCCTTCATTACTCCTTAAACCTGAACTATTTCTTCCCTTGTTATGTCCTCTTTCTCATCTCTTTCTCTACCATATTTTCCTCCCTTTCTAACTTTTCTCTCTATTCCTCCTAACAAATCCAAAACATAATTCTTCCATTCTACCATTTCAATATGTTGGTTTACTCTTTTCCTTCTTTTTCTTTTTTTATTTACTACATTTCATACCTCTTCTTCCGTCCTAGCCTTCTCTGCCTCTTCCTCAAACCTTTTATTCTCTTTCTCTTTCTTTTGATCACACAACTCAGTATACGCTTTTTCCTATATTCTTCCCCATTACTTTTTTCTTTCCTTCACTTTCTTAATTCTTTTCTGCATTCCTTTTTTTTCTCTTTACAGTCCTCATCCGATCCACTTCTATTCCCCCCTTTACTAACTTCATTTTTGTTTATGTACCTTAATCCGCTTTTTATTTCTCCTATAATTTTTTCCACCTCCTCATCCACATTTCCTTCTTCCATTTTGCTATTTTCGACCTTTTCTCTAAACTGTTCTATGCCTTCCCTTGATCAATCACCTTTTTCTACACTTTTTACATTTGCCCCACTTTTATTCATAATTCTATTGCTGTTTTGTCTCTCTAATGTCACTATTAAGGGAAAGTGATCCGAATCAATATAATCACCTACCTCTAGTTTCTTGACCTTTTCTCTCACATCATTATCCACTATCACATAATCAATTGCTTTCTCCTGCATATCACCGTTCACATAATCCATCACTACCTTCTACTTTTCTCCTCCTATCTTTACCTCTTCTACTATTAATCCTACTATTAATCTTTGCGTAGCGCTTCAGGTATGTAGCTGGTGCATTTATGAACAGGATATTTAGAAATCTTGTGAACACTATGGTTTGATATGTAAATTTGTGTTTGAGTGTGAAAATGCGATACGAGATTTGTTGGATTTTGCAATTCGTCCAGTTGTAAATTTGTAAAAGACTATTTGTATAGCCCACAACTCTAAAGGGTTTGATGCTCAATTCATTTTAAAACATCTGACAGAGCATAAATGTACTGAAAAAATAGATTCAGTCCTCGTACTCAATGGTACTAAAATCATTTCAATGCGTGTCATACATACAGTGTTTATAGATAGTTTGAACTATTTCTAGCTCCCTTTTAGGGCTGTACCAGCTTCGTTTGGACAAAAAGGTATAAATCCGAATTACCAGTTTAATTTTTGGAATGACCTGGTATCTTATTGAAAAAATGATGTGAATATCTTACGTTGTGCATGTATTGCGTTTCGTAAGATATTTCTTAAATGTGAAAAAGTTTGCCTTTTCACAGAGTCATCCATGATTGCATCGGCTTGTATTTTATTTTTTCGGAAGCATGGTGTAGAGATTCAACACGCTGATAGGGGTAGTCTTCGTGAAAAGCCTATTGTAGACGGGTGCTTTCAAGAAGCCGATAATGGACCCCGTAATTTTTCCAGTTTCACGACTATTTGGCATGGTTGAAAACGATGCAATAACATAAGTGGCGATGAAATAGTCGCAAATCTGGGAAAACCATGAATGATCGTTATGAACGTACGCGCGCTCTAAGCTCTAAGATTGGAAGATATGGTTACGAAGTCACTGATATGTGGGAATGCGATTTCAGACGTTTGAACAAAGAGGACAAGGTCTGACTTAATTTTTGAAACATCATTCCGTCCTAAAACTGGAAAAAATATTGAAACCTTGTGATGCTTTTTACGGAGGTCGTTCGGAAAAAAACTAAATTTTATTATGACGTGAAGGACGTAGAAATAATTGAATATAAAGATCTTTGCTCTTTGTATCCTTTTATCTCTAAGATAGACATGTTTCCCATAGGACATCTAACATTAAACGATGGTTCTGATGAGTGTAAGTCTTTTATATGTCCAAATTACGATCTTAGCAAAGTAGAGGGCTTAGTACGTTGTAAAGTTTTGCCACCTCGAAATTTTTCTCACCCCCTTCTTCCTTTTCGTATTCATGGAAAATTAATGTTTTCCCTCTGTGTTACATGCTGTGAAACTCTTGAACAGGTAGCATGTCTGCATGGAGATGAATCACAGCGTGTATTTGAAGGTACCTAGGTGTCCTTTAAATTAAAAAGAGCCATAGAACTAGGTTACAAGATCATAGAGATATCAGAAATTTGGCAACACAAGGTTGTTCACTATGATCCATCCACTCACAGGGGTGGTCATTTCGCAGCATATATAAGGATATGTTCTTGAAAATCAAACAAGACGCGAGGAGGTGGCCATCGCATTGTATCTATGAGGCATCGGAAGTTGAATACCTACGACAATACGAAAAGGCAGAAGGGATAAAACTCGATCGTGATAAAATTAATAAAAATCCTGGTTTGCAATAAATGGCTAAATTATGCCTTATCTCTTTCTGAGGTAAGTTTGGTACGCGAAATAATTTACCTCAAACAGAGATTGTAACACAAAGGAGACATTATTATGTACTCTACTTAACCCGGAAACCGACGTAAGAAATATCGTACCTGCAAACGAAAAAATGTTGTATTTTTGTTTGACATACAGAGAAGAAGCAGTAACACCTGTGCCTAATTCAAATGTCGTCATTGCAGCGTATACGATAGCAAAAGCGCGTTTAAAGTTTTACGATAACCTGTCGCAACTGGACCGACGAGTCTTGTATTATGAGACGGATTACTGTATATACATCACTCGTGGAACTCCGAGCGTATATAGTCCATCTATAGCTCCGTCTTGGTTGATTTAACAGACGAGCACAAAAAAATCACGGCAAGGGTAGCTATATACGCGCTTTTGTTTCAGGCGGACCCAAATTTTACGCATATATAGCCCCCGCTGCAGATGACACAGAATCAGCAGCGTGTAAGGCTAAAGGTATAAGTTTAAATTTCGATAATTCTAAACCTGTAAACTTTTTCTCCCTTCATGATCTTGTGATAGACAGTAAGGAAGAGATTGAAATCAAGTCTCGGTCGATTCAAACCATTCCATTTTATCAAGTAGTCACTTGTAATGAAAAAAAGATAAGCAGAGTTGTTGATATGAAGAGACGTAGGGTCGACAATAACGATTCTATACATTATGATTATAAAAGAACGTAAATCAGTTTACTACTTTTGTAAATACCAAATTTTGTCAATAATTTGGAAGAGTTTATTTCAGAAAATTTTATTTTATCCGGATTTTTTCCCACTCTCTAGAAATATATAGCCCTCATACACTGTCACAAATTGAGTAGCTGTAAATTTAAGTATTTTGATAGTCGGCATGAATTTAACACTCATTTTTTTATTTTTACAGATAATTCAACACCAGCTACCACAACGAACGCTAGGCCCATCCAGGGCTATTTTCTACCACTCAATGAGTTGTATAACAGCAAAATAGTACACGAAGTGAGAATATTACCTTATCGAGTCCGTAGGGCAAGAGGATATCTCGTAAGGACTCACCCATACTCTCGTCATGATGCCTATCCAGATGGGTCAGTCTTTCCACCTTGTATTAACAGTCCACGACCCCACTCATCGGCAACTTTAGAACCATCGTCATCTTCTGCAACTCCCTTCCTTCCAAAAATCCCGCGTCGTAGCTTCCCATACCCATTGATAACCGAACTCCATACTCCTCCTGCGATGATGTTATAGGTATACAATTACGAGCTGCCGCTAGCATTGGAGGTGACAACAGTTACCTCTGGATGCTTTCTCAGAACTACCATCTGCCTCTCTACAGGGCTTTAGTCGCTTGCTTCCTGATTTTCGAAATCTTTCTATAATTCTGCGGTCTCTAATTCCCCTCTGATTAAATGCACTGCTCTGCATTTATCTAGTCTGAACTTCACGTGACAGCGTCTATAGTAACTAGATCTTTACAGCCTCGTGAGTTTTTACAACATGCTTTTTGTTCTTCTGAAAGGATGTCATTCTCATCGCAATAAAAATATACCTCATCTATAATGATAGCTGTAAGACATTTATAAATTATTGGAAGACAGGCTCTCGGTCTAAATTCAAATGGATTTGGAGCGTCTTGTTTTTTAGGTAACATATACGTAGTACCCTGGAGCATAAAGCCTAGCATCAGATCTGGGTGTTCAACGGTCTTCTGAAAACACCTTGCCAACGCAAGATGCACACTCGTCGGGTACTTGTACTAGAAGTTTTGCACCATTTCCGAACCTGGAGCTGTCCAGTTACTCGCCCTTTTCAAGTCCGCTGAAACATCCAAAGCTGTGATGTTTGTCAATTGCATTTCAGGGCTAGTTCGTGTCCTTGCTTTCTTCAGTTTAAACCACGCAGTGTTTACACTCAGTTCGCGCTTCTTTAATCCGTCTGCAAGCTTGCAAGTATTGCAAGTATTGCTGGTGTTAATTTCTCGATGTGGAAGAACATAAATTGCTCCTGCTTGACCGTATAACACGGCTTCCTCTAACTTTATGTTCATTGCCGTCGTTTTTCCACGCCAAATCAACTTGTTGTTTAATCTCTATTAATAGGTCTTCTGTCATGTGCAGATTAATCCTGATATCCTTAACCTTAGCGATAAGATCTCTTAGTGCGACTTTCTGTATATTAGGATACTTTGCATCAAATTTCATTCTTAAATTGTATTCTTTTTCCATTTTTGTTTCAAACTTCGCGCTTTCATAATAGAGACGCACCGATTCCTCTTTCTCTGTGATATCCCAATTAATGCACTCCCAAGTTATTTCTGTCGAGGAGGTTGGCTGCGAATAGCTAACGTTTGCCAAAGCATCCTTACCAGGCACAGTTAATGTTCTACTGCTTACCGTTTGACGAAGATGTTTTTGCTGGCCAGCTGTTTGATTAGTGGTTTCTGTCTGACAAGCGTTTCAATATCTTTAATATGCTCTCCATTATTATTTGTGTTTTGGTGTTCTTCTTAGTCCCTCTCCTCTTCGTTGTCAGCCTATTTGGCATGGGAAGCCCTGTGAGTAGCAATGCTACCGCCAACATAGCCGTCAAAGTCATGAGAGAAAAACTCAATCCCTACGGCGACACCAACGCGAGAACATATTATTACTATTATTACTTCTTTTATTCAAAACTTTCACTCGGGTGAACCCGGTTATACATCATAACCACGAACGAAGTCACGTGGCTGATGAGATTAGCATGTTATAAGTGAATCCAATAACAATTATCACCTCTGTATGCTTTCTTAAAGCTACCATCATTATGTAAAATGTAATTACAGGCTTAAAATGGTCACTGCCCAACATGTCTAAGGCATTTCTCCAATTTATCCAGTTCTCATCTTTTTCCTTCCACTATTACCTCTTCTCTTTCCACCCTACCGACGCTTTTCCCGCTTTCCTTATATCTGATGTAAATTTATATCTCTGCCAATAAAAACCATTTAGTAAATAAGCTTTATTATTCAAAATTAAACATTAAAAGAATCATACTGATATTTAATTTCTAGTTAAAATCATTGAATATAGTCGTAGATTTTTATTTTTAGAAATGACGTAAAGAAACTCCGTTTTCTCAGAAATTTATCACGAGACATGTGTGTAAACATAAGATAAGCATACATGCACGTGCTCGGATCAGCATTAGTTCTCAGATGAGGGGAGGCATTTTAAATGGGGAGGTAATTGCCTGACACATGATTCGCGTGTAAACCCTCCTCCCCCCCCTAGTTCTGGGGTCAATGACCTCGCGGCGTAGTTGAGGGGGAAGGCGCTAGTCTAGACAGATGGCCGAGACGTGGGGGTGAGCGGCTATCGCTCCATAGTTGTACCTTACTACTCATAGTAGAAACAAAGTATGAATCCAATGCTTATTTCAGGGTATCATGTACCTGCAACAAAAATTAATCTTGGTAATGTGAATGGCATCACTTCATAAGGTAGCATTTCCCTCAGACTTGGGGTACGAAACATCACCTACTGTCAATTATTTGTAGAGTTTTGTAGCAAAAACAATCGAATTTATAATACCTCGTATTTATAATTTAAAAAAGTGCGCATTCTATAAAAAAAATTGTTATTACACATTTTATTGCAAATCGTGTCGTTTTTCCATGAATATGTTTATTTTTCATGCTTTTTTCAAGGATTAGAACCAAAAATACTGATATGTAATACGTATGTACATCGTGCGCCGTTTTTCCACAATTTTTTTTTTATTTTAAATATCTTTTTGAAACAAAAGTTTATACAAAATTTTTTAGATCGTTTTTTGGTTAAACAACTTTTATCATTTAATTTTTTATCTTCCCTCGTGTGGTTTTATCAAAATTTATATTTCCTGTTTGATTTGGAATGGAAGCTTCAAATGTGTCCCTTAAGGATTTACATTTTTTTGCACCTTCTTCTCTGTTTGTTCATACACCCCCTACACACTGACTTGGTGGTGGGAAAGGGATCTACAGTTTAAGGTGGGTTCCGAAAGTACACTGCATGCGCCGCCGAGGCTCTTCTAGAGTGTAAGGCGGGAATCGAACCCGCAAGCCAATGGAGTGGGTGCAATGCCTTAGCTTTACCCACGACAACCGTCGTGCCACTTTTTGAAATGTTATTTTTAAGATTAATTGATTGCTATAAGAAATTTGCAGCTCTTTTTTGAGCAAGCGACTTTCAGTAATTAATTTGTTTTTGTAGCTTATGTCGTTTGTCCAAAAATTTTAATCTTTTATTTTTAATTTAACTTTTAAAACTTTAAACTACAATTTAAGAATTAAATTTTTTTAAATTTTAATCGGTCAATTCTTTTGAAAGTTATTGTGCTAACAGACTAAAAAACTGCAGACATATAGAGAAACATACACATTCGCAAAAACCTTTTTTTGGGCTTAAAGGGTCTTAAAACGTGAACATTTGATAAAAAATGGGGCGTCGAATTTACTAAAATTTAGATTTTTCGTTTTCATCAATTATAAAAGTTTGTTCGTGAAAAAAGTGCCAAAAATTATTTTTTAAATTTGTGCAAAAGCACACGGTCACAGCTAGAGAAAAAAGTAAAATATCAAATTTCTGCTTACAAAGTAGACAGGAAAACAAAGGCAGTGTCCATCTTGCCAGCGACCAATGTGCGATGCACATCGCGCGTACATGTGCCACGATTGTGCTGGTTATGAATAAGTATGAGTAACTGCATCTTTCTATGACAAAACTTTAATTTTTTTACAATTTTTCAAAAAAAAAAAAATTTGTTTTACTTTTGTATGTAAAAGAATTATGACTATTTTATTATTATTTAGGCATAATTTAATAGTAATGACATAAATTCTTAGCTAAAAATATAAGAAATTGAAAATGTTTTAATTTTTTTTCATAAAACTTTATTTTTTGCAAAAATATTTTTTTTCATGACTTTTTTTAATTATGCTAAAAGCTTTAAATTCACTTATAAGACTTATAAATTACTTTAACATACTCTAAAGTTTACCTCTTAATTTTGGTAAGTAAAAAGGTTTAGCAGTTGTGAGCTTATGGACAACAAAAAAGTGAACATGGTCAGTTTAACCCAATGTGTAGCTGTTTCGAAAAATAAGTGTATACTCACAGGTTTATTACCTTCTCTAACTAGAATGTTAAAAAGAAAACAATTTTTTCGTGAACTATTTTATTGCTACTTGTGTAGTTTTTCATACATTTCAGAATATAGGCGACATATTTTCTTAAATAAAAGTTATTGTACTCAGGATCATTGGCCAGAGTCATTAACGACTGCAGTGTAGAGTTCAGTATAAAGTGTCGAGTATCTGTGGGCTAGTATATCAAGGGACAGAAGCGAAGCTTCCAAAAAAACATCCAGCTGCGCTTCCTGCTTTGGGAATCAAACCCACGCCAGCGTGGCTGCCAATCCTGCAGTGGTAAAACATAAACAGTCACGACACCGTCTTAGCCACGATGATTCCATCGGTGATAATCGTATAGGGCTTTTAAAAAGAAACATTTTTCTTTTCCTGACTTTTTTCATAATAAACGTTATTTGGGTTACAATTTTCGTTTTTTTTTTTAAATTTGGTCAGTGCTATAACTCTGGTAATTTTAATTCTTATTAAAGAAAATCGTAAGAGAAATGATTCCTCTTTTTTAGCACTACGAATAGCTATAGAGAATTTTTAAATATAAAAAAATTTGTCTCAAAAATATTGAAACAGCTATAACTGTTTGAATTTGTGTCCAAAATTGTTGGCTAACAAACTTAACCTTCAGTTTAGGACAGTGAAAGAGTTCACCAAAGCCCAATCCAATTTATTCATTTTTTCGAAAGGTATTGTGCACACAGACAATTTGCGAAAACTTGTTTTTCGGGTACAGATGTTCCCAAACGTGGGCAGTGGACAAAAACGGG
>NC_046665.1:14069683-14074816 GCF_010883055.1 Belonocnema kinseyi | reverse complement strand
GTGTACACAAATCTTCTCTGATGAGAATGTAAAACTGTTGTAAATCAAAATAATTTCAATGATTTTCGTGGAATTGGAATGAATATAGTGGAATTTAAGTTAAACGAAAAGAATTCGTTGAAACTCATAAAAAATTCAAAGTGACTTAAAGAATACACATGAACTGAAAACAATTTAAAAGTACGAAAAAAATCATTATTGAATTCAGTAACCATACTTCGAGTTTAGAAAAAAGCAAGGGAAATTAAAAGGATTTAATATAATGCCTAAGAATTCAAGGTGAGGCCAAAAAACTTTAGGATAAATTAGTGTAATTTAGGCATATGAAAATGAAACTGATTTTTTAAAACATGAAAAAAACATTAAATCTATTAAGTTTTAGTTAAAGATTTTCGAAAAATTGATGTAAAGTTAAAATAGTCTAATAAAATAAATAAGAATTTAAGGTGAGTTATGATTACTTTACGATGAATAAAAAAAATATTTTAAAAAATCAGGAAAATAAATTCAATTTAGTGAAATTGGAAGAATTTAAAGGAATATTCAAGAGTTCATAATAAATTAGGAAGTATTCATTAAAAATGATTAAACTCATCGAAAGTAATAGAAAATCTTTTAAAATATCTTAAAATCTTATACAAAACCTTGTATAGATCCTGTAAAATCGTTTCATATCTTCAAAAAGTCTTGAAAATTCATACTATCATATTTCAAAAGCTTTGAAATCCCTGCAACTTATTGGATTTGATAAATAGCTCGTTAGATTCTTTTAAAATTCCCTGAAATATTTTAAGGTAAATTCCTTCAAATACCTCAGAATTTTTTGTCATCCCTGACTTTTGGAAGCTTCGATATTTGTAGATTTCGAAGGTTTTTTTGGGATTTCAAAATATTTCTAAACATTTCAAAATCTTTCTGAGACTTCGGATTTGAAACAGGAAATTTTGGACAAGAATTATAATTCTTTGTTGCAACATTAGATAATTTTTATTTATAAGAATTACAGTTCAAATTTAGAGCAGAGGATTTTGTAAATAATTATAATTACTTTATTATTGATAACTAATTATTAATGGTTATTAAACACAATTACATTTGTATGCAAAAGTTTAGTATTTAATCATAAAAAGTCTCCCCGATAACAATCGTGCTACGCACACTTCAAACACGCACGCGACTCGCACGATGCGACCCATATTGCACGCAAATGGCAAGCACATTCCGCGATTAAGTTATAGATAAGTAGGTTCGTGTACTTACAATCTATCAATAATATTTTGTATTGAGCAAATTCGATTCAGTTGAATTAAATTTATATTTTATTTGAAATAAATTATGTATTTATCTTAATTCAAATTATATTTGTATCTGCGCATTGTACATGCGCAAATATCAAACTTCACGGTTCAACGGACATCATTTTAAGCTGAAAAACGCCCATTATGAAAAAAGTTAAAAGGAGGAAAACGTTAAGCTTTGAGAACCCCACAAGATTAATATAACAACATTTGGAATTTGCTTCAAAAGTCTAAAGTTCGAATTTGGATACACAAAACCGAATAAAAAATTGGAAGGGATGCACTTCATCGGCACGCGTGCGCCTCGCACTTCATGGGCACGTTCGCTCCTCACCCTTTGTCGGCACGCGTGCGCCTCGCACGAGATGCGACAAATATGTCACGCATATGCGGATACATCTGTTTGGTGACCTGCGTGACACGGGTGACGGATTATTCGCACTCGTGCCTGCACTGTGCGTCGCACGGTGTGCGCATATTGTTATCTGGGCTGTTAAAATTGGTTAATAACAACACAGGCACACGAAAAAAAGGTCTTGACAACCAGGCGAGATAAACATTTCTTTACGTTTTTGATGTCGCTGAATTCAAATCCAGGGTTGTTTTGACTCACTCAGGTCGCATTTCGTTCCTATCCTCAAAAAAATGATAAAACTTGAAACATTTATGGAAACACCCAGCGCGTAAAACGGTTATATGTTTTATGGTCTCTGAGTCCAAATGTAAAGGTCATTTGACTCGGCGATGTCGCATTCTATTCATAACCTTGAAAAAAATGAACTTAAACACCGAAAATTGTCCCTGACATGTAAAAGAATTTTTTTTCTTTTTTCCTATAATATCTTGTTCTTTTATTTTCGAAGGACCTATGTAGGGAGTTTCTGTGAAGTTTCACCCCTTTTCGCGCAACCTATTTTTGTAATTTCTAACAGTAATCTGCTAACATATTCACATCTCACCTTCCCTGATACCTACGTTCCATTTCCTTTTGTGTCTTGAAGGAATCTTTCTCCTTGCCCCTCACTGTAATCCCCCAAATTCATTGGAAAGTAATCTATGCGAAAATCCAAGAAGTTCAACTTTAGGTTCATCAAAAAACCAAGCTTTCCAAAGTTTTTTAACAGATCAGTTACTATTTTCTTGAAGCTTTCACTTTCATGATTACCGAGAAAGTTTTCCACGACATTTTTGAAACACGTCCACGCAGCTTTTTATTTTCTGTTCATGACTTTGATGAAATTCTGATCGTTCAACATGTCACGGATTTGTGGGCCATCAAAAACACCCTCGTGTGCTTTTGCGTCTGAAATATTTGGACATTTTTGCTGTAAATATTCGAAACATTTTCCTTGTTTGTTAAATTCATTAACAAATTGCTTCATGAGACCCAATCTAATATCGAGAGGAGGTAGAAGTACTCTGTCTGCATTGATTAACGGGATTCGCTTAATATTTTGCAAACCTGGCTCGAATGAAATTTTCGTTGGCCATTCTTTGTTATTATAGTGATTCCTTCTATCCCTATTATCCCACAAACACAGACAACATAGATTTTTGGTAAAACCTGTTTATTGCCCTAATACTAAACCTAAAATTTTCAAGTCTTTGCAAATTCTCCAATTAAATTCAGACTACTTGATCTTTTTCCAAACAAATTCAAGGTTTTGGTTCGTTTCTTTGAACACAGTTGAATGAGCTATCGGTATAGGAGCGAACTTATTCGTGTTGTGAAATAATACTCCCTTGAGACTTCTTTTAGAAGAATCAATCAAAAGTCTCCACTCCTTCTTCTTGTAAACACCTGGTTTCAGTTAGTCCGTTAACTCTTGCATGTCATTACAAATGCACCAGCGATGGGTCGTCTATTTACGTTAAGTATTTTTTAAATTTTACTTCTCTTTTTCGGAAATAATCAACTTTAACAGCTTTTGCTAGATAGTTCTTTTTTGTTTCATAAACGACGTAAGAAGTTCTGCACCATTGTTTGGTAGTCTTAGATCTCTTTCCAAGTTATTCAATTCTTCCTGCGACGCAAGTTAAAAAACCTTATCCTTGCCTTTACTTGGAATGAAACCGTCATCATTTTCGTGATGCTCCAATTCATCACTATATTCATCGAAATCACTTTTTTCTTCGAATTCAATGTTTTTTCTCAGTTCGTCTGCTTCATCGGAATCATTTCTGACATCAGAATTTTTCTCATTGCCGCACGCTCTTTCTGGTTTTTCTACTGTTTTGACATTGGTATGCACAAAGCTTTGCTTATTTTTTCTATTGAAATCTGTAATGTCATTAATACAAAATTAACAATATTTTTGATGCAATGGCTGTTTCCACAACGTAGGTTTGTTATATTTCACGTCCTTATAATGTCTGCTTAAAACCCAGAGGTATAACATTTGAGAACAAGCTGCAAATATTTTGTGCGGCATTCATTTTTCGTACGTTATTTTAAAACCAAAACCTTTCTGATAAATTTTTTCAATTTTCGCAAAAATTATTCTTTGATCTGTTGGGGGTAGAGATGGGAAAAGCAGTACTTCGGCTACTGCTTGACCTCCGGCAGGCAGGTCCTCATGCTTGCCGGACCCGAGTTTTAAACTTCGGCTCCTGCTTCCTCCGGCCGCCAGAGGAAGCAGTAAGCAGTAACTTCGCCCGGATTTCTATTGCGTTTTTTCTCCTACTGCAAACTTCGGCGTCAAGTACCTGAAGCCCACCACAGTTGTCTGTGGTGGAGGGGAGGTGATACCCCTACTTGGCGCGTCCCCAGGTGGCGGATAGGGGAATCCTCGCTGGCAACAGAGGGTAGGGCCAAATAAAATACGCCCCGCGGACCAAACACAAAGAACCCCAAGTCAAGGCGTGAGCAACCGTGCCGAGGACTGAGTGGCACCAGGGTGTGGTGTCTCAAACGGTGCCTCTAGGATACCAGGTCGCCTCCTAGAGTATATAGACCTTACCTTCGCATGCGGGGCTCTGCGGAGGTGGACATTTACTTCCCGAGCTACTCGTGGGATTACTATGACGACCATTACAGAAAAACTAAACCGAGAAGAAAGTGAGGAGCTGGTTGACGCAGATCTGCCCCTAACTACGGAGCAAATTTTTGAGGATGCTAGATGTAGTGCCGCAGGTACTATGAGAAAGCTTAAAGAAGCAAGTGATACTTTTAAAGAGTTAAGTGGAGTGTTAGAGAGCATGAAGCGCTTCTGTGACCAGACGAGCAACATGTTTAATGTGATTAAACATGGTGTAGTGAAGGCGCAGAGCTTAATGGAGAAAGGCAGGGCTGCACTAGCGTATGGCATCAATGCTCAGGAACGTGTTGATTATGACTTGGACAAAATCGAAGGGGCAATTGAGAGAACCTACATGGAGAGAAGCTCCAGGAAGGACACAAACCACAAGGCGACACAGACTGAGGAAGCCGTAGAGACTCCCGCTACCCATCACAGGAAAAGAGACAGGGAGTTCTCCTTGAGTCCCGTTGAGGCTGGCGGTTCCAAGCCGGTAAGCAAGAAGCTGAGGGTGCAAAACGCTGCGAAGGTAGTGGCCTCGACCCTAAAGAAAGCGGAGATGACAGCAGATCCTGCTGCCGTTAAGGTGAGGAAAAGGAAGAGTTTCCAAAAACGAGGTAGACCCGAGGCGGTTCTAATCAAGCGGGCCGAGGGTCTAAAGTACGCAGAGGTCCTCAAGGGCCTCAAGCAGAAAGTGAGTCCTGACGCCCTTGGTATAAAAATCAAGGGGGTTAGGGAAACACGAAACGGAGAGGTGCTCGTGGAATTAGGTCCGACAGGTGAGGGCAGAGCTGAACTGTCCGCAGCCATTAAAGAAG
>NC_046665.1:14062967-14069583 GCF_010883055.1 Belonocnema kinseyi | reverse complement strand
TACTACAGATACATCTTAGGTAAAAAAAGTTTGAAGGCTTGGACCCTTGATTGCACATGTGTTTCCATTGTTATGGCCGGCGGAAGCAGTAGGAAGGCCTGCCGGAGTGCTGCCGGAGTTTGCAGGAGAAATTCGCCAAATCGGGGTAGTGATCTACTGCAACTTCGGTGGGCAAAAAAATACCTGCCGAAGTTTGCAGTAGGTCCTGCGAACCTCCTGCCTGCAGTAGGTACTGCATCGCCGGAGTGTGCAGGAGGCCGGAGGGCAGGAAGCAGTAGGTATGCTACTGCTCGTCCCATCTCTAGTTGGGGTCTGGTATTTGCTACATATGTAGCAAAAAGCCCTTGTGTCTTTCTTGCATGAATGTTTTGAAAAGAAACTCGACATTTTTTGTTTGAAGGTGCCATATGCGTTAAGAAAAACCCACGCGTAAAGGATCCTGGTCCGACCGCAGGTGAGTGTACTGTCCTAGGGGTGATAACTCTCATACCTCCCTAGACCTAAGTATGAGCAGAGATCTTCTTCTTCTTCTTTGGGGATTTTTTTCTTAGCTTTAGGTCTGTAGGGGTTTTCAGGTTACCGCTGTGGTCATCCCTTGCTGATAAAAGCGAGACCTATCTGGCCATAGCAATACGTGCTAGGAGCCAGTATCAGGTTCCATTGTCCAATGGGTATCCAATAGATAGATTGTAGTTTGTGTTGTAAATAGGATTTGTGTAATTTGGGTTAGAAAGAAAAGCTTCCACGCAGAAAGGTGGACATTTCTTATTTTTAATTAAAGGATTTTCGAAAATTTTGCGCTGATCAAGAAAGCGAGGGCCAGCCCATACGTAGTGATTGATGTGCTCCGTGTTATGTCCGCACAGACATAAAAAGGAGTCTGTAAAATTTTTCCCTGCTAGGCTGTCGGCCAATGAATAGTGGTCACTTCTAATGCGTGATAGGCTCACTATGTTCTGTCTTATCAGGTCATATTGAAAGAAATATGATTTATGAGTTTCAGAGAAGTAATTGGCGAAGTAATATAGACCTACATTCCTTTTTACTTTCCTTCTTTAAATCAATATCACCTCTGACAGCCATAAATAGACCACCGCTAACACCGGTGGAGCCGTCCTTTCTTATAATATTAAACTTCTTTAGAAAGAATCGATTTTTATCTTTTATGCATGTTTCATTTAGTAAGAAAATGTCGTAATTGTGACTGATTCTTTCTAAGGAGCCCTTTTTATTATTTATTCCGCGACAGTTCCATTGCAGAATTCTCAGCTTTTCTAAGATACCCATTGTGGGCGAATATAGAATTGGTGAAGGATTTGAGGCAGAGAAATTCGTATGCATGTTATTGGGCGGTGAGTAATTGGATTGATTCAAGAACCATAACTAAGGAGGGATAATTGAGGGCCGTTGAGGGCGTTAGAGTATCATCATGAGGACAAAATCATTTTTTTAAGCTCGTTTTCAATAATTTGATTCTCTATAGAAGGTTGTAGAGGGGATGAGGGAGAGGAGGGTTGAGAAGAATGGGGGGGTAGTGCTTCCTGAGTGATTTTAAAGACAGACACCATTGCACCAATTTCCTATGAGACGTATAGTTAGACCAGAAAAAATAGGATCAGCATCCGTATCACCCAACAAGGGGAAGTTTACAGAGTTAAAGGGTGGAGAGGAGGGATCAGAAGTTTTAAGGTCAGATACAATGGCCGAGTCAATGTTTCGTAGTCCTTCGGGTGAAGCTTTTTCCTTTTTATATAAGTTAGCCACTTTCTTAATGCTTAAATCAAATTAAACTGGGATTCTGCGTATTTCTTTTTCCTCTAGGTACAATTGGCATTGTTTATCAACAGCAGTTTGGCCTATTAGGACAATCTTGGTTTTCATGTCATGTCTAGCACATCCGTAGCACAATGTAGGTGGTACAATGTAGGGTGTCACTCGGTACAGGTAGTAGAATCGGATATTTTGGGGAAGAGCTTGTCCATCGAACGTAATTAAAACAGTTTTCAAGGGGTCAAGATTACCTTTCACATCCTTTTTGGAAAGAGGAGATGCTTCGAGAATTGAAATGGAAGATATGGCATTAGTTTTAATCTCCTCCATTGAGAGATCTGTGGGAATTCCTTTAATAACACCAATGCGGGAGATACGATAATGCGGGATGAAAGCATTTTATTTAGGACAGATTGAATTGAGGCTGCCAATAATGCGATTAGCTCCTTCGCCAGAATTACACAGATTAGTGAATCGAGTTTTTCCTTACCTTTTAATGCCATCCACCACATTTTTAAAGGATTTATGGAGGATTTTCCCTAAACTACAAGGATCCATGGGGTTGTCAAGACCGGTGTCTAATTCGACGGAGTAAGGACCTTTGTTAGATCTCGAGATTCGTTTTTTCAGTCTAGGGGTTTTAATGGGATTAGCAGTTTTCTTCGATTCTCTAAGCCTAGTCTTAAAGTTATTAGAGACATTGGCATCAAACTGCTTCCTTTTGCCTCTAAAAACTGTGCTTTAGAGAGGGTCCCGATTTGTGAAGGTGGCATTAACCTCGCCTTCTCTATCATATTGAGCCTGAGACTCGTCATTGATGACAAAAACTTCATTGGTTTCCATACTTTCGCTGTTATTATTTAAACGATTTACTTGTTTCGAGAATTCTTTCTGCGTGGATAAGTCATTCCTCAAACTGTCAAGGGTCTTGTGAAGTACCTCGCGATTTAAATTACCAACACCATCAATAGAACCGTCAATCACCGGGTTTACGCGGGGCTCCATGCTCCAGAAACCGTGCAGCCCACAATGACCGGCACACCAGAGAAAATCCACCTACATTTCTGCGAGAAAAATACCGGCACTGGTGTAAACCACACTAAACTCCGAATATTACAAGCCTCTTTACTTCAGAAATGGACAGAAAAATAACTCAATGTCAACAAATCACACTCCAATTTTTATATTTGAAGAGAGCAGCAGAAAGCATGACCGGTAAAGACGGCCGCTATCTTCCGTCCATGAGCAGAGATGAGGTGGGACATTCCCGACCCCATGTATTCAATTTCGAACGATTTTCCGCAGCACTCCCGCTGACACTAAGCTTTGGCAAAGTAAAATAAAGCGCCCCCAATAACACGTAGCCATTTTTGCGAACAAGAATAGATGATAGACAGTTCTACTTGAGCGGTCGAACAGGGCGGCATTTTTTGAGTTCGACAATGTTGGTAGAGAAGATCAGAGTGGGTAATTTCGCGTATATTGTCTATATTCTTGTTTTTAAACTGGCTAAATGAATATGGGACGCTTTAATTAAAAAGTTGACATAAAAGAATTTGAAAGATTTTATGGGAATCTTTGTAATTATGAACGATTAAACATTTTGAAAAAAGTAAATTTTTTGGTATTCAAACATTAATTTAAGAATCTGTTAATCAAAATTTGAATCATTGTTTCAGTACATAACGGTGAAAAAATTGTGGAAAATAAAAAAATTAGTACTTTTTTTTATCTTTATAGGTTACTATATATTTTTTTAATTCATTGTTTATTGGTAGAAAAATTATCTTCTGGGTTAAAAAATCTTATTTTTTATTGAAAATTTAACTCTACTTTGCAATTTTCTTGATTTTGAATTGAAAATTTTACTATTTTATTTATGCTTTAAAATTGATCTTTTGCAGTAACAAATTCATCTATTTGGTTTGCAATTTTAAGATTTTTCTTTTCAAGTTTGTTTTTTTTTTTTACTAGAAAATAAATTTTCCAGGTTAAAAATTCTTTTTTTTTATTAAAAATTAAACTATTTTCGGAATTATTTTTTTTATCTCTCAGAATTTTCTAACATGTTGTGGAAAAAGTGGAAAAATCATGGAATTTTGTAAATAATGACAGGGTTTTTTTTTGTATAGAAAGATTAATTTCAAACACTTTTAATCAAAGTCTTAATAACTATTTTAGTAGGACATGGTAATAAATGGTGAAAATTTAAAATCCTTATTGGAAATGTGTGTTTTATTTGGGATTCAGATCGAAATACATTTTTTTTTAATTCACTGTTTTTTGGTAGAAAATAAAGTTTGTATGCAAAATCCTTTTTTGCTTTGAAAATTAAAATATTTTACAAAATTAATTCTTGGAAAATATTTCTAAAGATTAAAACAATTTTAAAGATAAATTCGAAATTTATTAAGGAAACTTCTTCGATCTTCAAAAATTAAAAAATATATATATAGCAAAAAATCGACTTATTTTAAAATATATTCAGATGGTTTAAAAGTTAGAAAAAAAGAGATTTACAATAATTACAAAATTGAGTAAGTTTCAAAATTTTAAATGATTCTATATTAAAATTTAATATTTCAAGAAACTAATTTTAAAAATTAATCAGAACGTTCAAAAGGTTCGAAATAATTTAAAAATAATTAAAAATTTGATTGGAAATTTTTCAAAATTTGAAAAAAATGCTTAAAATCAGTTTTTAATATAAATAATTAAAAAATGTAACGGATCAAAAATGTACAGTTCAAAAATAAATACATGGCTAATCAGTTTTAAAAATTAATAATTTAAAATTTCAACGTTTGAAAAATGTAAAATGTTTTTTTATGTACAAACATTAATTGCTAGAGAATATTGCAAAAGATTTCAAAAATTTGTAAAGAAAAATATGACGTATTTTAAGGAAACTTTTTTTTTAAATAAAAAAATGATCAGGTGGGTTAACAGTTTTAGAAAAAAAGGATAATTTAAAAACTGAATAGATAAAAATTTTTAAATAAGGATATTTGGAAACATTATTTCTTAGAGAATATTTTAAAAGATTAAAACATTTGTAAAAGACAAATTCAAAATATTTTGAGGACACTTCTTTCAAGTTTTTAAAATAAAACAAATGTAGGCAAAATTTGACGAATTATAAATAATAATCGGATGATTTAAAAGTTTGAAAAAGATCTAATTATAGTTTTTAAATTAAATGGATAAAATATTTGAAATAATTTATAATTGGATACATTAATTTTTAAAGAATATTCCAAAACATTTCAAAAATTACTAAACATGTATCTGAAATATTTTAAGGACACTTTTTAGAGTATTTAGAAATCAAAATAAAATTTAATTTGGCTCATTTTAAAAGATAATCAGATGGTTTAATAGCTTTAAAAAATTTAAGAATAATTTAAAAATAAAATGGGTTAACAATTTTGAGATTATTTTCTATTTGGAAAAATTATTTCTCGAAGAATATTTTAAAAGGTTAAGGAAATGTTAAAAAAATAATTTGAAATATTTAAAGGGCACATCTTTACAGTTTTCTAAGCAAAGAAAACTGTAACAAAAAATGAATCCTTTTAAAAGATAATCAGATGGCTTAAAAATTTTGACAATTTTGTTGAAGAATAATCTGAACATTTTACAGACACTTGATTCAAGTGCTCAAAATAATAAAAATGTCAAAATTGGAACCATCTTAAAAGATAATCAGATTGTTTGCAAATTTTAAAAGATTTATGAATAGTTTGGAAATTGAAAAGATTACAATTTGTAATGTTTTTATATTTTGAGAAATTAATTATCCTTGTTAGATGCACGATCGAAGTGTGTGGTACCGCAGTTGTAGGAAGAATGTCTGGTGATGCGTGGTGGAATGATGAAATTCAGGCTGCCCAAAAAGCAAAAAGAGAAGCGAACAAGAGAACTTTGAACATCGCAGGTCTTAGCAATGAGGAAATAAGTAGACGTAGAAATGATTATAGACGCGAAAAAAGTATACTTAAACGATTAGTTAAAGAAAGTAAAGATACAATTAGAGCAGAAGAAGAGATAAAAATACAAAACGACTTTGAAGGAAGCAGGAAACTACTTTGTAAAAAAATGAAAGGAAACAAAAGTACAGAAATTGTCAACATGAGAAATAGTAGGGGGGAAATGGTATATGATGCAGATGGAATACTAGAGGCTTTCAGAGATTATTTTAGGAGACAATTCGGAGATGAAGATATAGGACACCACAACTGCGATGTTGAACACAATGCGTTGGAAAACTCAATTGACAAAGTCTGTGTCACTAAGTTAGGGATATAATTAAGATCTTGAAAAACGGTAAAGCTGCCGGGGTATACGGTATTAATGCTGAAATGCTTAAAGACGGTGGCGAGTACATACCACATAGAGTTTGCGAATTGATAAATTTATGTTTCGAGATGGGAGACGTCCCAGAAGATTGGAAAGAAGCGATTATCGTACCAATATACAAGAGAAAGGGAGATAAAAGCTAGTGCAATAATTACAGAGGGATTAGCTTATTAAGCACCGTAAGTAAAATATATTTAAAAATACTTATTCGTAGGGTAATGAAAATAACAGAATCAAATATTTGGGAAGTCCAAAGTGGGTTTATGCCAGGAACGTCATGTACGGATCAAATATTTAGCTTAAGGCAAATAACAGAAAAAAGTTTGAGAGTAGGAAAAAAACATTTCTGTGCATCTGTGCATTTGTTGACCTAGAAAAAGCTTTCGACAAGGTAGATAGAAGTAAACTTTGGGAAGTTCTGAAAGAGTATGGAGTCAATGGATGGATCCTACAAGCTATAAAAACAATATATACAGGTAGCAAAGCG
>NC_046665.1:14060070-14062867 GCF_010883055.1 Belonocnema kinseyi | reverse complement strand
TTATATTTTATACTTGAAATAACGTAACCTCAAAATATACGCATATAAAGAGGCGTTCAAAGTATTCAAATCATGATAATCGCCAGCATCGAAATCTGGAAATATTAACATCCCAATCTCTTCACTTTATTTGAAAGCAGAAAGAGATATAAATAGAACCGCCAAAGTGTTCCGACCGGCAATAGTGCACCTTCGAGTTTTCAAATTCAGAAGAAGAGAAATAGGTTGCGCGCGCAACCCAGTCATGTACGTCGTCTCCTACTGCATTCACACGGACATAGACCTGTGATAGTTTTGGAGTGTTTCTCGTTTCAGATCTGGGATCACTGTTGAGGTGCTGCCCTCGTCGTACTACGAAGTCGAATTCTTGTTTTCTCATTTTTCGTAAAATATGATGGTAAAGCAGTAGACAGATTTTTTGAGGTTAGATAAGTTTGACGTGTATGTATCACTGAATTTTTTCAGATCTGAAGCTTGATCCAGGTTTTCGGTGCATTTCGAGATAAACAATTGCTGAAAACATTTTTCTTTGACAAATATATTTTTTTAATTGAAATAATCAAATATTTATACCAAAGAAACAACTTTTTTTAATGTTTGAAGTGTTTAAACATTATTATTTAAATTTAAAATAACAATAATTATATCAAAATATATTTCTGGATAAGATGTTTTGTTAAAAATGTATATAGAATTTTTTAAATTACAAAGGTTCTTCCGAAAAATCAAAATGTTAATTAAAAAACACGTGTTTTTGCATATTAATTTGTCGGTAAAATTTTTTGTATAATTTTAATTTTAAGTTCAAACAATAATTTTTAACACCTTAAATATTAAACAAACATTTATGTTACAAAAATATTTTATTATAACAATTTTATTTGGGCAGTTTTATTATTTGGAAATTCTGAAATTCGTTAATATTATAAACTGTTCAGGAATTTTATTAGATTTGGAATTGTATTTTTCGGGACAGAGAGTTTTCCCGAGTCGGGAATTTTATTTTTCGGGATATTTCAGCCGTCCCCATAGAATTGCAGAAAACTTGCTCTAATTATAATTTCGGCGCTCGATCTGGTTGATTTTTTTCTACAGTGTTAATAAAAAAAAATTGTATGGAAAATTTTGATATCCCAAAGTTAAAGATAATCACAATTAAAAATTGAAAAATTCGTTGTATATCCAATTTTTATTCTTGGGTCTTGGTGATGTTTTTCTACTACATTTCATTTACTGGTAAACGGGCGTGATTTTCTCTTATAAAATAAGTGATTAAAATTGGAAAAAATTGGGTAGGCTTTTTTGAAATCTAGGTATGTAAAAAAAGTAAACTTCAGACAATTTAAAAACTAATTTAAGAACTATTTATACTCTTTTAAGATACCAATACAATTTACACAACACTAATTGTAAAATTTGCAAATTTTTAGGCCTTCAGTTTAAGAACTTTGAATTTTAACGTTAAAATTACTTCATTTTCAGAATACAGCCTTATTGTTTGAATTTTCGTTATAAGTTATAGGTTAGGTCAAAAATAACATTCTGGGATTCGAAATTGTTACAACGCGAAATAGTTTCCATTTAAAACCTAAAAATGGGAAAATACTGTTAAGATGTTTTCTTAGCTGGGTTCTTTTCGCTTTAAGAGTTAAAACTCTCCTCGACCACGCTTTGACATTAACGGCGGGATCTCGCGAACCTTTGGGTGGACGGAGCGACTGAATCACGACTTGCTAGAGTGCTACGATGCGAGTGTGTCCCCTGAACGGGGTTACATGGCACGGCTGCATGCTCTGTGGTGCGAGAAACACCCGGAGCTATCGCACGTTTCGTAGCAACGTCTGCGAAACCATGCTGAACTACTCCGAAAAGGGGGCTATGTAAGCGAAACGCCGACTCTACCACAGCTAGAACAAGCCGGCCACAGAAAAAGAGAGGCGACACTAAGACCAACTGCGGGCAGGCATCCAACAGAGGAAGAGCGATGCTTTACGACCCGGAGAAACATCAACACCAAGGTTTCTCTCAAGCCTAAAGATCTGGCTGAAATGGATGACGAGCTTCGTGGACATTTTTCCAGAGAATCTGACCTCGGACTATCAATTATTGTGTATATAATGCAGCGAGAGCTTTGGCCGATGCGAACCGTAAAACAAAACCAACGGTTGATCATAAGACCAAAAGACGAATGCATCAACTTGCCATAAAGATAGGCTGGGCAAGACAGTACGCGTCCCGCATTCAGTGTGCGCTTGACTACATCACATCTGTCAGGAATTTTACCGCCAAGGTTCGAAAGTTCTCGCGCGAACTCCAGACCCGATATCAGACAATTAACAAGTCAAAGCTGCTGACCATCAGGCAGCATATTGTTGAGAGAATACGGATACTATCTGACGCTAACAGAAGTCTAGAGCGGAGGGAGAGGTTGGTCAGAGAAAATCAACCGCTTCTCTCTGACCCATATCGACTCTTCCAAGACCCTCCAGTTACTGTCGAACACCCACCCAAACAAGAGGAGGTCGAAGTATTTTGGAGAGAAGTCTACGAAATGCAGCATAAACTGGACGAAGACTCAGAAAATATAAATAGCTTCAAGGGGTTATGTGTTGCCCTCATAACACCTGATAAAGAATGCCCACCCATCACTACCGAGGAGCTGAAAAAAGTATTAAGAGGGATGAAGAACCATGATCCCACTGCTCTTTTGCCTTACATTATTGCCACTATCTCTAGCACTACGCCATTCCGACGGGTACTTGTGCGGCAAACCTGCAGATCGAAAGTACAAGGTCAC
>NC_046665.1:14055465-14059970 GCF_010883055.1 Belonocnema kinseyi | reverse complement strand
TGTGTGCATCTCACGTATATATGCGTTACGTATATATGCGTGATGTGCACATATTGGGCTCATGGTCCCCAAAGTTCGAATGTGGTAAGTGCATGAGCATTTTCCGTTTTGCTCTTTTAACAAAAAAAAAAAAAAACCTGAAGCCCTGAACCCTTTTTTCTGCGTCTTCTGACTTTTCTGTTCGAACGCTTTATTTACTTTTCCTATTGCGTTCATAAAATCAGAATTCAATGTCAGCAATTCAATATTGAGAAAATGAGAATTAAAAAAATTTTTAATAATGAAATTATATTGACTTTTAATTTTCGAGGGGATTCGTAAATGAAATATAAATTATTTGTTTTAGTTAGATAATGAAATAACATACGAAACATGTGTGTAGTGGATAAAATCTGTTATTTTCTTAATAATTATCTCAATGTTTTCCTCAAAATTTTTTAGTAATAAATAGTAGCGAATTAAGATTCACATATAACTCACAGGTGTGTCTTTCTCTATATGTACTGTGCTAAACAGTACTGTTGATGAAAATCGGATCATATCTTCAATGCCAGTTGAGAGTTCTTGTAATTTCGCATGCACATTAAGATTTACTTAATTAATGGAAATATTAACCGATTTTCATCCACTTTTTTCATTTCCTTAAAATTATATCAGGAAAATGATTCAGCTAATTAGAAGTTACTTCAGCAATTTCTAAAAGATTTGACTTATTTAAACAGCCTTAAATCTATGACAAGGAAGCGGTTATTATGAGTTAATTAATACTAATTATAATTAATTAATATCTTATGAAGTAAAATAATAGATTTTTTATTATAATAATATGATAGCATTTTGTAAAGAATTCTTAATTAATTATTTATATGCAACTTAAATTGAAAACGTTAAGCGAATTGGCGAAACATGAAGATATTTTAACGCTCAAAAAGTATTTCCATATCCGACAGAGACATTTGTAAATCCTTTTTAAAATCCGCTTTAGAAAATTCAGCTACGTCCTCTTTTTCAACATTATCCGAGTGCGAATCCGAATATCATGAAATCTGAAAGTGGGAAAATTAGAACATTTATATATTTGATTTAAAATATATCATATTTCTGCGGCGAATATAATTTCTCTTTATTGAATTAAGAATTGATAGGCGCAGACGTCATTTAAGCGAAATTAAAATAAATGTAACATAATAAAAGAATTATTTATTTCAATAACATGTAAAAAATAATTGTACTTTCTTCATAAAATGTAATAGTTTATATTTTTTTTAGTACTATAATGTTTGACACATTAATTATTAAAACAAGTAATCATTGTTTATTTCAAAATTTCTAAACATTGAGCCAGAGATGTCCACTTTTTCTCAAAATGGTACACGATGCTACTTTTTATTGAATACTTGTAAAATTTTGGTACATTTCTTCTAAGTTTGAACAAATTTCCATTTATTTAAACAATTTATACTTGCTTAATCAATTTTTCCCATAATGAAAAAAAATAAAGTTAAATAGAATAAAATTATTTTACTGATTTTATAGTATATAGAAAGAATATTTTAACCAGCTTAAAATGTTTTAAAAAATGCAATTTGTTTTGAACAATTATTTTTACAAGCATGTTTTTAAAATCGAATTGTTTGAATTAAACATAATATTTAATGCTTTCGAGGTGTAGTCAATTCTGTTCAGAATGGCCTGTCATTTTTTAAACAATTTTTATTCGTCCAGGCAGATCCAGTTTTGTATAAAAAATGTGGATCAATAATACGAAACAGAACAATCGAATCGAGTGTTTGGAAACTGTCTTCTATAATTTGTGAGTACTTTTAGCAAGTACTGGTTTTGTTCCTCATTTCTCGTTGTGAAACTATCTAAGTCCAAAATTTCAAATATTGAAATTACAAGAAGAGAATCGTTTGCCATATATTTAGATGAATTTCGTACATTTTTTGTGGTTTGTTAATTAATTTCATTTTGTATTGGAAATTACAATTTTTAAATTAAAGAAAACATTCAAATGAAAATGAAAATAACAATCTACGAAACAAATTTTAATTAACAGCTAAGATATCGAAAGTTAGAGCAATTTATTTAATAAAATTTGTTCTCATTTGTGCCGTAAATGGTTTTTTGAAAAATAAAAAATTACGGGCACAATTGTTGAAAAAAGTTTTTTTTTTTCTAGATCCGCAACTTCTTACTATAGCAAAAAGAAAGGTTATGCTAGGTGGCTCGAAGTATACACATTTTCGTGCAGGAAATAAAAATGATAAAAACCTGTCTTAAAAAAAAATCCAAAAAATTTTATTATTTTTAAAAATGTGGAAAAACTAAAACTTGTGCTGAGTTGTGCTCGAGAAACGCAAACATTACCTTTAAAAAAATTACCTGAGATCCACAGTTCTCGTATTAAACCTCAAAATTTAAAACTCAAAAAAACATAAAAGATCCAAAAATAGTCAAATTTTGTCAAACTAAAAGTTTTACTGAGTTGTGCTCGGCAAATGCAGTCGTTATTTTCTATAAAAAAGTGCGTGAGATTAACATTTCTCATATTAAAACTCAAAAAGTAAAACTCAAAAAAGTACAAAGCCCAAAAATAATCAAATTAATTAAATAAAAACTGATACTTGAATTAAAACACATTAATTCTTAAATCAAAAAGATAAATTTTCAAAAAAGTAGTTTAATTTTCGGTTACGAAAGATTTAAGTTGACTTTTCACGATCAAAATATGAATTTTTAAACAAATAAATTTCAACGACAAAAATTGAATTTTCAATCGAAAAAGACGAATTTTTATTGACGAATTTTTGACCAAATTGTTGCATTTTTTATTTTAAAAATATTAGATTACTCTTTAAAAAGATAAGTTCTTATTAAAAAAAACAAACAAGTTTTCAAAAAGTAGTCAATTTTTCATAAAAAGAATATAAATATGCAAGTTGAATTTTCAAGGTCAAAATATGAATTTTGTGTAAAATAAAAATTTGTACGAAATAAGAGAATTTTTTAGATAAAAAACGAGTTTTCAACATGAAAATATAAATTGTAAACACAAAGTAAATTTCCTATGAAACAGTTGAATTTTCAATTATACAGTTGCATGTTTTTCCAAGGAAGATAAAATTTCACTTTAAGCAGATGAATTGCAAATATAACAAAAATTTCAATTTTTCATCCAGAAAAAATTTCAGCTTTTTTTTACTACAAAATATTAATTTAAAACCGAAATTAAATTTTGTACAAAATGTTTAAATTTTCAACAGAACAGCAGCATTTTCAATTAAAAACGATGATTTTTCCACAAAATTGTATAATTTTCAACCAAAAACTTATATTTGTATTTAAGAAAGATAAAATGTGTTTCAAAACCGATTAATTAAAAACACACTAGCAAAATTGTAAAATTTCTATCCAAACAAGATTTCAGTTCATTCTACATGACCCACCTAAGGATTGTAGATTATAAGTTAACTTTCTGCTATGGAGTCGAATTTTTAGACAAAAAGCATGACTTTTTAACAAGAATGTTAAAGTTTAAACCAAACAGTTGCTGTTATGTCTAAGAAAAAGAAAAATTTTAATAAGACAGTTGAATTTTGAAATCTAAAAGACAAATTTCCAAGAAAAGGGTCGAATTTTCATCGAAAAAGATTTTAATTGACTTTTTAAAACAAAAATATAAATTATAACCAAAAAGTAAATTTTCTAGGAAATAGTTTCATTTTTAACAAAAAAGTTGCAGTTTTATCTGAGAAAGATGACTTTATCTGCAAGAAAATTAGAATTTTAAACGAAAGGTTAATGTTCTACGAAAATAGTTGAATTTTTAACTCAATAAGCTGCATTTTTTACAAAATAATTTCATTTTGAAAAAATTCTTAAATTTTTAACCAAATAATAACTGGAAATAGAAATTGGTTATAACATCAATTTGAAATTTCCCTCTTGTTCAAAATTCAGCTGTGAAAATACACTTTTTTATTTTAAAAATGAATTACTTTCTTCTTTTTCACAATAAAAATAGCGCTTGCAGACGCAGTTTTAATAATTGTTCATTATTGTGTTTCTTATATATAAAGACTCCAATATATTCTAAACATGTATACATTGAACAATAGAATTTAAAGAATTATCATTTTAAATTCCAGGTTAATATTTGATGCCGTTGTCAATGTTACTGTCACATGATATCAGGACTAAACCAATCAACCGCTAATGAAGTTCGTAAGATTTTGATAATTTATCCTAAAAAGCTGGACACGTAGCCGATAGCCGTAGCCATTAGCTAATTTACAAACCATATATTAAATTAATAATTTAAAAAAAATTATTTTCCTTGAATACAGTTTTTATAAATATTACATTTTAATTGTAATTGTTGCGTATTTAGACATCTATCCATTATAGAATAAAATACAAGCACAACATATATAAAGCGAAGTTAAATAAAGATAAATATTACAAAAATTTTATGAAATTAATTTAAATAAAACCTACGATTC
>NC_046665.1:14051973-14055365 GCF_010883055.1 Belonocnema kinseyi | reverse complement strand
GTTCGCAGATGATAAGGTTGTTATGGCAGAGTCTATCGAAGACCTACAAAGAATGTTGAATAAACTAGATGCAAGCATGAAGAACATGGGCCTCAAAATTAATGCAAATAAAACAAAAACTATGGTGTTCGAAGGAAAGAGTGAGAAAACGCGATGCAATATTTTAATAAATGATGAGAGAATTGAACAAGTTGATAAGTTCGTATACCTTGGTGTGAATGAAACCCTACTTAGAAGAGACATAAGAAGTCACAGAAACACGAGAGCCTGCATGAAAAAATGCATGGACATAAAAGAAGCTAGAGAAGTATGCCAGGACAGGAAAGTATGGCGGCAAATAGTTAATAAAAAGAGTGTCAGTAGAGTGAATGACGCCTGAAACAAAGACCTTGGCTATTAATGGACCCAAGTGGGGAACCTTACATAACGACATCGTGAGGTTCTTCGCATCAATCTGAAAAATCTCTATCCCTTCCACACACTACTCCTTTCCCCTGCCGAGTGAGTCACGCCTACCCCGAAAGGGAAATGGCTTAATGGTGTAATAATTCTTCGAGAATATTTATAAAGGCTTAACAAGTTTTTAAAGAAAAATGAGAAATATTTTAAGTGAAGTTCTTCAAAGTTTTCAAAGCCCATGAAAATTTAACAATTTTGTTGAAAATTCGTTTTTTTGTTCGTGTTCAATTCAATTTTTTATCACAGTTTTTACCTGAAAATTGAACTATTCCATTTTTGGTTGATACTTTATCCTGTACATTGTATTAGTTAAACACCAATTATGTGATAGAAAATTAATTTATTTGTCTTGGATTATGATTTTTTTTAATTGAAGGAATTTTAAAATAAAATTTTTTAATTTAACCCATTCAATTGAAAATTTTTTACTTAAAAAAAAGAAAATTACGTTGATTATTAGCAATATTTCACCGTTCATTTAAAACAATCCATTATAAACAACTTTTAAAAACTATACAAATTTAAACAGAATGGTTCGAAATAGAAAGCCTTGAATTGTTAAAATTTTAATGAGCTAAATTTTAACATTGAAAGCTACAATTTTAATTTAAAAAAGGATTCAAAATTAATTTAAAACTTGAAACTATTTCAAATAATTAGTAACACGATGTAGATTTTTGCAGATTTAAAAAAAAAACTAAGCTTTTTGAGAATTTAAAAATATTTAAAAAGAATAACAAAAATTGTTGTGGTTGCTAAGAAAATTGAAAATGATTATTTATTTTGAAAAATTAATATTAAGTGAGTATTTGAAAAGATTTCAAAAATTAAAAAAAAGAATCAGGACGATTTTAAGGCAATTTTTTAATTTTGAAGTTTTTTAATGTTAGTAAAAAAATCTATTTAACAAAATATAACAATTTTCAACCCAAAAGTTTACTTTTTATCCAAATTAATTAATTTTCTATCAAATAATTGGTGTTTTAACTAATACAATGTACAGGATAAATTTTCAACCAAAAATTTAATATTTCAATTTCCTGATAAAAACGATTATTTTTTAATCAATCCTAGAATAGTTACATTTTCAGATAAATAAAAAAAAAAATTTAACAGAAAAAATGAATTTTCAACAAAGTTTTTAAATCGTCGACCAATAAGATGAATTTTCGACCGAGATAATTAATGAGCTACAAAAAAGGACAAATTTTACACAAAATACATGAATTTTCAACGAAATTATTTAATTTTAAAGTCCAAAAGACGAATTATCTACAAAAAGTTGAATTTTTTAAGCGAAAAATATTAGTTTTCAATCAAAGAGTCTAACCTTCAACCAAATTGTTAAATTTGCAACCATAATTATAAAACCTTGTTAAAAAAACGTATTTTTTTACAAAGTTGTTCAACTGTTAATGAAATAATCGACTTTTCAACCCGAGAAGATTTACAGTTGATATCTAAACCAAACAATTGCATTTTTGACCAAAAATGATACATTTTCAAAGAAAAAGATTAAATTTCTAACAACCGAGGTCAATTTCCCACAAAATACATGAACTTTCAACGAAAGTATTTAATTTTAAAGTCAAAAATTGTATTATCATTCGTTGAAAGTTCATGTATTTTGTTGGAAATTGACCTTATTTGGTAGAAATTTAATCCTTTTTGTTGACAATGTATCATTTTCGGGCAAAAATGCAATTCTTTGGTTTAAATATATTATTTTATTATTTTAATATATTAAATATATATTTGCCAACTTAATATATACGATTAATTTTTAATCAATTCAATAATAGTTACATTTTCTGATAAAGATAAATAATTTTTAACACCAAAAATAAATTTACAAACAAAGTTGTTCAATTGACAACAAATAAGATGAATTTTCGACCAAGAAAATTAATGGTCTACAAAAAAAGACGAATTCTAAACAAAATACATGAATTTTCAACGTAATTATTTAATTTTAAAGTCAAAAAGACAAATTATCTACAAAAAGTTGAATTTTTAAAGCGACAAATATGAGTTTTTAATCAGAGTTAAACTTTCAACCAAATAGTTCAATTTTCAACCATAATTATAAAACCTTGTTAAAATAAAACGTACTTTTTTACAAAGTAGTTCAACTCTTAGTGAAATAATCGACTTTTAAACCCAAGAAGATGTACAGTTGATATTTCAACCAAACAATTGCATTATTAACCAAAATTGATACATTTTCATCCTAACCGATTAAATTTCTACCAAACAAGGTCAATTTCCAACAAAATACATGAACCTTCAACGAAATTATTTAATTTTAAAGTCAAAAAGAGTATTATCTACAAAAAACTAAATTTTTAACCCAATTTATAGGCAAATTGTTGAATTTTCAACCATAATTATGAGGCCTCAATAAGAAAAAATTAATCTTTTTACTAAGTAGTTCAACTTTAAGTGAATACTCGACTTTTCCACCAAAAAATTATGATTTTAATTTTTAACAATATTGTTGCATTTACAACAAAACGACTTTGCAACCAAAAAATATTTACAGTTGATATTTCAACCAAAAAATGTAATTTTTAATCAAAAAGTATCAATTTTCCATAAAACAATTTAATTTCTACAATGAAAGACCAATTTTTGACAAAATACATGATTTTAAAACCAAAAATGGTATAAATTAATTGTCAGTTTCAAAAATGTATTTTCAACGAAAGAGATGTACTTTCGAATAAAAAAAATTTAAGAAAGTAGTTGAACTTTTGATAGAGAAGAGAACTTTTTGACAAAATAGCTACATTTTCAACAAAATAATAAATTTTTCAACCAAATAATTTGGAGCTTTTATCTAAACGAGATGAATTCCAAAATCGCCAATTTCTTTCATTTCTTTCAAATGCGGACCAAGATATAAATGCGACTATTATAATATATCATAATTA
>NC_046665.1:14049430-14051873 GCF_010883055.1 Belonocnema kinseyi | reverse complement strand
TGATAGAAGCGCCATACGACACCTTTGCGCTGGAGAGACTTATACATACCTGGGCGTGCCACAGAGCCGCATTCTGGATGTGACATCTATAAAGGATACTCTTCGAAGCAGATATAAACGCCTCATCCGACAGATTTGGTTTTCCGAACTGTCCGCGAGGAACAAAGTATCTGCAACGAACATGCTTGCTGTCCGGCAGTACTCTATTCATTTGGAGTAGTTCCATGGACGAAGAACGAGCTCAGATCCCTTGATATCGGGACAAGAAAGGTTATGCACATGAACAAAAGCATGCATCTTAAGACTTCCGTTCCGCGACTGTACGTCTCACGCCGTGAAGGTGGTCGCGGAATATTGAGTCTTGAATGTCTTCACAACTGGATTATTTTGGGTACAGCACATAGAGTTGCAAATGAAAGAGACCCTCTTCTTAAAATGGTCAGGAATCACGAAGAAGTGGGCAAAGGAGCGTTTCTGTACAAAGCAGCGGAGGAGGCTGCTGAAACACTCGGACTTGACTTCAGTAGTAAGGGTGAGCAAAATGCATCAAATCTTATCTATCTCGAGTACTTACTCCTGAAAGCCCAGATTAAGAAAGCACAAGAGAAAAACTTTCGTGAACAGCTCCTGATAGTTCCTGATGATAGCTGCAGGGCGTGCCATGTACATCCCAATCATTTAGCTCACATACTATCAAGTGTAAGTGCCGCATATACTGGAACTTTATATTCTCGACAATTGTTTCTGTTGCTCACTCAAGGTCTGACATGGTTCTTCTTGACTTCGAGAAGCGAACCATGTTCGTTATCGAATTTTCGGTACATCATAACCAAGGAGAATGAAAAGAAAGAGAGGTATCGAGACCTTATAAAGGAGTTGCGATGATTGTACCCAGAATATTCTGTTAAACTAATCGTCCTTATCATCGGCGCTCTTGGAAGTACCACGCTTTCACTTGCTAATGGCCTGAAAAGCACCCGCTCCTGGCGAAATTCTGCGGTTGTCCTTATGACAAATTTATAATTATATATATAAAATTAAGCTTTAAAGTTTTAAACATATAACTATATAAAGTTTATTGTTGTTAATTTAAAACTTATTCGAGTTAGAATCCGTATTCTAAATCAAATATAATTATTGAGGGCCAGTTTTCAATTTTCCCATACTAACATACGGGCCTGCTCCCGTCCGAGTTCTTATTTCCATAAAACTGTTTCCCTCTTTAAATGACTGCCATTCGCCGCAAATGCCCTTCATACATTCCAAACAATCATTTAATGGTCGGACAATTAAGTCAATCTCTACTCCCCAACCAGTACACTTTGTCTCAAACTCTTGGGCCACGTCTTCCTGGAGGGCCAGATGAAAGAGCGCGAAGACTGCTTTGCGCGCTCTAAGAATTTTGCTCAATGGCCCACACTCCATGTTACGCAAGCATTTGGTTTACAGGTGTTCCCTGCCATCCTGATCAATGACCAAATATGCCGAATACTCAACATGTTAGGCTATTATTACTTTTTTTGTAAGCAGGTTCCCCGGGGCTACGACTTCCACTGCTAAGTCAGGAATTTTTGTCTCTTCAGCGAACGGTAAGATACAAGGGGCAACTCTAATATGGCACTGAATATAAATAATAAAAAGAAGGAAAGAGTTTGCATAACAACAGTTATAACTTAATCCAAAGTTTTCTCTTCGAAAATAATAAAATAAATTCACTACCCTTGTGTGACTAATATTGACATCACTAATTAAATTTTCTCCGATTACAATATTTAAAAGGAAAACAAAATTGACTTTAATTTAGTAAGCCCAACAACTTCCTAAAGAGATGTACACATACGCAGGGGAAAGTTTTATTCACTTTACATACCTTTGATGCTATCTTGGAAAAAGTTTGACCCATTGTCTTGGCGCCTAATATGGGTTTAATAAAAAATGATTTTCCCTCTGACATGTTCACAGCGATTTTATCGGTACAATAGTAACGAGAAGACTAAATCCTAATTTGGCGTGGGTTCCCAAAACGATCTAGTTCGCATTATTCCTGCAGTGTCAATCGGCCTTCACCAGGTTTTTTTATGGTGTAATTTTATCCAAGGATCTCCGACGAACTTTAGACCCATAGAGTCCTGCCTCTCAAGTTTTACTACTTTCCCAAAAAATAAATTCAAATAAAATAATATTTAAAAAAGTTAACGATGCAGATATATTATATCCCATATTTTCCAAATTCATATGTATGTAATAAAAGTTCTTTTTTTTTGCATCAATTTCAAATTTACTCTTTCAGCATTAATGATTCCGTCTTTGAAACCCTAAACAAAAGCACGTGGTAGCCCAGCAGAGCTACAGTCTGTCAAGTTAAAGCGTGGGTGGCTTTACTCGCAGTCGGTAAGGTGTATCGACATGATTTTGGTGTCAAAATATTAAGAAGAGCTCCCTC
>NC_046665.1:14045941-14049330 GCF_010883055.1 Belonocnema kinseyi | reverse complement strand
TGAAGGAGGGAGCTCTTCTTAATATTTTGACACCAAAATCATGTCGATACACCTTACCGACTGCGAGTAAAGCCACCCACGCTTTAACTTGACAGACTGTAACCTGCTGGCGCTCGTTTTCTTTCACTCTTTCACGCTTAAAAACTCTGTCCGTGTTGCTGCACTCCCGCTTTTCACTATTTATCTCTTTGCCTCTAACCGATTCACCCAGAGTGCACTTGACCTGGTTAGACCCGTTCCCTTTTTCCTGACCTACGAAATCTCTTATCAAGTTCAAAAGTCGTAAAATTGACTTTTCTTAGAAAATCATTGTAACCTGTCTGTCAACTTATTCACATTCCATAGCCCTTTTAGTTTCTAGTCCCATTAAAACATTCTTTCTACAACTTCTTCCCCAGGGAATAAATTCATTATTCAGATCAAACCTTTTCAAGTAAATTACAGATTATCTATCTTCTTACAATAATTAATAGACAAACCTTACTCTAAAATTTGAGAAGAATTTATTAAATTAATTAATATTTACCCAAGATTTTCAATACCATAATATCAATTTCCCTTCTCTCTTTTCTTTTGATATTGTTCCAATATTTAAATAAAGTCGTGGTTAATGCACTGAAATATTTCCTTAAATAATCAATTAAAATTTCAAAAACACAATTTAATTTCTTGTTTTTAGGTCCCTTTTCAGCATAATGGGCTATACAATTTTACCCTGTTTCTAAAATCGTTCCCTTTCATATCTCGAAAGGACCCCGCACTAAATGTATGGGAAAATGGTTTTCGGTGGATTTAGCTGAAACTTTGTAATTTTTAAGGTTATAAGTGCCAGATGAAATATCCGTAAAAAAATTTTTTTTAATGGACAGTTTTAGCGCTATGCGGCTCTAAGCGCTCAAGATCAGTGAATAAAATGAATTGCAACAGATTTTGTTACAAAAGCGATGTCAACATAGAAATCATGGTTCAGATCGTGGTCTGTCATATTTTCGCCTACACCGTTGACTCATATAGCGCGCTTCTCAAAACGATCAAATGCTAAGCGCCCAAGATTTTAACTTGACTAATTAATCACTTCTTTAAGGGCAGAAATGGTACCCAAAGTAACATTAGTAACTAGTGTGCACATTCATATAATAACAGTGTGCCCTTCGCAAGAGGGCCGAACGCTAAGCACCCATGATCAGCGAATAGAATCAATCTCAGTAGTTTTTGCGTAATATTAAACTATTTCTGGCTCTTGATTCGGGTTCACTTGTTCACCTCTATTAGCAGCGTCTAGAATCCTTTGTAGCAAGGAAGTTTGAGGATACTTTACGTGTTGCTGGTGACGTGCATAACCCAGGAACCATAAAACGCTTGCAATATGTGCGCAAGTGCCAAGAGTTCTGGCCCCTGAATTACATGTGCAGTAATAACCGAGAAGCGTTTCGTAATTATCTGGTCCTATGTCATTGATCTCATTGAACGCTATCCACAGCTGGTACCTTGTCGCATTTCGGAAACGAGAAAATACTCGTACTCTGATCCAACCAGGTTCATTAAGTTGCGTATTTAGTTAAAACTCCTCATCTTCTTCTTGTTGCAGCTTGTCTTGAACGTAAAATGGGGCAAGTTCTACTTGATACACGCCAATTGTTATGTAGCGTATTTCTTCCAATGTAAGGCGAGGAAATTGTGGTACTTGAAGTTCATGCAGGCGATTCCAGTTTGCATTTCCGTAGCGCATATTGTCCACTTCTACGCGCGCTTGCACAATATTTGGCTCACGAGCTCTCGCTATATATTCTCTTGCAAGCTCTGCTGTAGCGCCTTGCATCTCGATAACAGGATGGTATCGAATAATTATGGCACCAGCAATACGAAAGAAGTCCCTTAGATTGTGTACATGAGCCATCGGAATGGTTTTCTCGAAGAGCTTAAAAAATGACTTTATGTGGCCATTTCTGGATTCCACTATCCATCTAGATTTCGTTATTAGCCGAGCTTCGTTTGCTTCTTCCGTTACCAATTGACTCTGCCCTTGTTGGAGAAATGGTGGTATCTTGGACACAATTCCTAAGCGTTCTAAAAGTGGTTAGGCATCTCTATATCCACGGTCCTCTATAAAAAAACACCAATGTCGAAAAATTTTCTCATACCTTCCACATCTCTTTCAAATTCGTTAATGAGCATTTGTGCATCATTGTTTCGCGAGTCAGAAAAAATATGGTCCTTGTATTTCAAGTATGTATCCGTCTGGAGCAACAATGAGAGCAGGTTTTACCAAGTGACGTCCTTTATGTTTGCAGAATGACTTTTGATGTACGCGAAAGTTACTGCTCTTCTGCATTTGAGCATAAGTTCCATCGATGATAGCAATAGTTCTGGGAATTTCTGGTTGTGGATTATAAGGTTCATTGGCGAATGATGTCACGTGTCTTTCAATGAATTCTTCTCTGCTTATCGCATTAAATCCAATGTTACCAGGCACAAGTCGCTGCATTAAAGACTCTCTTAAGTAGAAATGGCCATGCTTGTAGCTTGCCGGCTCGAATAATGAAAAATCTCTTTCAGAAATTCATCAGAAAGACCTTGAAGCATTTTGCAAAGGAAAGTCAGCAAATTGTTTTTCCTCACGTATATGGCACCATGTCCATGTAACTGCGGAATAGGATCACAAAATTCAGAGAATTCTCTAAATTGTTCCTTTGTTACAGGAGCAATAGCTTCAAACTCTTCATCAGTGAAACTATCCTCATTATTAAACGCCGCGGCCGCATGAACATTTGCTTCGTTACGAAGTTGCTGCAAAAACAGAATTTACTGCTGTCCCGGAATCCTATACGGTCTATTAATCGCTTGTAGTCCAGGAAGCAAGGGGTCTAAGATGAAACCATGTTCATCCAAATGATTTAAGCATGCTCTTGTTTCTTTTGGAATGAAAATGTCCATGACAAAAAAAGCGTTAACTCTACATTCAATTGAAAGCCTTGGAGTATTAACATCAACATTACAGAACATGCACGTTTGCCTGCCTGTTTGTGTAAGAACATTCAGTCTTAAACCTACTGTAATCGGCGACGTCAAGTGGTGGTCTTAGAAGTTGAAGGCGTCTAAAAATTGTAAAGTTTTGCCTATCAGGATTATTATTTCCATCAATTCGAGCCATTTGTCCTGGTTGATAGACTCTATCGCACACATAGCAATTAACTCGAACTCTAAATGTCATTTTTTAAACCATAAGAGAAACAAGCTTTTATGGTGTTGAAAGGCAAAGGAATGTATTATTAAAACGAAAGAAAAATTTAGAAACAACAAAATAAAACAAATAAACACAAGAAACTAAACACAAAAAGGGTATAAGAAATACAACACCATTAATACAGAAGGGAACAGATAGGAATTTT
>NC_046665.1:14039103-14045841 GCF_010883055.1 Belonocnema kinseyi | reverse complement strand
CTTCCAGAGAAATCGCGGTAAAATTTCAGCCATAACCACGTCTCACAACCGTGAGATAGGTGGTTACAGTCTGTAAAGGGTGACAGTCGTTCATCATGCAGCATTCACTCATTATTCCCATCGACGAGGGTATGTTTATCTGTCATTTCTTTTGTGAAAGTCTCCTCCTTTAACCCCTTCCAGAAAAATCTTTCATTAACCCTTTCTGACGTTTTGAATACTCCCTTATGACCTCCAGCCGCAGCGTCATGAAATTCCCGAATTATTTGAATTCTTTGACTTTCAGGTGGAATTATAACTTCACCTGTACAAACTGTAATATTATAACCTCCTTTTCCAGAATAGGTTTTAAACATTATCCCTATTGTGTCCCAAGGTACCCTATCAAAGCTATTACCTTTCTGCGAAACTCTAAAACTTTTAATATTATGGTCAACTACCGCGTCCTTCAAAGCTGATATCGCAGATTCAATATTAATTGCATATATTTTATCATCAAACCTTTGCTTGACATATAAATTAAAGATAATATTTGTCTTATAATTTAATGAAACAACATGTCCCACTTGAACTTTTTCGTTTTTTAGATCGGATACTTTAACGATAGAATTATCTATTAATTCTTGACCTACAGGTGGTGAGAACATGATCGCAACTTACAAAATTTACCAAATGATCATCTCTCATCCATAACTTGTTCCTGCGGTTTCTAAAAAAGGGGGTGAGAAGATTCCTGTCTGTCACACTAACCTCTCTCTGGACAGGTATTAAAACAACGACATCAGGTTCCTCCCTTTCGTCCCCTGTTATTGCTTTACAAACATTGTATTCGCCAACCATGGCCATTTCAAATCACTCATCGAGTAATTCATCATTTTCATCATTATCAAAACATTGATCTGGGATAGCCTGTGCCGTATTTGACCCGCGTGCGCACGTCTTAAGGTTCTTTTTTTCAAGTAATCTAAGACCAACAAATGGCGGCTCATCTACGTCATTGGTCAGGGCCTCTGTTGACTTTTCAACATTTTCAGACCTGATATAAAGCTTTCCCACCTGAGTCCCAGACTCTCCTTGTGGCGACACGCTTACGTCATCGGTCCTACCCCTTTTTAATTTCCTCTGGCCTGACAAGTCCTTCAAACTGACACTGTCTTTATCTATAGAAATTAATTTTAATAACTTCCTTTTTGAAGTATTTTGGCAGCCCGCTACCCCCAGATCCTTACTAGCCTCACTGACATTCTCATTACTGTCCAGGTTTCGCATGGAATTAATACCATTCAACTCATATTAAGTCATGAACAACCTTTCCACAGGAAACTGATGATACCAGACCTCATCCTCTACCGGCGAAGTCTCGGGATGCATAACAACGTGCACTTTCCCAACATCCCGATCGATCACCTCAGAGGCATCTGAATCCAAATCTTCCTCTTCACCATCCTGTCTTGATTCCTCTATAGGATTTCTCGACAATGCATCTGCATTGGAGTTCACTCGCCCTGGTTTATGAATAAGTTCGAATTCATACTCGCTTAACTTCACCTTCCATCTCGCTAATGTTGAACCCAACGTAGGATCATGTAATTGATATAACCATACCAAGGGGCGATGATCAGTGACTAAAATAAATTTTCTCCCATAAATATAGGGTCGAAACTGGACGATAGAAAAAATTAAGGCAAGTAACTTCTTTTTAGTTACGTTATATTTCAACTGAGCTCCCTGCAACGCACGGGAAGCAAATGAAATCGGAAAATCCCTTCCTATTGAACCCTGGCTCAAAATAGCTCCCTTGGAAAAATCGGACGCATCAACAGTTACCACAAATGGTTTATTACAATCAGGTTACTGTAAGAATGGTTCAGTGCAAAGTATACTTGTTAATTCATCGAAAGCTATCCGTGCTTCTCTCAACCACTTAAAAGCAAAAAACTATTTCTTTTCGAAAAAATTTACATTTTTCAGGCTGTAAAGCGAGATTCGCAGTTTTAAGACGTCCCATCAACTTATCTAAGTTTTCATGATGTTCTTGTAAGGACTTTGTGTATATTACTATATCGTCCATATACACAAATAATTCAATGCCTTGTAAGCCTGAAAAAACTCTGTCCATTAGCCTCTGAAAAGTCGCTGGTGCAATTTTCATCCCAAATGGCATTCTATTCAATTCATAATGGCCAAAAGGGGTGGAAAATGCAGTTTTATAACGGTCACTCGATTCTACGACTATCTGGTGAAAACCAGCTGCAAGGTCCAAAATCGTGAAATATTTTGCACCCCCCAGCTGATCCAAAATATCTATTATATTTGGAAGGGGATATGCATCCCCAATAGTTTTTTCGTGTAAAGCTCTATAGTCAATAACCATGCGCCATCTTTTATTACCTTGCGGGTCAGGTTTCTTTGGTATCACCCAGGCAGGTGAATTATAAGGCGACTCCGAGGAACTAATTGAATTCTTTTAAAGCAACTCTTCGGTCTCTTTTCTTATTACCTCCTTATGTATAGGTGGGTACCTGTATCCCTTCTTAAAAACAGGCGTGTCATCTATCAATTTTGCGCGATGCTTGAGAACATCGGTTGTTCCCAATGTATCGCCTTTTAAATGAAATTGATGTGAATATTTGCTTATTATGGAAAGCAAATACCCTCTTTCCACTCTAGTGTAACAAATTGCTTGGTTCTTGCTTGAATAAGAAGAGTTAAATTTAAATTTTCTGGTGCAAATCGAAAAGTTCCCAATGGAAGCTCATCGGGCACTACTTGACAAACGCATGGACTACTATTTATCGTTAATGGTACTTCACCTAATGTAATCATAGATTTTCCTCCTAATCCACATAAAATAAATTTACAATGTTCGTTAATTTTTACTGAATCCTGTAACTTCCCTTTATGAACTATACTCAACTCAGCTCCCGTATCTATTAAAAAAGTCCCTCTCTCGTCTAGTAATTCCTCGGCAAATAATTTTACTCTTGGGGAATTTGCTTTGCTTTCTGAATCCCAAACTAAGAGAATGCGCCTGCTAGGTGTAATTTCCAAAGCAAGTTCGTCGTCACACCAGTCCAACAAACTTATACTTCGTTTAAAGAATTATTTTTATTTTGCTTGTTCTCCTCTACTCTTTTTGCTAATTTTTCACACCCATTTATTTCGTGATCAGTCTCCTTGCAATATTTGCAAAATTTCCCTCTCTTTTCTCCTTTTTCTTGACCCTGTAATTTTGTATAATCTCGCGCAAAGTGTCCCGGTTGCTGGCGTTTAAAACAAAGGGGAACCGACCAGGCGGACAGGCAATCTACAGCTGCATGCCCCGCTTTGGAACATTTCCGACAGATCATTGAACTTTGAGAAGCAGGCATAGCACACCCCCTTTCAAAGTGAACCGGTACGTCGCAACGGCGACAGATCACTCGTGATGAGGCTCCCCGCCGCCCGCCTCTCTCACCACCCCACCCGACGTCCCCAATCCCCCCTGGCCTACTCCATGTTTCCTGCAAATTTCCATTTTCACTTTCAACAATGTGTCCCCTTCTATACTCAACGCCTACATTCTTGCATTTCCTCAGTAGGGTCTAAATCTATTTCCTTGATAGACCCTATGCCTTCTTTCCACCCCCTTCAGTTTTATCTCTCTTCTCAGCCTCCCTTTTTAAAATTAATTCCAGTGCATATTTCATCTCCCATTCAGCTGATCTTGCTATTATAATAGCCTCCGAAGAGATCTCGGTCTCTCTATTCTTACCCTTAAAACCATCCTAGGATTTAATCCCATTATAAAATTTTCACAAGCCGTTTCCGATAAAATCTGATCACCCGCGCAATCCTACTCTCATTCACATTCATATATCTAGCCAATCAAAATTAAGTCAACAAACCTCAACTATCCGATGCGTAATCTATATCTTGCGTCAATCATGATGTAATCCGACATAGTTGAGTTTCACAACAAAATTTCTTTTGACACGCTCTCTCAATGCTACCCTAACATTACTCTACTTTTCATAATCAAAACGTCATATAACTAACAGTAATGAATGCCCGTATATTGATAATATTAATTAAAATTCTAGTTCAAACTAGTATCCAACAAAACTCTCATTATAAAGTCCCTATTTTACCCAACATGTCAAATCGCGTTTCAAAATCCCCAGTATATTTTTATGTAAACTTCCTTTCTCACTACAGAGTCAGTTCTTTCAAAATACCAAGTATCTCTTTTTTAAAACTAATTTGTCGTTGAATTATAAATTTTTTCAAGTAATTTCTATTATTTAATTTCCAGCAGACCAAAGTGAATTGTTGTTTTTCTTCCTCCTTCAATTTGGCGCGCTTATCAGCACCTCCGAGAAGTGTTGCCCTTATGGCAAAACGCAATATTAACTATCATTCGTGGATCGTCACACGGCAGACTAGGGAAACTTACTTTTTGAACACCCCTCGTATTTAGCTATTAAAACCTCTGACCTTTTTTAAGGTTTTTAAAACTCTTTTAAAAACATTTTTAACAATTTTGCATGTGATTTCTTAATAAAAGAATAAGTGCTATTTAGTTTCCAGAATAGCGATTTGAAAAATATTTAAAGTCTTAATAGTTAAGACATTTAAAATTTGTAGTCTTCAGTATATTGAATAATTTCAAATTTAAACCTATTTAAATATGTCATCTGAAGTTTTGAATGAAAGTGTTCTATAATTTTTTATTAAAACCTTTCTAATTATTTAGTTACAAATTAAAATCGTACAACTTTAAGTTTTATTTATTTTTTGATCATTTGTCACCCCCACAAATTTTTTTGTAAGAAAATAACGCCCGATTTCTGTAAAAATTAACAAATATATTTCACAGGTTCACTCAAGGTCATTTTTGTTCAAAAGCTTGTTCCTGAATAAATTAACTCTTATTTTTTCCGGTTTCGTTCTGTCCATCAGGGATTGTGTTTTTCATAGAAAACATGGAAATGTGTTTTTTTCACGTTTACAAAATTATAATTAAAGGTCACTCGGGGTAATTTTTTGTGAAAAATTTTGATTTACAAAGAATATTTGTCAAACAATAGAATGGATTTCTTCGCCCGAGATACAAGCGTAAATTTTACTATAGCAAAAACAACTGCAAAAATGTAGACGAAAGCCAAATTTGGTAAAGAAAACAAACCTTTGTCGACCTATAAATACTAATTTTATTCACCGAAAGATTTAAAAAAAATCTCTTCGAAACACTTTTATTGCAACAATTTAATCAAAGAAAAATATTTGTTGTAAAAATAAAAACAGTACAATTTTTACATACAATTCTTAAAATAGAAAATCTGTGTGTCAAAGCACGATCCAATCCGACTATTTTTTCGAAAGTTATCCGATATACAGACAACCACAACAACAATAACAACGACGACGTAGATGCCAGAGAGACAGACAGATACGCATGTAAAAACTTGTTTTTCTGAATCAAGGAGCCTCAAAACGTCGAAATTTCATGAAATTCGCGAAAGTCATTTTTCGCATAAAACTCTTCTCATTATGGATGAGAATGTGATAAAATAATCATGGGACCTTGAAAAAGTAGCGTTTTTCGCCTCCTGGCTTTTTTCCATATCAAGCTTTTTTTGCTTTAAATGTTCATTGTCGCTTGGTTTTTTGGATTTTTAAAATTCTTTAACTTTGGTAAGTTTGATTTTATCAAAAAAAAGGTCTCTGGATAAATTGTTTATATTTTTTTGTATCATAAATGGCTGTGGATAGAATTTTCAAATTTTGAAAAGTAGTCTTAAAAATTTTGAAAAAGTTTCAACTTTTTGGATTTTCATAAAAATGGCAGTCTTTTGAAAGTTATCCGGTATGCAGACAACAACAAAAACGACGACGCCGGACAGACAAACAGACCCCGACGTAAAAACTTGTTTTTCTGACTCAAGGGGTCTCAAAACGTCGACATTTGATAAAATCTGAAAAAGTTATTCTTCATAAAAAACTAATACCTTCTCATTTTGGATGAGAATGTAAAAATGATCAACAAGATTTGTAGAAAATCATTCAAAGAATAAAATTATTGTTCCGTAAGTTACGACCGAAAAATTACAATATCAAAAAAATGAAAGTTGTTTTAAATATGGAGCTAGACTCGCGATCGGGACAATTCGGGAAATGAAAGTGAATTTGAAAATTGAATTGCAGCTCGAGTATTAAAAATTTAACAGTCATTGATTTTACAAGGTGATTCTAGATCTGTTCAAAATGATATAATTTACATATTTTAACGTTAAAATTTGAACTAATTTCATTCGAAAGCCTTAGTAGAGACACAAGTGTAAACGTTCAAATTAATGGCTTCTTAAATGAACGCCTCTATTCAATTTCAAAAACATTTTGAAGTATTATTTCAGTATAAAATATTCCATTTCTAATCTATTTGGTTTGGAAATTTAAAAAAAAAACAATTTTCAATAGTAAACAATTTTCAAATCAATTGTCACAATTTCAGAGTGACAAATTTAAGCTTGGAATGTTATGATTATAATTGTTTTCTTTGTATTTCGAAAAAGTACATAATTCAAAGAAAATGTTTAAAAATATTTCAAAACATTTCCAAAGATTTACAATATTAGAAAAAATCTGGAAGCTCTTAAAACAATTGAGACTCCGGATTCTATAACCACGCATAAAATTTGCCTGGCCGCTTCAGGCCGCTCGAGTTGGCCCCTGATGGCTTGAAAATCAGTTTTCGAA
>NC_046665.1:14032757-14039003 GCF_010883055.1 Belonocnema kinseyi | reverse complement strand
TTTCGAAAACTGATTTTCAAGCCATCAGGGGCCAACTCGAGCGGCCTGAAGCGGCCAGGCAAATTTTATGCGTGGTTATAGAATCCGGAGTCTCAATTATGTGTCCAGGATTTTACAAAAATGTTGGGAAAAATGGGAATCAGTCTAAAAGACATTTGAAAGTGCCAAAAAGTTTTGTAAATAGTTTAAAAAGTTTGGAAATTGTATTAAAAAATACATTAAAAAATACATTAAAAAACACGTGCGCTTTGAAAGAAAAAATGTTCTGCCTAAATTTTCTTCTTACCTACATAATAACATTTTTGAAACAAACTTTGCAGAATTCAATTTAACAACGATTTATATCAATATTTATTTTATTTTTTTTTTCATTAATAGAAAATTCGATTTTTTAGAAGATTTTTATATTCATTTCAAATACTATGCACATTTTCAAACAAATTTTTTCATCCAAAAATATATATTCGATTATTATATTTTCAATAAATAAGTAATATTTAATGAACAATTTTTTGAATTGTTCAAATTCAGGAATTTTCTGGTTCGGATATTTTATAATTCAGCCATTTTCTTTGGAGATTTTTTAAATTCGGTAATATCTTATTTTCCGACATTTTATTTGTTTTATTTTTCGTGAATTTTCCCATTCGACTTTTATATTTCGGGACTTTTATAATTGCGGGATTTTTATTATTTGGTTATTTTTCCATTTACAAATTTTACAGTGTCGGGAATTTTACTTTTCGGGATTTTTCAGTTGCTTTTTCTGAAAAATAAAATTCCCACATTACTGTAAAAATTCCAAAATTATAACATTACCGAAATATAAAAGTCCCGAATTGGAAAATTCTTGACAATTTACAATCTTACCGAATTTAAGAATTGCCGACAGAAAGTTTCTGAATTATACAACATCCAGGCTAGACAACTCTCTGATTTGAACAATTAAAAATTGTTTGTTGAAAAAAAATTTTTTTAATAGAATAATAAAGTATTTTTACCAAAGAAAAAACTTTTTTAATGTTTAAGTCTTATAAAAATTATTGTTTGAACTTAAAATAACAATAATTGAACAAATTTATTTTTGAATAAAAAAGTTGTTTGAAAATGTGCTTTGTATTTTTCTACATTACTGAAAACGCTCGCAAAAATAAAATTATTATTTAAAAAAATAAAAATAAAAGTCGCGTTAAATCAGCCTGCATTGAATTCTGCAAAGTTTGTTTCATTTGAAACTCACGTGTTTTAAATTTATGTTTGTATTAAATTTTTATACAATTATTGTTATGTTAAATTAAAATAATAATTAAAAAAAAAAATAGTAAACAAAATTTCTATGATAAAAATATTTGATTATTGCTTTTTTAATAAATAAATAATATTGATCACAAAACTGTTTTCTCAATTTCTGCAATTCAGGAATTTTTTAGTTTGCATATTTTATCATTAGACAGCATTTGTCCTGGAGTTTTATTATTCCGAAATTTTTAAATTCGATAATATTGTAAACTGTCCAGAATTTCATTATTCTAGAATTTTTAAATTCGGGATTTTCAGATGTCAGCATTTTATTATTTCGGGAAGTTTACAGTGTAGAAAATATTTCAAAAATTTAAAAAGATTTATAAAATTGTAAAAAAATCTGGAAGATTTTGATGAAATTTTGTTGCAGGATTGCTGCTGTATTCATTATAATAACTTGAAGTTTACTTTAAAATATATTTTATGGAACATGATATTTTTTATGAATGTGCCAGTGAGATTCTGTTCGTCTAATTTTGTTTGCCAATGCGAAACGTTATCTGGCTTGGAACTGCCAACTTACATATGATATATGATATCTCAATATTAGGTTATGGAATGCCTGCTATCCCCGGAATTTAAGTTTTTCACCCTGAAGTAATATGTATGAAATGTTTTATCGCAATGGTGCATCATTGAAAATTTCCAAGATCTGCAATCACTCTCGTGATATTATAACAATTCTCGGTAAACAAAATTCCATTCTCATTTCGTCATCGTCGATTCCTGGAATCCTGATCAATGTGAACTTAATCAATTAAACGTTTTCCTTTGATATTTGCCGACATGGGCGTCATATATTATATGATGTTAAACAATTCTCGGTAAACAAAATTCCATTCTGATGACGTCATTGTCGATTCCTGGAATCCTTATCTATGTGAACTAAATTGAGTGAACGTTTAAATACATATTATTTTTTCACTCTCATGTTAATTATTGCATCATATGGTGAAATACTACGAAAAGGCTATAGAAATTTGATGGAGGGGGTAAGCGTCTATAAGAGGTGGTCAGTTCTTCTCTTTCTTCAGTTTGTTGTCAGATGCCAGATTGTGAAGAAGAAAAGCAACAACAGCTAAAAAGTCGTTTAAACGTATTCCTAAAGAACATCCAAGAGCTAAAGCAAGCCATTCAAGTGCGAACCGATATACAAACTCTACAAGGAAATTTAAAAGTGTGAATCTTGAAGATAACAAGCAGTGAGGGAGAAGAAAAAAGAATGGATTTCCTAAAATTAAACAATACCGCTCGCAGTAAAGATTTTCTTCCAACAAAGAAGCTGACAGACCTAGAATTTAAGAAGGGATATGAAATAACGGACATTAAGGAGGCTAAAACAAAATATGGAACGAGAACGCTTTTAATCATAGAAAACAAATTCACCGTTTTCCTACCTCAAAGAATGGCAAAACCGTTTTGAAGAGGATAAAAATCTGTTTATGTAAATGAAGAAAGCCTGTGAAGATCAGCATTTTGAAACAGTATATTTGGGTGGACGCTTCAACTCCATTGAATTTGTGGAGGCAAATGTATAAGTGTGAGCAGTTTTTCAAATATCGCTCAGTCATTGACAAGCTTCGATGTGATATTCATTATGCTTTATACAGCACAAAATTAAAGGCTATATGCGAGCACATACAACCTGAATTCATCATTCACAAAACAAATCATTGTTGGTGCTGAATTTAAAAAAGACGGATAGCTCGCCTTAAACGTGAAACTTCAGGCCATTCATCCTCATGCAAGTATAACCCTAAATCTTGAAGAGTGGAAATTATTTAAAAGTTACTTTAACCTCATGATACTCTTCTTTGATGGCCAAGAGAAGCAACAATACATAGACTGTGGAAATTTCCATATACACATGACCATATCTTTTGGAAATTACAAAGTGGCTTTGGAGAAAATTCAAGAAACACAAAAATATTATCCATTTGTACTGCAAGAAACAACGTTTGCTGTTCTTCAGGAAGTCAATACTTGTATCGACAGGTATCTTCTGGATCTGAGTGTTATGCCGTTTAAACTTACAAAAGATGTCATTATTGAAATTATCGCTAAAAGTGTCCGGCGTAACGTGAAATCACCATCTGTGAAAAGTGTAAAATCTTATATGCCAAAAAACTATACGAGTTTAGAGAGTAGCGCAATGAAAAACTTATATTTGCTAATCTTATGTGATTTGAAATTCTATTTCTTGAAATGATGACTTTTTATAGGCAGAATGTGCGTGAAGAAATGATTGAGAAATTACACGAACTCAGATGCGTGAATGGTAGCTTTATAAATTAAAAATGTCATGTATTTTTTATGTAAGAAATATCTAAATCAAAATATAATTTAAACTAAATTCGCCTTTTTTCATTTAATAGATTAAGCGTAGATAGATGTGTAAGTAAAAAAGACATATATACCCGAAAATAATCAACTTACGCAGAAAAAAACTTAAAATTAATACAAAAGATACAAGCTAGACTTACCTACCCAACTATTGTGTGAGTCATCGAAACCTAACCATTTTACAAATAGTTCATTTCCTCGCTTTTTCAGTACTTTTTCAACCAAATAAATGTCTGAATGGCTTACGGTAAATATTTTAGTCGTACAATTCGGTGTGTAGCCTTTCTCAAAAACATGCTTGAATTTACTTATACGCACTTTATGTACAAATTTAAATTTCGCTTTCTCAACTGCATGTTTTACATTGTAATTTTTCTAGACATCAAACAACAATTTTTTCTCATTTTCTTCAGTAACATCTTTTGGTTTCATTCGTTACAAGATGAAATTAAATCTTTCAAAATATCTATCCATTTGCAATTCCCGTGTACGCTAAATTGCATCCACATTTTATTCTTTAAAGTACGATTAAATCGCTCGCAAATGGATGCTTTTAAATTGCTAAACGTCGAGTACAAATTTATCTTGTATCGCTTCATAAGATTTTCAAAATTTAAGTTGTAAAATTCTTTGCCTCTATCAGCATGTAAATTTTTCGGTATGCGTCCTTTCTCAAGTATAGATTCCATAGTTGTAGCTACATCTTCACCCTTCTTGGATTTAGCTGGAATAGCCCAAGCAAATTTGGAAAATATTTTAATTACAGTCAAAATATGCTCGTATTCTTTGTTTTCTTTTGTATAAGATTGCATTTCAACAAGATCTGCTTGCCAAGTCTCATCGATGCTACGGATATCAAAGTGTCGACATTGATATTTTCTTCTAGCAGGCCTATGTGGCTCCTTCACTAGTTGCAGCTTTTCGTTATTCATTGTTTAGTGTGTTCAGCTTGGCATCTATTTGAGAAATGAGCTCTGAATTGCGATACGCTAGTTCTTGAATGGAATCCACATCAACTTCCAAAATATTTAAACTTTTATATGAGGAAGTTTTTAGAGTTTCAATCATCATGTTATTGTTAGCAACTTCAGTTCGCAAGGAAGCTATGCCATCATGTAGAGTCTGAATTTCTTGCTGCAATACATATTGCATCATATTTAAATTTACTGCATCATCTAAATCTTTTATATCAGCTACATTGCACAGCTTTTTCTTTTCGATATCATAATGCGCATTGGTGGTGAATTTAAATCCAACTCCTGGTGGACCTCGACTTGCTATCTTAGCTCGCATAATATGACGTCCGAACACATCGATACTCATTTTGAAAATGACAAAAATATCGTCAAATTGATTAATAAATATTAATTATCAATAATAAATTGATAAACTAATTGTTTTTAAATTATATCTCTCCTTCGCTCCCCCAACTTTTCGTAATCAATTGTTATATCATTTGATGGAAAGGAAACTGGTGTTTCTAAATCCTCTGAAGCATCAGAATCGTATGCTGACAAGAATGAAGTTTCATCATCATCTTGATCATTTTGCTCTTCACCATTATTTTGAAACTCTTCTTCAGATTGACTCTTGATTTAATTTTTCATTTTATTCTTGGCTTCATTTCCGATTGGATCAATTCTTTTAACAGTTTCATGCAAAATATGTTTTTGCTTATGAAAGCCCTCCTCACGTGTAGACATGTTAATACCGTAGTGTCCAAAGAGTGACTGTCTCTATGTAGTCATTACATAAATATTTATTGCTTTTCTAGATTAACAAAACAGTCAAAACCTTTTCTATATCTGCCTTGATTGAGATTTCTATCCTTATCAATTACAACAAATTCATTCTTATCATCATACCAGCAAGCTAAACACACCTTTTTAAATTGTGAATACGGCATACTACTATTCACATGATCATCATATGTATGTTTCAGATTCATCTCATCTTGTTCAAACAATACAAGCAAATTAACATTATCACGTACGAGGTGTGTTCAAAAAGTAAGGTGACTTTTCAATTTTCGCGGGCTACGTGCATTCAAGTTTAAAATTTTTTGTTTTGTTGTGTTGGTACACTCGTCACGATCATATGTTCACAGTTTTGACTATATAGCTCGTGTTGCTTTTCTGGCAGAGGCGTAAAAGGTTAGAAGGGTTTGGTGTGCTCGACGATTTTCTTCTTTCGAAAAAAATGTAGCAAAGAGTTTGCATTATATTTTGCGTGAAAAATTGAATCCAGTGCTCTGAAACTCTTGAAATGTTGACAGTTGCATACGGTGAGTCCACTCTGAGTAAGAAAAATGTGTATAAGTGGTACAAGCTGTTCCAAAAGGCCGAGAGGAGGTCGAAGAGGAACCTCGCCCTGGATGTCTCAGCACGTCAACAACAGATGAAAACATTCAAGCAGTGGAAGAAATGGTGTTGAAAAATCGCCGAATTACCATCAGAGAAGTTGCTGAAGATGTTGGCATATCGGTTTGCTCAAGCTATTCTATCTTTTCGGACGTTTTGCGCATGAGACGTGTGTCAGCGAAATTTGTTCCAAAACTGCTTAATTTTGATCAAAAGATCCATCGCATGACCATCGCTCAGG
>NC_046665.1:14027733-14032657 GCF_010883055.1 Belonocnema kinseyi | reverse complement strand
CGTCAAGTTCGGTCAAATGTGAAGGTTTTGCTCACTGTCTTCTTTGATTACCGTGGCGTAGTGCATCAGAAATTCTTACCACAAGGTCGTACGGTCAATAAGAAGAATTACCTTCAAGTTATGCGCCTTTTGCGAGCGGAGTTACGCAAAACACGTCCGGAACTTTGGAAAAACAATTCGTGGCTTTTGCATCACGATGATGCACTTGCTCATTCATCGTTGCTTGTGAAAGATTTTCTGATCAAAAACCGCACCGCAGTCATGCCTCAGCCTCTATATCACCGGATTTGGCCCCCAGTGACTTTTTTCTTTTCCCAAAACTGAAAAGACCCATGACAGGACATCGATTTTCAACGATTGAGGAGATAAAAACTGCATCGCTGAAAGAACTCAAGCCTAGACGACAAAATAATTATCAGAAGTGCTTCGATGATTGGAAAAAGCGTTGGTACAAGTGTATTATATCTGAGGGGAATTTTTTTGAAGGGGACAACATAAATATTGAGGAATAAATGAATATTTTTTGAGAAAACCATGAAGTCACCTTATTTTTTGAACGCACCTTGTATAAGATGTTTCGGAATACGAGTATATGTCTGACTCAAATAGAAATAGTCAGCATCCTTGCGCCTACTCATTGAAAAAAATGCTTTTATATTCACTTGCTTTTTATAGGCTACATCATAAAATACAAACACTGAATTTGAATTAGCTTTGTTTGGTACTAAGTTCAGAACTTTTTCTAAAAAATTGTATTTTTGTTGATTTAAAGATTTAGAGTAAACATAAACATTTTCAAATCTCAATCCATTTGGATGTATTAACAGAGTCAACAAAGCATTTGTCTTTCGAATGTTGGAAGGTCTACAAAATATTGCTCGTAGACTGTTTGGTAAAAGATGTCCATGCCGTTTTTCTTTTTTCTCATGTTGTACAAGCGAATCTAAATTATCGATAGGCAGCTTTATAGGTTGTGCTTTAAACTGCATCTTGACTATGACTGAGTGAAAAACTATAAATGTCAGGTTTATGTAGATTAAGTCTTTAGTCTAAAAGTATCTCTCAAACAGATATGATCGTTCATGGTGACAAACCTACAGTCACTCGTGAGCGATCCTCGAAAGAGGCAAGACGTGGCAAAGGTCTGTTGAATAAAATTATTAATAATCTTCCTGTAGAGTTACATATTCCTGGATACCAGTACTGTGGCCCAGGCACGAAATTTGCAATATGAATTACGCGCGGTGATCCTGGAATCAAGCCTCTTGACGCTGCTTGTAAGAAGCACGATAGAGCCTACTCACAAAATAGAGAAAATGTGAGTAAATGTGATAGTGTGTAAATGTGATAGTGTGTAAATGTGATAGTAAATGTGATAGTGCTATTGTTAACCTTAATGATAAAAACAATCTAGGTACTCATTGGGTTGCGTATAAACAGTTTAACAGTAAAATAATTTATTTTGATAGCTTTGGTAACCTCAGGCCACCCTTGGATCTCTTTAAGTATCTGGGTATTGGTAGCGTGAGATATAATCATAAAAGGTATCAAATTTATGATACATTTGTATGTGGACATTCATGCCTTAAATTGTTAAGCAATCAATTAAAATCTCAAAGTATGTATAATCTATATAGATGTAGATGCTAATGATTTCAAGGCAGTCAAAGAGTAGCTGTCATCATGGATGATTCATTGACGTTAACATTGTCGGGCACTTCTTCGATCTTAAAAAAATCAATATTTTCCTCCAATTGAGTTGTCTCCATACAAAAATTACGCTCTTGGTCTTGTGGAATTTCTAACCTTCAACTCAATTCCCAATGTAGACATTTGTCAAAATAAATTCTGCGTGGGTAAATAAATAATTGAAATACCTACATGAAGTTATGAAATAGGTATTATACAGCGCTATCTATAGAATGTTTTAGTAAAAAAGGGTATTGAAATTCATATTAAACCTAATAATAATAGATTAGGAAGTGAAATATACGAGGTGTGTTCAAAAAATAAGGTGACTTTATGGTTTTCTCAAAAAATATTCATTTATTCCTCAATATTTATGTTGTCTCTTTCAAAGTAATCCCCTCAGATATAATACACTGGTGCCAACGCTTTTTCCAATCATCGAAGTACTTCTGATAATCATTTTGTGGTATAGCCTTGAATTCTTTCAGCGATGCAGTTATTATCTCCTCAATCGTTGAAAATCGAAATCCTTTCATGGGTCTTTTCAGTTTTGGGAAAAGAAAAAAGTCACTGGGGGCCAAATCCGGTGAATATGGAGGCTGAGGCATGACTGTGGTGCTGTTTTTGGTCATAAAATCTTTCACAAGCAACGATGAATAAGAAGGTGCGTTATCGTGATGCAAAAGCCACGAATTGTTTTTCCAAAGTTCTGGACGTTTTTTGTGTATCGCCTCTCGCAAACGGTGCATAACATAAAGGTAATACTCCTTATTGACCGTACGACCTTGTGGAAAGAATTCCTGATGCTCTACGCCACGGTAATCAAAGAAGACAGTGAGCAAAACCTTCACATTTGACCGAACTTGAAGTGCTTTTTTCGGACTTGAGACTCAGGATGTTTCCAGTGAGACGATTGGTCTTTAGTTTTGACGTCATAACCATATACCCACGATTCATCCCCAGTTATAAACCTTTTGAGAAAATTAGGATCATTATTGACTTCATTCAACATCTCCTGAGCGATGGTCATGCGATGGATGTTTTGATCAAAATTAAGCAGTTTTGGAACAAATTTCGCTGACACACGTCTCATGCCCGAAACGTCCGAAATGATAGCATGGCATGAGCCAACCGATATGCCAACATCTTCAGCAACTTCTTTGATGGTAATTCGACGATTTTTCAACACCATTTCTTCCACTGCTTGAATGTTTTCATCTGTTGTTGATGTGCTGGGACGTCCAGGGCGAGGTTCGTCTTCGACATCCTCTCGGCCTTCTTGGTACAGCTTGTACAACTTATACACATTTTTCTTACTTAGAGTAGACTCATCGTATGCAACCGTCAACATTTCAAGAGTTTTAAAGCACTGGATTCCATTTTTCACACAAAATTTAATGCAAACTCTTTGCTCCACTTTTTTCGAAAGAAGAAAATCGCCGAGCACACCAAACCCTTCTAACCTTTTACGCCTCTGCCAGAAAAGCAACACGAGCTATATAGTCAAAACTGTGAACATATGATCGTGACGAGTGTACCAACACAACAAAACAAAAAATTTAAAACTTGAATGCACGTAGCCCGCGAAAATTGAAAAGTCACCTTACTTTTTGAACACACCTCGTATTGCAATCGAGATATAAATTTTGAAAAATCAGACTCAATTGCAAGTTTATTGGGATTTACACTAAGAATATTGGAACCTAAAAAACATCATGAATCTGACCAACTAGTATCCATCATTAAAATAAATGCTCTCAGAGTTGAATGTAACATAACTACAGGAGCGTACATCAATGGTCAAAAAGTGCACACTATTCATGAATTTTTCCCCTTTGTACCGCCAGGATATCAGCTAGTGGTAGTCCCATCGCACATCATTTACTTGATGATCGCCATCAAGACAATAGATCATAAACATCTATGTATAGTTGACCAATACGGACATTTGGTTAAATTTCGTGGAGAAATTATAACACTCAGACAGCAAATCAAGTCTTTACGATAATGGGTATTGTTTTCAATAAAAAAGTTGGATTCAGCTATAATACTTTAGTACCATGGAGAAAGAGCATCAGTCGACAACAGACTGTCAAAGCGATAACACCTTAAAACGCGCTGCTGTTGAAAAGGCTTGGTATCGAGGTCACACCACTCGCAAATAGAAGAGAATAAAAAGATTCAAGATTTTTTGTGCTTGCATCCGTATTTTTGTATATCGACGTTTAATTGCTTGTCGTGGAGCGGGAAATTTTAAATATTGAAACTCCCATTATTTTTGGCGAATCTATCGCTCATTGTGAAGTACATGCACGCCAGTACTGTGCTTCATCAAGCTTCAATAATAGTGATGACATTAGAATTGCAATTAAGAATCAAGTTTATTGTCTCCTGTCGAGCAAAATTGGTAATTACTTACCATCGACACTGGTTATTTTAATGTAGCCATACCTCTTAGCATGATATTTGGGTTTGCTGAGGATTATCACAAAATCATTGTCAATGCTAAACATGAACTTATTTTGACAAGATCAAAAAGTGATGCAAATGCCATTTTGCAAGCAGCCCCGCATTGAGCAGTATAAAATTGAAATTAATCAAATAGAGTTGTTATTTCCTAGTGTTAGATTCTCAGATTCACGCAAATTTCAGTTACTACAATATATTGGAAAAGATCCACTCATTCCAATAAGTTTTCGAACTTGGAAACTGTATGAATATCCTCTACTTCCAACACCTTCAAACTATGTTTGGACTGTAAAAACATCACCACAATTGGAAAAACCAAGATTTGTTGTACTTGGATTTCAAACAAACAGAAAAAATAATACTATTAGAAGCTCTAGCAACTTTGATCATTGCAATTTGACTAATGTAAAACTACTTTGCCGAGAGGAGAATTTTTATAGGATGCAACTCTAGTAGTAATTGACTGTTCTCAGCAAAATGAGTCCTTGAAATACGGACCAGCTGACGTTTGATTGGAATTTCAAACTAGTGAAAATTGTTCCGCTCAAACAACGGCATATTGCTTAAGTTTGCATGATCGTATACTTGAGTATAAGCTAATAAGTGGTGTGGTGAAAAAGTTGATATAAAAACTACTGTAACCGAGTAGAAATAGTTTAGTTGCATATATGTAATGTGAATTTTATTTCTATTATTTAATTCTCTTTATAAGGGAGTAAAACATGAATTGTTTCTCTGTAAATAACAAAGATTTTATTATTTTATG
>NC_046665.1:14017316-14027633 GCF_010883055.1 Belonocnema kinseyi | reverse complement strand
GATTTTGTATTGTCGTTACTTATGTTAATTAAGAGATCTGACTTACCGATCTAATTGCGCGCTAAATTCAATAAGAGTGAGGATACTTTCCTTACATATATAATTAATTATAATCTATTTATTTTTAAGTATAATGCACTGGTATTTTCTATTAGAAATAAAAAATAATTTTAAATGAAAAAGAAAAATTATGTTGTTTTTTTCAGATTTCCTTGTCCCTATAATAATAATAAGTGCGAATACTAGATAAACGAATGATTGGTTGGTGAACATCGTTAACATTGGTATATTCAATCTGCTGGATCAGGTTGCATCCAATAGCTACATCAATTTAGGAAAATGATTAGCATATTATTTTTCAAATAGAAGTAAATTTGCTTTTAAAAAAATGTTATTTTCATGTTGCATTAAATAAAAAACAACAATTTAGATTAAATTGATTTTCTTTTATACACAATAACTTGTATTATACAAACAATTTTACAGTTTTTCGATTTCTTCTTCTTACAGTTTACATATATACTTCTTTTGTTGCTATTTCCCATCATATATATTTTTTATTTACAGCAATATGTAGATTATAGACTATATCTCCCACATCAAAGGTTATACACTAGTGCTAGGTCTCTATCTTTCTCACTCACCGACTCATATATGCACATCACTCGTCACATTAATCACCTCGCTTGTTTCTACACATATATACAAGTTTTTGATTAGAAATACTGTACATAATGTCAACTCTCCTTTGAGAATTGAATTCTTTTTTTTTTTTTGGAAAATGAATTTTAATTTTTATCAACACCCATTGCTTCCTGTGATTGGAATTTGTATCCCCATGGAAGTGTGTCGGTTATATGAGGAAGCAGCAACCTCTTATCATCTCGCCAGCTGAGAGCGATCTTGTTTTGCTCAATCGAGTGAACTTCATGTTTTCGGCTTACCTTATAGGAATACAGTTTGGACATTAGCTCTACAAATTCAGTTACAATTTTCCCGTTACATTCGTCCTTCATGAGTCCCAAGACTTTTTTGTTTAGTAATTCAATTTCGTATATATCATTTGGTGGATAGTCTGAGGTGTAAAATTTATCGGAATCTTTTTTAATATACTGATAAAAGTTTGGTTCTGTAGTGTGGTAAATTAAGCTGCCTGTGTCGGTGTAGAGTGATTTGTCTTGTCACCGAATGTGTACTTCATGTAATTATAATAAAAGTCGTAAATCATTATCTTTGATATGTCTAGAACTGTGAAGCCTATGTAGATGGGCTTATTGAATTTAATTTTGGTTTTACTCATTTAAATGATCACCATGTCCTCACCAAATATAGTGCAGCTATGAAAGTTTGGTTTGGCAATCAGAACTTTTGCACCCCATCTTCCCTCCGACTTTGTTACTAACCTAACATCTTTGTGCTTCCTTACGTTCTCAATGGTCTTTCCGAAGACAGAGTTGTTCATGAGTTTAAAGAAATTTTTTTGAAATTCATTGTTTGCCTTCTTTCGCAAATCAGTATTCAAATCAATATAGGCCATCAATTAGCCATGGCTTTTGCTTGAATTCTAAAACTCGATACATTTTAACAAGCTTCATTCCCAATTTTAAATACTGTTTTAAGTTTTGATAATGGAGAACGTAGTTCGTCTTTGATTTCAAATTGGTAATTAGTTTAGGGATTTTAGATGTTGGAAGAGGAGGTACAAAATGTTCTGGACATAATGGTAGGTCTTTATGCAAATCATGGAGTTCTTCAGGATATTCCAAATCTACTTCAAGAATATAACCTATTTCTGAATCATCGGGAATGTTGAAGAAATTTGATTCGTTTTCAAAATCAGTGAACCATTTAAAATTGCTATAGGGTAAAGATTGGCTCATAGCTTTACCGTATTGATTGTTTATATCGAAATAAGTGACATAGAACTCGGGTACATTTTCATCAAAATTCGACCCCATGAATCTATTATTTGCTTTTGCATACCTATTGGAGCACTGAGATCCACCACCTCTTATTGCTCCTTCAGCAAGTAATAACATTTCTACATCTGTTAATAGATCGAGTTCAATACTAGTATACTTTAACATAGCATCGAAAGAAAGCCCTGGTGCTGTATAGTAGTGTAAAGGATCCAAATCATAAGTTTCAATGCAGCGACATCTAAAATTTTCAAAAATGTCCGCCAGGAGAAAAACATAATTTTTCAAGTATAAATCCGAATATTCACTTAACGTTTTTTAAATAAATTTTTCCCACACCTTGCACGCATGATTATAATCTTTATCTGAAATACCCTAATCATTTAATTTAGAATAAAATTCCTCTTTTGCTGGCAGACAATCTTCATCTAATTCCTGCCAATTATCAACATAATCGTATGGAAATACACCTTTTCTTTTTAATAATTCAAATTCATCATCATTTTTTGAGTATTTTCTTGTAATTAATTTTTTACCATTTCTAAGGCTTGAAGCAAATTTGGAGAGGCTACTTGGCATAAATCGAAAAGAGTCTATGAATCTGAGATTAACTTTTGTATTTTGCACCCTTTCCGTAAAGGATATATATTTTTCTTTGTTGATAGTTAATAATGAGATGTGATCCTCAAAGCTTACAGCCAATTCTTTGATGAAAAAGTGAGAGTCGTAGCCAGATAAATTATAAAATACAATAGGAATTACATGTGACTCTTGGTAATTTACGTTACACCTACCATGAGAAGGGCCACGGTATTTACCTGTAAAATGGTCATGATCCCGATGTTTAACATTATATTGGTTGAAATCTTGTTCGCAAATACGACAAACTTTTGCGTTTTGAAAATCATACTCTTGCTTTAATGTTAATAGTTCCATTGGAACTGGGTTTTAAAAATAAGAATCTACTTTCTCAGCTATCTACTTGAACTCAAGGGCAAACCACGTGATGCAGTCCTTTCCACGATAAACTTGAGGTTCAGATCGTGAATCATCAAAACTGCATTTTGTGTAATAAGCAACACTTGTAGGTATATGTTTCTGATTAGCATTTCCATGCGTATTGACAACAGGCTCTAACAAACACTCTATGTCAGCATATACTGTAAATTGAACCCTCTCTTTGTATTTATAATTTTTAAATTTCAAAATGTTATCCTCTTCTGTGGGGAGTATTAGTGTGCAATTATTATTCAGATTGTCACAATCAATTCTATGTTTTTCAAGAGATTTATCAAATTTAAAGTGACACAAACACCTACCACAAAAATAAGTGGAGCAATCCGCTTTTGTTATTTGTGATTTCACTAGTCTAGATAGATTTTTGATGAAAGAAAAATGATGAACTTATACATCTGAATCAAAGTTAGTATTTTCAATCATTTCCTATCATTTCCTATCACTTGGAATTATAATTATATTTTTATTAAAACGTTAGAATATATAATATTTAAGAAATTGGAAAATACATACGAGAACTTGATTAGACGAAAAGTCTAAAAAATCCGTAGAAATTTCAGACCACAAAAATAAAAATAAAAAATAAAAAATATTAAAGAACTATATATAGACAATATATACAATGAAAATTATAATTAATAATTTTAGAATTAGTGGAAAATATATGAAACCGTAATATAAATTACGGATCGACTTATATTTGTGGTATTTATTAAAATAACCATGTTTCGCAAAGTTATAAATGTAAAAATGTTTTAATTGTCAATTTACTTTCAATCTAAATGGTTCTTGTCCGAGCTAAGTAACCAGTAGTGCGCCTCAAGGGGCCTACTGAGAGTTGCTTACAGCGCTCCAAGTGACTGTTGGCAAAATATATCGATGGATCTTCTTGAGTGCTATTTACGGGTGGCGGTGTGTAGAGGGGAAGTGACTTTTTTCGCCGGACGCGCCGTCTATATTTATGGAGGGCAACTAAGCCCGCACCGCATATATGTTTATAATATGTTTGGACAAAGCCGATGCAATACAGCTTGTTAGAAATAATTAAATTACCAAATCATTGTTTTTTCGATGTGATTAATACTTATAGAAATATGATATAAAATAATGTAGAACTCGAAATGAGAAAAAAATTGATCAATTCAACATCTCATTAGCTTTAAAAAAATCATTGACTGTTAACTGGTTGGCACTGCCCCCCTTACCCTAGTCTACATTTTCTTTTAATTTCACATTCATTTAAAAAGAAAAATTTTATTGGTAACTTTTGATACTAATTTCAGAAGAAAAAAAAACATTTCCATATGATTTAAAAAATCGAATGCAAATACACATTTCAGTACATCAGAATCATTTGAAAAATTATCAGAATGAAAAATATAACTGCAAATATTAATTAACTTTTAAAGTTTAAATTATATTCAATATTCCATCATATAACCTTTAAGCCAATAATTAAATTATGTCACTTAAATTTAAGGAACAAAATTTTAATCTTTATTTATTTTAGTAATTAGAAAACGTTAATTAGCTAAAATTCAATTGACCATTTTACAAAAGAAAAACCATTAAAATATAAATCTGTTATAAAACATTCTAATAAAATTAAATTTATATATTTTTTTAAATTTAAACTTTTATTTTTGAAAATTTGATTTAATCTTTAACTGTTGAACTTATTCCAGAAAATGTCACTTTTAGTAGAATCAGTTGGTACTTAATTCATCAGTTCACGAAATAGAAATAATGAAACAATTATTTCTACCGAAACATTCAAATAATGTTTACATTATGTGTATATTATCCTTTAAATTTTAACACATCAATTCTATACGTTTAACTTATCAATAACCTTTGCCACTAATTCAAACCAATATGAAGAAAGTGTGAAGAAAATTATCAGCTAATAATGAATTAAATGTTTCACAATAGAAAACGTCTCAAATAATTGTTTTCACTGAAATAATACATTTGTTTTTACTTTATATACATTTTCACCTTCTTTCCTAAAAATTTTAGTTTATAATAACCTTCAATACTTGTTTTTGTAAAAAATAATATATAAATGAATGTAATCTTCAGGTAATCAAATATCGTAAAAAAATGAATCAGCTAATAATAACCCGTGTGGAAAAATGTAAATGTCTGGACAGCCTGGTTACAGGTCTGGCCCAAGTCTGGATTTCTCTAGACTGTCTAGTCTGGAAGAACTGATCTGGCTCAGGTCTGACGCCAATCTGGCTCAGGTTTGACTTTATCTAGACCGTCTAGTCTGGAAGGTCTGTTCTGGCGTCTAAAATAATGGAAAATTACAAATTCAAAGTATAATAACAAGCTTTTATCTATCACCTTGACAGTCTGGCTTGGCCCATGTCTGGCGCTGATCAGCGAGCCAATTGAAAAAAGAATCTTAAGTTCCATCACCAAATTTTTTTTGACTTACTTTAAAAACGTTACAAGGTGTGTAAAATGATAGAATATAAAAAATTCAAACTATCAAAATACGACTTTCTTTCTTATTATCTTGAAAGTCTAGACTGGTTCAGGCCTGGCGCTGATCAGCGAGCAAAGAACAAAAATTAAAATTCCATCACCAAGTTTTTTTAGGTATTTTGAAAAAGTTACAGGGTGTCTAAAACAATGGAAAATAAGAAATTCAAACTATGAAAACACGACTTTCTTTCTTATCATCTTGACAGTCTGGTTTGATCCAGGCCTTGCGCTGACCAGCGAGCCAAGAAAAAAAATCTAAGTTCCATACAGTAAATTTTTTCTTACACTTCAAAAGTTACAGAGCCTATAATGAATTTTTTCAAACTAAAAAAGTTGATATTGAAATTTTTGTATCCAAGTCATTAAAACAATCAAGTTTTCCCAAGTAATTCTAATTCATTGCTTGGCCCTTGGCATGCAGATATCTTGCCAGTTGACGTCACAACTTGAAGTATTCTGACAATGCTTGGCTCCGACAACTCGAAAACAATGCTAGTTTTTGTCAATCAAGTGTCACAAACTGCAAATTTTTTTATTATTTTCCTAATAATATACAGGGTGAACACTCTGGGGCTTACATACATGGTGAACTTGAATGCTACCCGAATTGCACAACAGCAGGGGAGAAGCCATTGTACATGGGTATTTTCATATTTTACGCCTTAAAAGTTGCATTCGGATCGGCCCTTCGGTCAAGCCCGTGAATGTTCGAATTAATTTTATCATAGTTTTCATAATTCCGTTCGAAACTGCAAACGGATATAAGTGTCAAAACAATATAGGTTATGTTATATAGTAATTACAAATAATAAAACTGTTCAATTAATAGTGAAGTGAGACATGTGAACTGAAAAGTAAACGTCAATTTTTTTCTGTGCCAATAAAATTATGGAACGGCTGCTGAGTGACAAATACTATAAAATGGTAATAATATTCTGCTCTTCCAATGGGCGGAGAGTGAATTGTGTTTAAGGCTTATTTACGGCATAAGAAAGGTATGCTATGAATAGACAGGATATGTTTTAATTAAAGTTAATGAAGTATTACATACGTAAACTTTAAATTGATGTTACCTCCATTTACTTACAGCGATTTGGGCAAACAGGTGAATGTGATTATAACCTCGAAATAATATCAGATCGGTCTAATATGTTTATTATACTTTCAATTGATTATTCTTTACCAAAAAAATGTTTGGTGGTTTTGTATGTTTATTACTGAGAGTATCGGCAGTAATAATTTAAATAACAATTACTTATTAACAATTTAACAAGAATGACTTATTAATCATTTTAATGAGTTAAACATTATTTCTGAATTTAATAATTGATGACCATTGTTTTTTCACAGATCGATCCTAGACAAAATACACATCAGAAAATGCAGACTGAATTGGTACATTTCGGCTTGGTGTATTTCAATCAACATTGTTGAAAAATCTTCATCTCTGGACCTGATCCAAAGACTGGGAATTGATCAGCCTAACATTAATTATCTCAGTATCTTTGTGGTATAGGCGTATCAGCAAGATATTTGAAAGCAATTTAGCTTGCGTGAATTTTAATTGATACAATTTTTGGGATTTTTTTATTTTCGAAACTGTTTTCTCTAGACCTAATCTCAAAATTTGGTTTGATCAACCAATAAAATAAATAAAACGCTTGTTCTTGATAGCATTGTATCAGTAATAAATGTAGAAGAGAAATTTAAGGCCGATATTTACATTCCCATTTTTTTTTAATTATTCTATTTTCGAACTTGCTATGTCTGGATCTGATTTCCAAATTGGCATATGATCAGCACCTAAAATCAATTTTAGGTAATTTTTATGGTATCTGTGCATCCTAAAAAAATTTCGAAGTAACTTAACAAGCCCAAATTTTATTTAATACAGTTTTGAGCCATTTTTTTAGAAAATGTTTTCCCTGGACATCATCTCAAAAGTTTGATCAACCACATAAATAAATTAAAGGCTCATTGGTGACAGGAATGTATCAGTAATCAATATAGAAGAGCAATTTTAGGCAGGAATTTTCATTCCAATTTTGTTCTTAAGTTATTCTATTTTCGAAATTGCTATATCTGGATCTGATTTCCAAACTGGCATTTTATCAGCCCCTAAAATAAATTTCAAGTATTTCTGAGGGTATCGGTGTACCAAAAAAAATCTCGAAGAAATTTAACTTGCCCAAATTTTAAATTATACAATTTTTAGGGATTTTTTTTATTTTCGAAAATGTTTTCTCTGGGCCTCATCTCATAATTTGGATTGATTAACTATTGAAGTAAATTAAGGAATCGTTGAGGATAGTAGTGTATCAGCAAAAAATGAAGAAGCGAAATTTTTGGTCGGAATTTTTATTCCAGTTTTTTTTAGAAATTATTATATAATTATCTATTTTATCAGGTCTAAAAATTAAATTCATACATTATTGGTATATTATTAGAAAAAAAAATGTTTGAGTGTAATTCAAAGCTACTCGAAATTGTATTTTAATGTATTTGTTTGAGGCCTCGTTCCGCTTTAAATTATGTTGTTAGAAATGCAGACACCACTTCTGTAAATTTTACTTCAGATGTTATCTTTTCAGTTGGAGGTTGTCCTATATTTATTATCGAATGATCAAACGAAATTTTGAGAAGACGTCCAGAGAAAATATTTTCTAAAATAAAACACTCCCTAATGACTTTATTAATTAAAATTTGGGCAACTTAAATTGCCTCGAGATATCTTTCTGATACACCTATACCATTAAATTGACTCAGAAGTATATTTAGGGGCTGATCAAATGCCATTTTGCATACCATATCCATAGATAGCAATTTCAAACATACAATAATTTAAAGTTGAAGTTGGTCCAGACCAAACATTTTCTAAAAAAAAAATTGCTAAAAACTTTATTAAATATAATTCGGGCTTGTTAAATTGCTTCGAGTTTTTTTATACACGGATGGCCTCAGCATGACTTAAAATTGATTTTTGGGGCTGATCAAATACCAGTTTGGAAATCAGATCCAGATATAGCAATTTCGAAAATAGAATAATTCAAGAACAAAATTGGAATGAAAATTCCTGCCTAAAATTTCTCTTGTAGATTGATTAACTATACACTCCTATCACCAATTTGTCTTTAATTTATTTGATTGGTTGATCAAACTAACTTTTGAGATGACGTTCAGAGAAAACATTTTCTAAACGATAATTGCTAAAAACATTATTAAATAAAATGTGGGCTTGTTAAATTACTTCGAGATTTTTTTTTGATACATGGATACCATCAAAATTACTTTGAATTGATTGTAGGTGCTGATCAAATACCAATTTGGACATCAGATCCAGGCATAGCAAGTTCGAAAATAGAATAATTAAAAAAAATGGAATGTAAATATCGGCCTAAAATTTCTCTTCTAGATTTATTACTGATACAATCCTATCAAGAACAAGTGTTTAATTTATTTTATTGGTTGATCAAACTAAATTTTGAGATTAGGTCCAGAGAAAACATTTTTAAAAATGAAAAAAACCCCTAAAAATTGTATCGATTAAAATTCGGGCAAGTTAAATTGCTTCGAGATATCTTTCTGATACGCCTATACCATTAAAATCACTGAGATCATTAATTTTAGGCTGATCAATGCCCACTCTTGGGATGAGGTCCAGAGATAAAGATTTTTCAACAATGTTGATTGAAATACACCAAGCCGAAATGCACCAATTCAATCTGCATTTTCTTATGTGTATTTCTTCTAGGATCGATCTGTGAAAAAAACAATGGTAATCAATTATTAAATTCAAAAATAATGTTTAACTCATTAAAATGATTAATAAGTAATGACTGTTAAATTGTTAATAAGCAAATTTTTATTTAAATTATTACTGCCAACACTGTCAGTAATAAACATACAAAACCACAAAACATTTTTGTGGTAAAGAATAATCAATCGAAAGTATAATAAACATGCTGGGTCGAACTGCCATTATTTCGAGGTTATGTTCAGATTCCACTGTTTGCCCTAATCGCTGTAAGTAAATGTAGGTAATGTCAATTTAAAGTTTACGCATGTAATATTTCCTTTACTTTGTTTAAAACATATCATGTCTATTCATAACATACCTTTTTTTACGCCGTGAATAAGCGTTAAACACAATTCACTCTTCGCCCACTGTAAGAACAGAATATTATTACTATTTTATATTATTTGTCACTCAGTAGCCATTCCATAATGTTATTGGCACAGAAAAAAGTTGGCGTTTACTTCTCAGTTCACATGTCTCACTCCATTATTAATTAAACACTTTTACTATTTGTAATTACTATACATATAACATAACCTATATTGTTTTGACACTTGTATTCATTTGAAGTATCGAACGCAACCATGAAAACTATTATAAACTTGATCCGAAGATTCACGGACTGGACTGAATGGCCGATCCGACAAATTTAAAGGTACGAAATATAAAAATACCCCTGTATAATGACTTTTCCTCTGATGTTGTGCAACTTGGGTAGGTTTAAGTTCGCCATGTATTTTAGCCCCAGAGTTTCCACGCTGTATTAATTCAGCCAAGTTAACTGTAAAAGCGGAGGCATAAAATGTACCAAATCTTTATTAAGTTATTAAATAAATAGTAAGTACAGACTTACTTTTTAACTTTTGTAAAAGAATAAGTATTAGAACCAATAATTTAATTTAATGGTTTTATTGATGGCAGTATATTTTTGACCCGAACTTGAATTTTTACTGATTATATCGATTTTCAACGATCATACATGAATCGATCAGCCATTAACTAGTGGCTGACGCGCCAATAACTCGCGGCTGACCAGCTAATAACCAGCGGTTAACTTTTATCACGCGCATGATATTAAATATTCAATTATAT
>NC_046665.1:14012749-14017216 GCF_010883055.1 Belonocnema kinseyi | reverse complement strand
TATTAACAACTCATATACCACTAAATTCACAAATATTTAAAAAATGCAACATTTCAGAAGACATTTGTCTAGGTCTAAATTTCTTTTCAGAATTTTTATTTCTTAACTTACTGTATTTTCAAATCCACTTTTCTACTAATTTCCAAAAAAATTATATCTTGAAGAAAAAATAAACTTTTTGATTCAAAATTATTATTACTATTTTATACTAACACCTTTGCTACATTTTGGGCATCATTTTGATTTCAAAAAGTCTTTAGACTTTTCGAATTCCTACAAGACCTTTTTTACTCAATTAAAATTATTTTTCCATTCACTTATATAGTAAAATTAGATTATTACCATTTTGGATTTAAAATGCACTATAATTTGGCGCGACCGATTATATATGCCACACCACAAACTTGCCTGCCACGCTAACTACCGGTATGTGGTGTAACTAATCTCATGCCGCAACTAGAACCTAATATCAGATCTCTGCTAATATCTTTGGCATTATTCATACATATGAACTTGCCTTAACCAACGAGAACAGATTTTCCCAAACCTCTGCTCTTATTGGTTAATAATGTATATACTCTCGACATTAAGAACTGCGTGGATCTCTCTGAAATAAAGATACATCATAGCATATGTAATATAAATTATTTACGAGATTTTTTAAAACATGCAGTTGTACAAATTGAATACTTATTTAAGTTTACTATCAGTTTATTACAATGAGACTTTTTTAAATTTAAAATTCCGTTTTTATCCGAGTTTCCCTATTATCCAAGTTAGGGCTGGTCGACAATAGCTCATATAAGCGAGGCTCTATTGTAATCAATATAGGTTACTTAATTTAAAACAATTTAAATTCAAACTTTATATAATTTAACATTGTGAACAAAGTTAATAAGCTGATAGTGAATTAAACAGTTTATGACATAACAAGATTTACACAAGTATATTTTTTGAAATTTCAAACTATTTTTACTTTATATATTTTTTAATGCGCATGTACATATAATTTTGAAGATTCAATTCAGATATTTATTTCACGACATGATAAACAGTTCAAAAAATTATATAAATTTAATAGACATAGATTAAATATAAATAAGCTTCTATCATGCCACTTACATCCAATATTCAAAGCAAAAATAAAATTTAATCTTCATGTAAATTATAATTGTGAAAATAAGGATCAAATAATTATTTTCGTTGAAACAATAAAATTATTTCTATTTTATATTATTTTCAATTCAAACCTTTAATTTTTAATATTTCGATTAATTAATAATCTTCTGCAATTATTCCAGGAAATTTAATTTGTAATATAATCAACTAATAATTAACGAGTAATTTGAAAATATAAAAATAATGAAAAAATTACTTTAACTGAAATATTCGGATCATTTTTACTTCATATATTTTTTTAATTTCGCTACTTAAAATTTAAATCAATAATAAACTTTTGTACAGATTGTAGACAAAATTAAAGTGTATGAATATATAACTTTAAAATTTGATTTCAGATAACCATTTCACACAGTTGCAAGCTTAAAAAAATTATATAATCATAACTGATTATAATGGAGCAATTTAAAGTCAAAAGAAACTTTAAGTATAGATATTCTAGCCGAGATTCAATTACATATCCTTCAAATAAATAATCAAATAATGTAACCTAATTGAAAGCAGTTTAATTGTAATCCTTACGTAATTTAATATTGTTACAAAAATATACATCTATTACTAATTAATTGATCAGTTTAGAACATAAAAATCATCAATAAATACATTCATTATATCATTCTATTAAATTTTACTTTTTATTTTTATGAAAATTGTAATTAATAATAAAGTTTTAAACTAATCTCAGAAAATTTAAAACATATGTACAGATAATTTTGTAAATTATATTCAGAGACTCATTTCACAACATCAGAAGCATTTGGAAAATGGCATAATTGAAATATGGGTATTTTAACCATAAATAAACTTATAATAATTTTCATTCAAACATTAATATAACTTTTAATCTACATCTTTAAAAAAATTGCAATTTCAATTATAAAAATTCCATTAATTTCTGACTTAATATTAATTTAATGGAAAAAATAAAAACATTTTTACATATAATTTTGAAAATTTAATAAAAATATTAATCTCATAACATCAGATTATTCCGAAAAATGACAGAATCGCAATAGAGGTACGCTAAAAATAAATTGATTTATATTATCCAAATCATATAAATAAGAAGCATTAAACTATAAATCTCACTAAAACCTTTAAATAATTTTTAGTTAATACATTTTTTCAAATTTGAACTTTAATTTCTAAAAATTTTCTGTATCAATAAACTCTTTAACTAATTCCAGAAAATATAGCTTTTCGTAAAATCAGTTGATACTTAAATAATCATTTCACGACATGAAAATCATTACACAATTATTTTCATTAAAAAATTAAAATAATGTTTAAATTATACTCTCATTCAAATTTAAAACTGCATTTGCTACATCTAATTTATTAAGAAACTTTCTAAATAAGCTTAAACAAATTAAAATATGTGTACATATAATTTAAAAATTGAATCTGAATACTCATTTACAATTTAAATCCAATCTTTATGTGCTTTGATATTTTATTTTTTATTATTAAACTGTCATCTATATTATAATATTATTAAACTTAATGACTTCACAATATATCTGTTAATTTAACAATCTTTTATATTATTGAATGAAACTAGATTTTAAGATAAAATGTATGTAATAATTCCTGTAGAATTGAATAAACCAATTAAATATGTATTAAAATTATATTTAATTTTAAATTTGTAAATAATGTTCAAATATGATATATGAATATAATATTATTATAAAAAATTATTAGCATGCATAACATAATATTATTAATCTTTATAATTTGAGAATATAATAATCGGAAAAATATTATTATGACTAAAACGTGAAAAAATCTTGTAAATGGTTCAATTCTGAAAATTTAGAATTAATATAGCTCCTATATAAAATAGTAAGTAAATTTGGATTAGATAACATTACAATAAAAATACGATATTATTTAATTTTAATTTAAAAATAATCAGTTTTTTATCATTAAATCATGAACATAATTATAACATTGAAATAATAAATTTATTTAATTCTGATTTAGTTTATGATAACTTTATGTTTTAATAAAATATTTATGTATAATTAATATAATAATAATATGATTCTTTATTAACAAATGAATATATCTATGGATTTAATAATCTTCTATATTATTAAGAAAATGAGATTTCAAAATAAGCTTCAAATAATTATTCCTGTAATATTGAATAAACCAGTTAAAAACTTATTTAAATTATATTTAATTTTCAATTCGTAAATAATTTAAAAATATGAATATAATATTATTATGAAATATTATTAGCATATATCACAATATTAGTCACACAGGCAATACAAAATATTTGTCAGCACGGGAGAAGTGACTACACAGTCATGCAAGATGATGAATTGTAAATGTGGATGAATTTCATTTTTGCATTAAACTAAGGAAGTCACTTAATTTCAACCAGAAATGGAACTTAAGTACAGTGTCTCCTATCTGATATACGAGTAATATGATGATTAACTGACAAGTATGGGGTAGACGGTATTAACGCTGAAATGCTTAAACATGGTGGCGAGTACATACCACATAGAGTTTGCGAATTGATAAATTTATGTTTCGAGATGGGAGACTTAGCTTATTAAGCACCGTAAGTAAAATATATTCAAAAATACTTATTCGTAGGGTAATGAAAAAAACAGAAACAAAGATTTGGGAAGTCCAAAGTGGGTTTATGCCAGGAAGGTCATGTATGGATAAAATATTTAGCTTAAGGCAAATAACAGAGAAAAGTTTGAAAGTAGGAAAAAAAGTTTTCTGTGCATTTGTTGACCTAGAAAAAGCTTTTGACAAGGTAGATAGAAGTAAACTTTGGGAAGTTCTGAAAGAGTATGGAGTCAATGGATGGATCCTACAAGCTATAAAAACAATATATACAGGTAGCAAAGCGAGTGTAAGAGTGAATGGGAAACTGAGTGACTGTTTCGATATTACTCAAGGAGTTAGACAAGGATGCGCTATGTCTTCATGGTTATTTATATTATTTATGGACAAGTGTTTAAGAATGGCTCCCTTCGACGAAGAGGGTGTGGATCTCGAAACAGTAAGGGTATGAGGGTTAGCTTTCGCAGATGATAAGGTTGTTATGGCAGAGTTTATCGAAGACTTGCAAAGAATGTTGAATAAACTAGATGCAAGCATGAAGAGCATGGGCCTCAAAATTAACGCAAATAAAACAAAAACTATGGTGTTCAAGGCAAAGAGTGAGAAAACGCTATGCAATATTTTATTAAATGATGAGAGAATTGAACAAGTTGATAAGTTCGTATACCTTGGTAGCTTATTTACTAGGGCCGGGAA
>NC_046665.1:14009482-14012649 GCF_010883055.1 Belonocnema kinseyi | reverse complement strand
TCCTCCTAGGATGTTAGCGGGCGGGCGGGGCCGGGGCGGTGCGCACACCGAAAGTTGTTGAATTCCAAACCCAAACGCGATTTTCTGTTTCTCGCGTTCGCCTTCGCCATCACTATAGCAATCTTTGCTATAGTTGAGTCGGTCGGCTGGCTCTATACGGCCTGTACGCCAAAAATGTTATGAACGCTGAATTACCTAATTATATGCAAATTAAAGAGAGCCTAAAAATATTCTATTTATTTTAATTTTAAAATTTCGAGACAATAAATAAATGTGAAAACATTCTTTTCGTACTTTAGAATTTTAGTTCAATTTCTAAAATTAATTTTTAAAACTAAACTTAAAATTTAAATGAAATTAAGATAAATTAAAAAATTAACTAAAATTTATTTGAATTTAAAATTTAAATAAAATTTAGTTAAATTCAACATTTAAATGAAATTTAGGTAAATTTAAGAATTAAATAAAGTTTAGTTAAATTGAATTAATTTCTCGCCTGGTTTCTTTTAAAAGAGAAATTTTCTAGATACTAAGTAAATAAGTTTTAAAATAATTCTATTCGTACTTCAAGATTTATTGTAGTGCACTTTTTAAAATTATGTTATAAAACTAAATTTAAAGATTGAATACCATTTAGATCATTTCAAAAAGCGAATAAATTTTATTTAAATTCAAAATTTAAGTAAAATTTGGTTAAATTTAAATTAATCTCAGTTAAAATTGTAGATGTGCAATGGTGTAAAATGGTGTTACATTTAAGTACAATCTAGTTAAATAAAAATAAAACTGTTGTTGAATTTTAACTTTGATTTAACTGAATACAGATATATTGGTTCTTTCTTGTCGACAATGTCAAAATCTAAAAGGAAGCCTTTAAAATTAAAAGGTTTTAAATGAGAGAAATTTTAAATGAAAACAATTAAAATCACAGTGTAATTATTTTCTTTTAAAAGCGTAAAAATAAAATAATAATTATCAAAAGAAACTAGTTGATAAATTTAATATTCAAAATCTCAGTATTTGTAAAATTTCGAATATTCTTCGAGTACAACTTGTCAATTCAAACTATTTAATTTTAAACGTTTTTAATGAAACCACTTATGATTCAGCAATACATTTTTTCAGCTTTATGATATAAATAATTTAAAGCTGGAATAAGCAGATTATTCGATGTCCAACCTCGTGACAAATTGGAATAAATGTAAAGCCTTTGTAATTGAAAACATTTTATAAGGAGAGGAATTTTAAATTGAAAGGTTTTAATATTTTTCAATTTAAAACATTTAAATTGAGTAATTTTATAAACAGAAATGTCAAGAATTATCTTAATTGAAATTTTTTCATAGAGTTGATAAATTAAAAATGCAAGCATTAATGTTTTTTAAATTTTGAATTTGCCTCAAGTAGATAATCTGATAAATTCAAATTATTTATTTTGAAAATTTTGAATCGAAAATTGAAATGTAGAATTCTAGATTTTTGTATATGGATATTATCAAATTTTGGAGGCCATCAATTCAAGCCTGATCAAGTTCAAAGGCTTAAAGTTGTCAATTTTACGATATTAAAACCTTATATTCAAAACCAAATTAAATTTCAATGTTAAAATTTTTAATTGTTTAAGATATTTAATTTCACTCATCGAGAAAAAAATATTACATTTTAGTAGACACGACTTTTTTTAACGTAAAAAAATTAATTTAGGAAATACCCCGTGCGCCAAGGTGAACAATCCGTCGAGAGAGAAAAATGGGTTAAGCCAAATCTGCTGTTTGCGTGAAGAAACTCACTATCTTCGTTTTGACGTCAGTCTTCTTTACAGCAGAAATAATCACGGCTTATCACATTAAAAAAATGATTTGATGACAAAATTTCATCACTTATTTATTACATGAAAACATTTGTTCTTGTTTACAAGATTTGAGAAGTAAGTAAAAAATCTTGATTGGAATATATTAATTTTTGAAGAACAAGAAGCTTTAAGCATTATAACGCTAGGCGTAAATAATTTTAAAATATTTTCCTTTTTAATTTAATAGACTCAATATGAAAATGGAAGTTTTAATATTGTCAGAAATAAATATCCACTTTAACTTCAAGTACCTAGATGACAGTTTTCACTTGTCATGTTCATTGTAACTTTCACATTATGTCTAATTGTCTACTGTGTTATGAATTGCAGTTAGAAGAAAGTTGTGAATAATACAATAGAGCGGAATTAAACTTCGCTTTTCAATAAAGATCTTTGAAAAGGCGTATACAATTTTTGAAAAAATAAGTCTAACAAAAAAGTGCCAGATCGTGTATTTTTTGGTTCGATTCATAATTTTATTCAAATGTGAAATTCCTTCTAAATTTCTTTTCAATTATGCAAGAAATAAACATTGTTAATATCTGTTTCAAAGAAAAAAGTGGGGTTTTTTGCATGATTGTCGTTATTTTTCTTTAAAATACCTTTTTTGTTAATAAAGTAATCAATTTATAATGCATAAGCCTTTAAAATTTTATAGAAAAAATTGAAAGTTAATCAAATATTTAAATTATTAGGAAATAAATTTATTTACGAACAAATATAAAAAAGTAAGTTTATTATTAAAGGAAAGAATTTCCAATAATTATTTTAGCAAAATAAAAAATTTTGAATGGAATTAAATATGTAAACAGTTAAACAAGTAAATGCAAACAAAAGCCTAATCGAACAGCTGGAAAGTATACTTTTCTATACATGACCGGTGGAGAAAATTTTAAACTTTGAACTTATTTTTCTCAATAAATACAAAATAAAGAAATCAAGGAAATAATTAAAGAGAAATTAAATAAAAAACTATGAAAACTTATATATTCTTTAAAAACAAAATAAAATAAAAACGGCGCCAAATTCTTTAAAGAAATATAGAATATTAAAATACATAATAGTTATGTGAATTTATAGCATTGGTTTATATTATTTTTCATGATATTATTATTCATGATATTAGCTCAGATATTAAAACAACAAAAACACGAAAATTATGAAAATTTTTATGACAAGTTTTAGTATTGAATGCTAATAAAAAATATTAAGCAAACTTACATTTTTTCTTGAAGTTAGATTTCTGGAGCAGGGAAAATGACATTTTGTAAGATTGAGTTACTTGTTATTTCAACTTGAAAAAATGGTTCATATT
>NC_046665.1:14002835-14009382 GCF_010883055.1 Belonocnema kinseyi | reverse complement strand
ATCTGAAAAATCTCTATCCCTTCCACACACTACTCCTTTCCCCTGCCGAGTGAGTCACGCCTACCCCGAAAGGGAAATGGCTTAATGGTGTAATAATAACAATAGAAGATATGACAAGAGAGCAGCTGAGAGTAGCCAATATGGCGTCGATAGCGCTGGCTCGATAGTGTCGATCAACACAGAACTCATGGTATAGTCCAGCGCAGCGATTCCGAAACTAGTGTCGACGGTCAACAGCCCGACCGCGGTAGGGGTAAGCCACCCCTGGCCGGGCAGCCCCCTATGGGGGAAGCCAGCTGGGCCAAGAACCTCGACAGCCCCCCCGCTATGAGCACCCTTTCATTGTCATGAGATTTAAGGCTATTTCAATAACAAAAATCCTAAAGACATGGCTCAATTTCATTCTAATTATCTGAATCATTTTCCTGATGTAATTTTAAGAAAATGAAAAAAAGTTGATGAAAATCAGTTAAATTTTCGAGTAATTAAGCATATCTTTAAGTACATGCAAAATTACAAGAACTGTCAACTGGCATTCAAGATATTAACAAAAAAGTTTTTTTTTTTAGAAATGCTCAGCAATTAAGTTTTAAGAGAATTGTGGTTTGCTTTTTTTAAATTTTTTCATAGAGCAACAATATATAAACAAATATAGTGACAAAATTGACCATTTTAGCTTTGTGAATTTTTATCTCAAGAAAAAATACAGATAGAAACTCACTATCAGCCGGAATTATTGCACATGTATTCATAGAACATAATTAATTTCAATAATATTTAACTTAATTATTATAAACAATTTTTATAAACAAATTCTTATTAGTTTTTTTTATAAAAAAAATCGTTTATTTCACGCTAGTTGCTAATATTTTTCATAAGAGTCACAATTTGTAACAAAAAAATTAGCATGAGTTAACAACTATTGTTTTTATAAACATTTCTATAAACAAATTCTTTTCAAACGAGTTTTTCTCATAGCTGAATTGATTTTTCTGAACAAAAATGATTCACAATTGTCTTTAAAGCCATTTATATACTTTAAGCTTTATCAAACCTAAACAATATAGATTTTTTATAACAATTTAGTTAAACAAGTCTCCTAATCGGCCGTTCCTTCGCAGAAAAAAAATGTTTTTTTCTTTAATAATTATTAGAGTGACGTTTATTGCGGTGACTAACCAACGAAATTGAATAAAGAATAATTTATATGATTGTCATAAAAAATTTTTTAAACAAAACTATTTTTAAACAATGCGTGACAATCTGCGGTTGGTCGTAGAAAATAGTTATTTTTTCAATCATTTTTGTGATAATCTTATTTCTGTTATTGAATCAATGAAAAAATTGATGCTTATAATAATAATGAGATTATTATAAAAAACTTAAAATAAATTAACTTACACTTTTTCCCATTCAAGCTTCAAGAATGCAATGAAAAAATCAGAGGGTTTGTAAATTAGGCCGTGCATAGAATGCGATCGAGAGATTTTTCGTGTGTTGAACTGTCGAATGTACTTGATATCCTTGTTCCTGGCTTCAGAAGCTTCTTCGGAATACATACCATTTGACAGCATAAAATTCTATATAACTTTTCCCCCATGTAGCAGTAATTTATGAACTGAAGAAGGCATGTAGTACTATGGGCTCATATACAGTTTTGCTATCCTAAAAGCATACTCGTTGAAGAAGAGAGGAGGAATTTTTCTGCTATTAACTAACATTTGTAGTATTTTTCTAAACATTTTTATGAGTTCTTTATTTACTCCAGTTATTTCTGACACTTGATAAACATTCGAAAAACCTACGAGCCGTATTACCACAACTAGAGTTACCAGATCCTTGACTTGGTTGATCAATTATGAACCCCATCTTCTTTTGAAATTCGTTGCAAATTCGTTTCTTAGCTTTTTTCATCGTTTCTTTATCCTCTTTCTTGCATATGCTCCATTTGCAGATTTGTAACTGATAAGCAATAAGGAGTATACACTCCGTGAACCTAATCCAGGCATGCAAAGTAGAAAGACCAAATTCTAAGCTGGATACAATTTCTTTCTTCTGCTTTACACGCTCTAGATCATTCATTCGTGATGGTGTCGCTTTGCAAATGTAGCAAGTAGAAGATGATGGAGTATCAGTGAGAGCTGTACAAACTTTTTCATCTAACATAGTTAGCTTAATTTCTGTTGTCACTATATACACACCATTAGTCTTTTTTTTTGGCCTGTAAGTAAATAGTATTATATTGATACTTTGATAGTCTGACCTGTTGCCTTAAAGCTAAAGCTTCTTCTGAAGAGTATATCACATATGATTCAAAGTCAGATTTACTTGAAATGTTTAAATTTTCAGTATCGTCATAATTCAAAAGAACGACTATATCATTTGCAACTTTTTTTTCTTTCACTTTTTCGTAAACTTCGCAGAAATGCATCCTGTATCTCAGTAGCCGTAAAACTCTCTTCAATGGACATTAATTTTCGTCTCTTTGTCGCAGCAGAAGCATCTTCGAATTTTGTATTCGAACTTTTTCTTCATCCTTTTGATTTTATCCCAGAAAAAGTAACAACGAAGTCAGTTTTTAGCAACTTTTCGAAACTTTTTTCCAACTGACTGTTTATACTTAAACATTCATACCATTTTTTCTGAAATATAGGTAAAAAATACAAATTCAAATGATTATCTACTATTTCTAGATACCCAGGATCAAGCTTGTACTCAGTTTGCATGAAACTGAACAAACCTTGCACGTCAGTCCACTCATTGGCAATAAGAAAATCACAAAGGACCTTCTTACCTACCTACAAGACAAATGAAATATAATTGACTTCTGAATACGCAAGTACAGCGTTATTGCACCTTATTTTCACTTGTTCCTCATTTATTTTTCAGGAAGTTGCATAAAACAAATGAAAGATAGGTGCCTTCTAAAAACGCAAGTATAGGGGTATTGCTATGGACAGTTTGCTACAGAAATTGTTATTAACAATTACGCAAATTATTATTTAATGTCCCATATATAATTTTGGAATCACTGTTAGTTTATTGTCGGATAATTTTAGTGGAAAACCGTTCTTTTTGCATGTAAAAAAAATAAATCATAGTTTTGTTAAAAAAATTGTTTATAACAATCATATAAATTGTTCTTTATTTAATTTCGTTGGTTAGTCACCGCAATAAATGTCACTCTAATAATTATTGAAGAAAAAAACTTTTTTTTTCTACGAGGAAACGGCCGATTAGGAGACTTGTTTAACTAAATTGTTATAAACAATCTATATTGTTCATGCTTGATAAAGCTCAAAGTATATAAATGACTTTAAAGAGAATTGTGAATCACTTTTATTCAGAAAAATCAATTCAGCTATGAGAAAAACTCGTTTATAAAGAATCTGTTTGCAGAAATTGTTTATAATAGTTAAGTTTAATATTATTAAAATTAACTATGTTCTATACATGCGTTTACAATAATTCCGGCTGATAGTGAGATTCTATCTGTATTTTTTCTTGAGATAAAAATTCACAAAGCTAAAATGGTCAATTTTGTCACTATATTTGTTTATATATTGTTGCTCTATGAAAAAATTTAAAAAAAGCAAATCACAACTCTTTTAAAAATTAATTTCTGAGCATTTCTAAAAAAACTTTTAAATCGGTTAAGAAATACGACCTCTGTGGGCGATTATGATCAGTAAATTCCTATTCCAGACCGCTGGGCGCCGATTATTGGCACTAGTTTGGGAGTCGCTGGTATAGTCGTTTCGTCAGCGTTTCCCATTTTGATATATTTTACTTAGATCTATAACGGTTTTTGATTATGAATAGAATAATCGTTCATATGTAATAAAAAAAGATATAAAAAAAGGATTCAAGATTTACGTTCTGTACCTGGTATTTCAACAATCAGCTGACTTAAATCAACCTATAACTTTTATTTCACACGCACTCGTTGACGAAAAGTCATCAATCTTTCTGTCTTAAGTTAACCTATAAAGTAAATTTTACGTAAATAAAGTAGTTGACTTTCAACCAAACGCGTTACTTAAAGTCATGTTATAATCATCAGTTGACTTTCAACTGGCGAATGATCCTTTTGGTTACATCTGAAAGTCAACAACCGCCTTACTCTACTGAAATTCAGATTTTTTTAATACTGTGTACTATAGGTTTCAAAAATGTTGACCTCTCTACAAAAGTTTGAATAACTCAGTGAAAAAAAATCGCCTGAGAACGTAACTAACTTCTCTGTAAAGATAATTTTATTTAGAACAAGTTCTCTATTCATGGCACTGTCATGCATTAATTATAAATAAAGTTACAGCTGGGTGAAGGTACAAAAACAAGGTCGACAGCGTCAATTGTACAACAGTGAACTTTGACTTCTTATATTTTGTAGAAAAAATGAGTAGAAATGAGGCGAAAAAAATCAGGCGAATTCCTTGACATTTTCTGCAGATGTCAGTGTCAGAAAAATTAAAAGATTGAGATAATTGCAGCTTACAGAGTTAATTATAGAGGTGGACCTTATCTCCGCTCCAAATTGTGATAAAAACTTCAGCCAAAGCTTGAGATAAGTAAAAAAATTCAAATAATACGATGATATACGAATTAAAGTTTCAAAATTATTCAATAATTTGCTATTAGCAATTTTTTTCTACGGTTTTTTCTTCTGCGCGCATGAAGGAAGTCATTGGTGCCACTTTCAGGCGGGGATCACAATTCGGCACGCTCCCCCAGCTACCTGTTTACTGGAATTTGGGGAAACTGAAAAACAGCCAAAGGCGTAGGAAACATGAATTTAACTTCTCATGCTGACAGTTACACTTTAGAAAAATCATAAACTTTCAGAGGAAAATAAAACACATGATTAGAGAAAAATTACATCTACTGTTCATAATTTTGATGAAAATTTTAGTATCCGTTTTCTGAGGTGTTTGAAGAAAATGATGAAATAATAATTGTTGACAAATTCAAAAAAGTAAGGACACTATAAATTGAAAATCCTTATTTCTTTGTACTTCTATGACTGGTGATTTTAATGATATAACATGGTGTTCAAGAATGAGATTTAAATCAAGTTTTCGGGTACTGTACATTTTATTGTTTCTACCGTTTCTTGGACATGTTTCAAAAAAACTTTTATATTAAATTAAAAATAATCGTTAGAGAACTTTTTTATCATTAAAAGAAAAAACTATTTTTTCATGAATTTGTAAAATTATGATATTTTAACGTTTATTAATCCGTATATTTACTTTATTTGCTTACATTTAATAATTTGATAATAATAAATATTTGAAATAATAATAATTTAATCACCTAAAATCAAGAAGTAAAAGACAAATACGCTATAAACACTGTATTCTATATTATGTCGTTATTCGATGAAGTAAAATTAAGTTTGAACCGTCCTGTAACGCCGAAAATTCATGCGGTTCACCGTCTCTGTACTAAATGTGTTTTCTCAAAATGTCGTACCAGCTCTGTTCATAACAATGACAATACTCGCTCTGTTCATAACAATGACGTTCACAATTTCACCTCCGACTACAATGACTTAAAAAATCAGTTTGGACTAGTAGTTCTCCTCTTTCTGTTTAAACAGGACGACTACATAAGATAAAAAATGTTAAAAACAAAATTTTAAACAGTTTTACTCGACATACCGTGTTGTTTATTGTTTTTCAATTTCATGAAACGATTTGTTTCAGGTGATAATTTTTATTCATATATTTAATTTTTTGAATGTGAAATTATTATTAGATGTAAGAATTGAGTTTTATCAAAAATGTATGTTTTTACAGACGTTTTTTTAATCATTTTAAAATCTCGAGAATGACCCAAAGACGGGTCGAAACGTCGATTTATTTAATGTTGATTGAATAAACATATATATTGATCGTATGGTAAAAATAAGTTCTCAATCTCTATAAGGGAGATATATACACATCAAAACAATAAATTTTCGAACAAGAAGACTAGTTTTCTAACAAAAATACAATTTTCCAACAAAATACATGAATTTAAGCGAAATGGTTGAATTTTCAATCAAAGAAGACAACTTTTCAACCAAATAGTTACATTTTTTACTAGAAAATAAATCAACTAAAAATGGAAAAGTTACGTCTTTAGTAAAAAATTAATTTTCATCTTAACTGACGAATTTTCAATTAAAATGATGAATCCTTAAGTCGAAGAGTTGAATTTTGAACAAAAAATTATTTTCCAGCTAAAGCAATGAATCTTCAAAATAAATAGTTGAAAATTTTTAAAAACTTTACTAATAAAGATAAATTGTGAACCTAAACTTATATAATTAAATTTTAATTAAAGAAAATTACTTTATGACACAATAATCCCATAACCAATTTGACTGTTGAATCTACATGCTGACAAATTTTATGAAGGGCTTATGACATTTGTGATCATATTACATTTTGTTTCCCTGGTTTCTGGGTACCCAAAACTCACCCGGGTATTACTTGACTATCCTCTTATCAGGGTACCCGATATTTAATTTATTACCCGGTAACCGAGTGATACTCGTGCC
>NC_046665.1:13994716-14002735 GCF_010883055.1 Belonocnema kinseyi | reverse complement strand
AGTAAGGACGTTTGCTATGTAGTCATAGGGAATATAATTATATAAACACTAGCATACAATGCAACCCGTCTTGCATTTCTGTAATGCAAAAAAGTATTATATAGGCGATTTTAATTCGGTTTCCAAATCTGCCGCGCTCGAGATCTTGCGCCAATTGGTCAAAGACATGGACATAGGAAACAAGGGACTAGGCTTGCCATTGCGGGGGTGATGCAATGAGGGGGGAGGTCCGCCACCTTTTGATGTCCCGCGACAAACGTGACAGCGCCCACATGTTTATATTTTCATGCACAGTTTGTCGAGAAAAATGCTCGTGCGCATAATCAAATGGCACATCGTAAGATGGCGGCTCTCCTCACTCATGTAATTCTCCCCCCTCCCATGGATTCAACCCCGCTCGCCCATGTTAGGATGGCATGCCTAGTCCCGTGCTTCCTATAGTCCAGTCAACGGGGAACAAATATCACTAAAAAAAAAAAATTCGTAAAAGTATAATTTTTTTCACAGATACGTCGGCAATGGCTGTATAAATATATTGTTAAAAGTCTCCAACGATACGTGTACGAAAAAGTTCCGAAATTCTGGAAATTGTTAAACAATAGCATGTTTTTTAAAATTACTCCAGAACTGTTGATTTTAGGTCAAATATTGTGATGTGAAGAAATGTTCATAATTATATAGTGCACAAAAAAGGTTCTATCTATTATGGACTTATTATCAACGGCTGCGCTATGCAATTGGATTAGATGCACAATTCTTTTATTTCTGAAAAAATTAAAATAAAATCTCAAATATCTGGAAAAATAGTCGGAAATATATCAGGCGATTTGTATTGGAGCAAATGCAGGTTCCTGTTAACAAAAAAAAACGACTAAGTCATTTGCATGACAAACTATCAGTATAAAATGAGCTCAATTTCAGTGTACAATTTGATATGTTTAAGGGGATGCTTTTGAAGTGAAACTTCTTGCAAGTCTTTCTCCATTTTCATACAATACATTTTCCAATTTGTAGGTCAGAATAATAATATTCAGGGCCTCTTTTAAAGCTTTAAACAAGTAAATTTCAAAATTTAAGCTATGATATCGGAAGCAGCGGTGATTATGAGTCCTAATGGCAGCAATGGGAGCGGGGGCGAGAACGGTTACCTCTTTCGATGATATTGAACCCTTCGAAATTTTTTTGCTCACTTTTCCCGACCATAAATTATTTGGTTGAAAATCCTTTTTATTTCACTGAATTCAACTATTTTTTGTATAAAATTAAAATCCTTTTTGAATAAAATGTCAAATATCACGCTTCTTGTTAAAAAATTATCTTCTTTGGTTAATAATTCCATTACATAGTTGAAAGTGAAACTACTTTGTTTAAAATTAATTTATTTTGTTGATGACTGATCATTTTAGCTGATAAACATTTTTTTCAAAATTAAATTACTTTGTTGAAAATTAAGATTTCTAGTTGAAACTTAGTTATTTTAAGGGGAAATTTAAGTCATAAATATGTGGTTCAGAATTTATCTTGTTAAAATGAAAATTTAAATATATAGTTAAAAATTCCTGTATTTGGTGTAAATTCGAATTTTCTGGGAGGTTATTTAATCTTCGACGTGACTCATTCATTTTTTGGTTTAAAATTGGTTTAAAAGTTCAAATACTTTATTGAAAAGGCCTGTATCTTGTGTAAAAATCATCTTTTTGGTTGAAAATAAGTTTTTTCTAATTTACAATTCATTTCTGTAACTAAAAATGTTACTGTTGCAATTTTTTGTCGGAAATTGATCTTTTTAAACATAAATTTAATCGTTTTTGTTAAAAAATATACAATTTCGTTGAAAATTTAATTTAATTTATTTAAAAATTCATTTTTTACTGAAAATTTAACTATTCTATTTTTAATTGAAAATCTATCTGCTTTAGGTGAAAATTCGTCTTTTTTGTTAGAAGCGTACTTTCAAATGTGGAAAATTGATCTTTTTGGTTACAAATTAATTTCTTTGCTAGAAAATTAAACTATATTGCTGAAAATTTCTTCATTATATTTTTTTTTATTAAAAATTTATTTTACTAACTGAAAATTTAACTATTTTATGTTTGGTTTAAAATTTATTTTTTCAGTTAACAATGCATGTGATAATTATACTTTTTTAATAATTAATTATTTTATTTAAAAATTGACTCGAATTATTCCAATTTTTGTGCAAAAGTTACCCTCTTCTTTGATAGAAGCGTAATCTTTTTCGTTAAAAAATTATTTGTTTTGTAGGAAATTCAAGAGTTCCATTTTTTTAACAACTCATCATTTATGTGGTTGAAAAATAAATTTCCACTTAAAACAATTAACTGTCAACTAGAAATCTTAATTTTCAACAAAGTAATTAAATTTTGAAAAAAATGTTTATCAGATAAAATGATCAATCATCAACCAAATAAATTAATTTTAAACAAAGCAGTTTCACTTTCAACTATGTAATAGAATTATTAACCAAAGAAGATAATTTTTTAACGAGAAACGTGATTCACTGCGTTTGAAAATAAAAAATTTATTTTTAAAATTATGGTTTTTTATAGGTTCTTAAGGATATGTTTGTAATTACTCTTATTCAAATTATCAAGCAAAATATATTTTTCATAAAATAAAAAGATGGCTTAATATGCATTGCATTAATTTTATTTTATAGTTTTATTTTTGAAATTTTCCTCATTGAGAACTTGCATTGCAGTGATGTCACGATCACCCGAAGGCTAAGTCTATTGTCGGGAAAAGTGAGCAAAAAAATTTCGAAGGGTTCAATATCATCGAAAGAGATAACCGTTCTTGCCCCCGCTCCCATTGCTGCCATTAGGACTCATAATCACCGCTGCTTCCGATATCATAGCTTAAATTTTGAAATTTACTTGTTTAAGGCTTTAAAAGAGGCCCTAAATATTATTACTCTACCTACAAATTGAAAAATGTGTTGTATGAAAATGGAGGAACACTTGCAAGAAGTGCATTTGCTCCAGTACAAATCGCCTGATATATGTCCGACGTTTTTTCCAGGATATTTGAGATTTTATTTTATTTGTTCAGAAATAAAAGAATTGTTCAGCTAATCCATTTTCATAGCGCAGCCGTTGATAATAAGTCCACAATAGATAGAACCTTTTTTGTGCACTATAAAATTATGAAATTTTTTTCACATCATCATATTCGACCTAAAATCAACAGTTCTCGAGTAATTTTAAAAATCATGTTATTGTTTAACACTTTCCAGAATTTCGGAACTTTCCCGTACACCTATGTTTGGGGACTTTTTACAATATCTTTATAAATCCATTGTCAACGTATCTGTGAAAAAATGCTACTTTGACGAATTTTTTTCTCAAATCCTTCATTGTCTGGACTACTATGTCCATGGTCAAAGGCTTCGAAACTCAGAAGACGTGCGCAAATTATACGTATATCCAAATTCTGAAAAAAGGTTATGTTTCCCAGGATTCACCACGCATTTCAAATAAATAATTAGTTACGAATTTTTAAAAAAGTGACACAACATTAATATTGTTCATAAATACATTCGGGACGTGCATTAAGTTCTTTCTTAAAAATTAAAGTTGGTTTTCACTAATGTAACGGTACGTGAGTGATATTTGACGTTTGACAAGTATCAAAATCGTTTTGTACTTCGATCTTAATTAATTAAATGTAGTGAATATCTACAGGTTGTACGTAATTAATTGGTGATAAAATCTGTTGTTTTACTTATTGAATAAAATATGGGAATCAAACCCTTTTGACTAACTGCAACGAAAATTGTAATCCGTATGATTACAAAGATTGCAACGATGAAAATTTCGTCTCCGCTACTATAGAATGTTAATTGTGATATTAATGTGATCTTAATTAATAATGTGTTAATTTGTGATATTTGACTTAGAAATTATAAAAATGGTTAGCTGAAATCTTCAATGTTAACTCAGCTTCAGAATAGACCTTTTTATTCTAGACGTTGACGGTCCGCACCTGCCAGGGTTTTACGTGATTTCCGTATTTTTCGAACAGTTTTGTGTCGAAATGTATGGAAAATATTGTAAATAAAAATAACAACGAAAAATAAATGTGTGAATAAATCGGAGTTTAAAGACAACACAATTTTAAGTATATTCAGAAAAAAGCTCCGCAAAAAGTGCGAAAAGTGTGGCGAGCAAGCCCATTATTTACATTTGTTGACATCTGTCGTCTTCAAAAAAATGTTTAAAAATCCGGAAAAAATCACGGAAGATGATGTTCCAGGAGCAAAATTAGTGCACAAATCGGCAGAAGAGCGCAGTGTTAAACAGCTTAAACGATGGATAAAATATAGGAAACGATCTTTAAAAGGAAAAAAAGTGATTCAGTAGAAAGGTTAGTTGAGGTTGTGTTTGGCAGGTATTAATATTTTCTTTCTTTGCTAACACTTGCTTACATGTTAAATAAAGCATTGTTATCGGGGATTCAAACCTCCTAAATTTTTTCATAAAAATAAAATCTATTTAATACTTTCACTTGAGAACGCAAAACTATTATATTCATGTATTTATAACCAGTTTATATGAAAGAAGGAGAATTTTTTAGTACATTCCTTATACCAGGAAATCACTGACAAATGACTTTTTAGTGTCTAAACTTGAAAAAGAGAAGTCGAAAATATAATATTGTGTTATTTTATATTTTTATGAATATTAAATATTTACTCAAACAAAGTGCTGAACTGCAAATCTTGTATAAAAGAAAATACTTATACCTGCCATACAAAACCTCAACTAACCTTTCCACTAACCCTGGCAGACCGAAGGAACAGAATCGAGCATCTACAAAGTATCCGCAAAGACCCCATTGGGTCCCCATTCGGTTCCTTTTTAAAAAACTCGAAAAAACAACAAAATCAACTTCTAAATTGTTGAAATTCGGATTCTACGTTTAACTTCACTATAGAAGGTCATGGAATAATTACAATAGTTTTTTCTTTATAGGGAGTCTAACGTAGAATCCGGATTTTAACAATTTAAAAGTTGCTTTTGCTGTTTTTCGAGGTTTTTAAAAAGGAACCGATTGGGGACCCAATGGGGTCTTTACGGGTACTTTGTAGACGCTCCATTCGGTTCCTTCGGTCCGCTAAGGAAATCACGTTTTTTTCCTTTTAATGGTGGTTTTCTACATTTTGGATATCGTTTCAGCTTCTCAATACTATGCTCTTCTACTGATTCGTGCACTAATTTTACACCTGGCCTTGCATAATGGCCTTGGTCGCCACACTCTTTGCGCTTTTTTCACCGTTTTTTATAGACTTAAAAATGTTCCACCTTAAAAATCTCTGTTATTTACAAATTAATTTTTTGTTGTTGTTTTTATTAACAATATTTTCCATACATTTAGACACAAAACTGTTAGAAAAATACGGAAATGACGTAAAATTTCGGCACGTGCGCACTGCCGACGTCTAGAATAAAAAGGTCTATTAGAATGAGCCATGGCCATATAACGGAATTTTCAAGAGTTTCACCACTCGGTGTTTGAGTATACACCATATTACAAAACATTTATTAAGATTTCAAAATGTTTCAAAGATTAAAAACTATTTAAAAGGATTTTCAACATTTTATAAAGGCGTGTTGATCAGATTTTAAATATTTCATAACAATTTTACAAAGATTTCTAAACTTCTAAAAGATGTAAAGGATTTCAAAGATTTTGAAAAGGTTACAGTTCACTAGATTTCAAAGATTTTAAAACATTTGGAAGAGTTGAAAAGGTTTCAAAACATTTTAGAAGATTTTTTTACTCATTATATATTTCAAATAATTCAATGATTTCAACGAATGAAAAAGATTTTGCAAACAATGATTTAAGAAAAAATTCACAAAGAAACCACGTCCCGAGAATTTTTGTGAACACATTCTAATATTGTGTTACATTTTTTTTAATTCGTAACTAATTATTTATTTGAAATGGGCGGTCAATCCTGTGAACATAACCTTTTTCAGAATTTGGTTATGCTGAATATGGTTACAAAAATAAATAGGCAGTCGCGGACAATTGTCCACGGGTGGTCCCGAAGGAATTAACCCCCAAGCGGAGGTTTGAAAACCGTGCCGAAAGCTGAATGGCACTTGGGTGAGGTGTCTAGAACAGTGACTCCTGGATATCCGGCGACCTTTCAGAGTACGCAGCCTTATCCTTGCATGCGGGGCTCTACAAGGATGGACGAACCCCTTACCCTAGCTTCTCGTGGGAACAACAATGACAACACAAAACATAGTTGTGGTAGGTGTGGTTCAAAACAACAGAAAGCACAGGGCTCCCGACAATGGGTTGGCCAACAATGCCGACCAATCTAGAGCTGGGGGAGTCAATGAAAATGGATTCAATGCGATGGATCGGCGGGATCTCGCGACCAAGGTTTATTTGAAGCGAGGAAAACTTAATGACATCCCTGAAGATCCTGAGCTCGTTGATAGAAGCGTCATGAGACACCTTTGCGCTGAAGAGACTTATACATACCTGGGCGTGCCATAGAGCCGCATTCAGGATGAGACATTTATAAAGGATACTCTCCGAAGCAGATACAAACGTCTCATTCGGCAGATTTGGTCTTCTGAACTGTCGCCGAGGAACAAAGTATTTGCAAGGAACATGCTTGCCGTTCCGGCTTGCCGTCCGGAAGCACGAAGAAGCGGGCAAAGAAGAGTTTTTGTACAAAGCAGCAGAGGAGGCTGCTGAAACACTCGGACTTAGCTTCAGTATTTCAAATGAGAAAAATGCATCAAATCTGATCTATCTCGAGTAATCACTCCTGAAAGCCCGGTTGAAGGAAGTATAGGAGAAAAACTTTCGTGAACAGCTCCTCGATAAAAGGATGCACGTTATCTCCAAAAAAATGTATGGTACATCTCACGCCGTCAAGGGGGTCGCGGAATATTGAGTCTTGAATGTCTTTACAACAGGATTATTCTGAGTACAGCACATAGAGTTGCAAATGGAAGAGGCCCTCTTCTTAAAATGGTGAGGAATCACGAAGAAGTGGGCAAAGGAGCGTTTCTGTACAAAGCAGCGGAGGAGGCTGCTGAAACACTCGGACTTGACTTCAGTATTAGGGTTGAGCAAAATGCATCAAATCTTATCTATCTCGAGTACTCACTCCTGAAAGCCCGGATTAAGAAAGCACAAGAGAAAAACTTTCGTGAACAGCTCCTCGATAATAGGATGCACGGTATCTTCCACAGAAATGTGAAGGATCAGTCAATGTCTTGTGAGCTAACGTTTGCTTTCCTTAAATCGCCCGGATTAAAGTCTGGTGTGGAGGGTTTCATGTTTGCATGTAAGGACGGTGTCATTTGCACCTTAACATATCGTCGCTACATTTTGAGCCAAGACATTCCCGATGATAGCTGCAGGGCATGCCATGCACACCCCGAGCATTTAGCTCACATACTATCTAGTTGTCCAACTCACGCGAGAGCGACCTACATTCAAAGGCACAGTGCGGCACTAAGATTGCTTTATTACCATCTCTGTCACTCTTACGACATTAACCTCAATATCGCTCCTCTAAATGCTCCTCGGGAAATCGAGTCAATTGTCGAGAATGGGAAGTGCTGCATATACGGGAACCTTATATTCTCGACAATTATTTCTGTTGCTCACTTGAGGCCTGACATGGTTCTTCTTGACTTCGAGAAGCGAACCATGTTCGTTATCGAATTTTCGGCACCAGTTGACAAAAACATCATAACCAAGGAGAATGAAAAGAAAGAGAGGTATCGAAACCTTATAAGGGAGTTGCAACGATTGTACCTGGAATATTCTGTTAATCTAATCGTCCTTATCATCGGCGCTCTTGGAGATGCCAAGCTTTCACTTGCTAATGGCCTAAAAAGCATCCCTGCGTGTCAACAATATGCTAAAACACTTGGGGGGAAAATGCAGAAGGCGGTTGTCTTTGGGTCGCTTCGTGTTCTTAGGTGGCACGAGGCTTTTGCTGGATGGTCGTATTGATTC
>NC_046665.1:13959487-13994616 GCF_010883055.1 Belonocnema kinseyi | reverse complement strand
TTGTGACATTAAAATATCTTAAGAAATACGCATCCAAACAGAAAATATCCGTGACGAAAACTTTGTATTTTCGAGTAAGAGAAACAAATCCGCAACAATTTACTCCACACCCCACCCTCTTGGGGCAGTAGGGGAGGGGGTAACTTTACAATTGAAAATTGAAACTAACGTTTTTTTTATTGCAGATTCAGATTTTTAGTTTAAAAATAAGTAATATTTTATTAGAAAAAATGTTTTTGATTCACGCCAGACGGCGATGCATTTGCAAAAAATGATATTGTTGACTGGGCAAGGCATACGGTTCCAAACGAAAGTAAAAGGTAGTTTCTCATTTCTTTATTTTATTTAGGCAAAACGAAAAGAAATGAGAAGAGTTTAAATTAATTTCCTCAAATTTTAAAATTTATTTTTGAATGGCGGCAGGTGCAAAATTTGGAATGCGGAAGCCACACACATATTCCACCCCCGGTGACCTAACAATCAGTTGCGCGAATTGAACAAAAAATTTCCATAAAAGTATAAGTATTTTGTTCCACGTATTTCTTAAGATATTTTAATGTAACAAGATGAAAAGAACACCCTGTTTTTACACGTATGTATGTGTGTGTAATGTGTGTATATATGCCTATTGAATTCTAAGGCTTTTAGGGTCACCTAAAGCTAATATGTTAGGAGAACACTTGTATTAAAGTAGTGCAATCATGAGAATATTCATAATTTTCTAAATTGTTAAGTATTGCATTTGAAGATTTAAACAATAAAAACATAAATATATTAAAAGAGAATAAAAAAACAGCTAGAAGCAGACAGATGAAAACCAAAAAATTGCAAATGGGTGCAAAGAATCATTTGTGAAATGAATTAATTCATTAACTGCTGACGTACCTGAAGTCAAAATGAGAAGTCTGCGTTTAAAGAAGTATATTGAGATTTATAATTTATCTATTCCACTCTAGCCCTTTTCCCGAGTGGGTGAAGGATGCGTTGAAAATTAAATTTATTACAATTGAGCAGCTCTTCTGAAAACAATCATCACGTTGAAAGAGAAGGTGAAATGGGGTAACATGGTTTCAACTTAAAATGAAGGTTAAATCAGTAAGATCAACTTTGTCAGTTTGCGGCGTTCAAAGTGAAAGAAGTCGAAACTACGGTTTTCAATATTTTCACCTTGAATTGAATAATGCTTACGCTTAAAGAAATTGAAATTGACGAGGAAAATTCTTTTTTCTTCATAAGGGCGATAAATTTCTGTATTTCATTATCAAGTTTCGCAGGATTGAATATCCCCGTGCTGCCGCGCCGGAGACCCGTGTTCGATTCCCACCAGCTTTATATTTTAATCACATTTTACTCTTTCAGCTTGTAATATAATATTGCGGAATTTATACAGTAAGGACGTTTACTATGTAGTCATAGGGAATATAATGATATCACTTTAGCATAAATTGCAACTCGTCGTACATCTGTGTAATTCAAAAAAGTAGTAAATAGGCAATTATAATTCAGTTTTTAGATCCCCCGCGCTCGAGATCTTGCGCTTATTGGCCAAAAGTTTCGAGCCTCAGATGATGTGCGCAAAAGACTACAACCTTATTCTGAAAGAAGGTTATGTTTCCCAGGATTCATCACCCATTCCAGATAAATAATGAGGTACGAATTGAAAACAATGTAACAGAATATAAGAATGTGTTCACAAAAATTCTCGGGACGTGGTTTCATTGGGAAATTTTTCTTAAATCTTTGTTTGCGAAATCTTTTTTATTCGTTGAAATCATTGAATTACTTGAAATCTTTGTGAAATTGTTATGAAATATTTAAAATCTCATATGCACGCCTTTATAAAATATTCAAAATCGCTTTAAATATTTTGTAATCTTTGAAACATTTTGATATCTTTAGTAATGTTCTGTAATATGGTGTATACTCAAAAACCGAGTGGTGAAACTCTTGAAAATTCCGTAATATGGCCATGAAGGCGAGTTAATACTAAGGATTCCCGCTAATCATTTTTATAATTTTTAAGTCAAGAATCACAAAAGATGTATACTTTAACATTCTATAGTAGCGGAGACGAAATTTTCAAGATCGCTGGACACTCAGCTTATAAGAATAATAATTCGCCGCTTCTTACTTCTCAAAATTTGAATCTCAAATTCGTCGTTGCAATTTTTACAATCAAACGGATTACAATTTTCATTGCAGTTAGTCAAAAGCGTTTGATTCTTATATTTAATTCAATAAGTAAAACAACAGATTGTATCACCAATTAATTACATACAACCTGTAGATATTCACTTTATTTAATTAATTAAGTTCGTAGTACAAAACGATTTTGTCACTTGTCAAGCGTCAAATATCTCTCACGTACCGTTACATTAGTAAAAATCAACTCTAATTTTTAAGAAAGTACTTAAGGCCATGTGATGAGTATAACAGCTGATCAAGTCAGCCCTAAGATCAATATTTTTTCACCCATATTGAAAAATACAAGTTTAAATAACGCGAAATTTTTTTTCGGGCAATCCCTACCGAAAAGTATCTTTGAGTATATACTAAAAATTCTTTAGGTCAAAGAATCTCAGAGAAATTCTCCTCAGGCACTCAGGTAGATATTTTTAAAGGTTCGCGAAGCTCGTTTAAATGGTCTGAAGGCTTTAAAATATCCTTTCCGAAATTGAAATAAGAATACGATAATAAATAACAAGCAAAGAGGCTATCTCAATAGAGTAGCCGACACTCAAGGGTCCTTTGTTAAGCTTTCGGGTTAAAATTTAGAAGTAAATTTTTTTTATTTCATAGTTAACAGCCTAAAACATAATAATTCGGAATCTATGGGTTTCGATGACTTCAGATATCTAACTTTTTTTTTAATGTTTAAAATTGGAATTAATAGAACGTTTCTCGTAAATAGAATGAGATACGCCAAGAAAGACAAAATTTTTGAATTTAACTAGAAAATTGTATATCAGCATATAAGTTATAATTATAAATAAGTATAATGAGAAAATTCATCAATTAAAAAAAAGTGTTAATAATTTGAAGAGAAATTTAAAAAGGGAGAGCGGTTTAGCCACGACCAACTACTATAAATAACTCTGCCCGCCCGGTACGTAACGAATACAAAAGGAACATTATATAACCGTCGCACCACTCTTAAAAGGACCACTAAAAGGATCTTGAAAAGGACCCAAATCTCTCAAACTATCTCCGAGACTATTTTGTTTTAAATCTACTTTGTTTATGGACTCAAATGGGCCAAGCTATTTCGCTAAAGAAAACTCAGAGATTTTTTTCGGTAGGGATATTAATAAATATTAAAGGATCGTTTGTGATCTTGCAAAGAGTTGGAGGAAGAAAAAAGTTTATGTATGCAAATAATGACATTTGACGGATACATTTAGGTTTTACAGCAGAAGTTTGACTTTTAGCTTTCTCTGAAGGTAATCATGCAATCTGCTTTACCTACAGACCCCTAGAAGTTAGAAGTTGTCTACTCGCTGCGCTAGTGCTGCTTTGACACAGCTGATACCAGAATGACACGTATGTCAGACCAAACATGTTTATTTGCATTTCAAGTGCAAACATTAGTTTTTGAATTATTTGTGCATAATGTTCGGGAGCGATTTTTGTTGTTTTGCCCCACTCTGGTCAATATAAACCTCATAACTAGCCCATTCGTAACATTGAAAATTGCTTGCAGGGTTTGACGACAGCACGGTCGGTATCTCACCAAAACAGTTATAAAAAAAAAAACCTTTTTTTACTATTCTAATTATTTAGGACCAGAGATAGATTCTTGCATGCCTTCTATTTATCGTGCCAAACTTTTAACGCGATATCTCATTCCTTGTGGACGAAAGTTGGGAAAGAAAACTTCCACTGGTATTTTTTTCAAAAAAAATATTTTTCTCAAAATTTCCCCCAGAAGAAAGCAGAGACATGGACTTTATTACCTCCTCTTTCATTTCTCAAACTTTCAAAGCGATACCTTATTTCGTTTAGACGTAAGTTGGGAAAGAAAAATTAAAGACCAGGTTTGGTCACGTGACACTATAATATAATATACGTACACTATAATCATGTGTACAGTACAATTTAATTTAAATAAATAAAATAGTTTGAAACAGTTCAAAATCCCATGATAAGTCTGCATTTACGTCGTATGATTGTGTAAAGGATACGTGTTTTCTAACCTTCAACGCGACGCAGCACAGGTTAGGCTTTTTTTTCATCTGCTAATCTGAATGCACCAATTTTTACTAGGTCGCTTACAAAATCTGTGCGCCGGTCTCTCTCGACGTCATTATTGTCATTTGCAAATATTTCAATTTTCTGCAGATATTAATGCAAGAAATAAAAAATTTTCTTTTACCTAAATTAGTAAGTGGCTATAATACATTACTTGCTGCTTTACTGGTTATTACTCGAAGTAGTAAACGTTACAAAAGTTTCTCTATGCTCCTCCATTGAAAATTTAAAAAAGTAAAATCAAGTCTGATTTTTAGCAAATATTGCAGCAAAAGGTTTCACTGTGTATTCCTTAATGATTGTGAAAAACGCTGAAATGAAGATGAGATCACAATATCGTTTCCCCTTTATTTCGGCTGCAAAACTTGTTAAAACAGTAATAACTACAACTTTTGCAGTCCAAATGAAGGCGAAAATACATTAGCTGACATTGAGACTTTAACTTAATTTCATCTTCATTCACCTTCATTCATAAAAGTGAAAAAAGTTGAAAGTGACGACGAAACTTTGACTCGGGGAGCCCTAATTTTGAACTAAAACTATGGAATATTCAACTGGAACAGTATTTTCAGTTTTAGAAATAAATTATTTTCAACCAAAAAACAAACATATTTTCAATAAAGTAGTTAAATTTTCGGTAAGAAGATTTCTTTTCATTCAAAGATAAAACAAGTTTTCAATCATTTTCTATAAAAAAAGTCGGTTTTTTGAAAGAAAAAAGTCATTTTCTTGAACAAAATACAGTGAACCCAGGATGTAGGGCCCCCCTGATAGAGTACTTCCAAGAATTGACGCCGCTCCGCCAGTAGGAGTAAAAGGAGCTGCCCGGGGTAAGTGGCAATCACTCAGGTGCGAATAAACAAATGCGTTTGCTACGAAACGGCTCTCTATCTGGGTAATTCCCCACCAAGGTTAGCCCCAAAATAAGCTCAATTTCAGAATTTCACTGTACTTGAATTTTTAATTAAAAAAGACAAATTGACATTCTAATTGTTAAATTTTAAATTAGAAAAGTCAAGTTTCAAATCAAAGTGGAAAGGTTAAACTTTCAGTTGAAAAAATGAACTTTCAACCAAACTGATAAATTTTTAACTAAAATTATGAATCTTCTACTAGAATAATTGAATTTTATACCTACCAAAAAGACGAATTTTCAAGCAATAAGATTAATTTTCCACAAACACAAAGACTAATTTTCAATATCAATTTTTAATAAAATAGTTGAAGTTTCATCCAAAAAATATCAAATTTTAACCAAAAATAGAATAGTTGAATTTTCTGTTAAAAATCTCATTCTTAACCAAAAAAATCGGATTTTCAGAAAAATAGTTACATTTTCTACTGGAATAGTTAAATTTTCAGTTGAAAACTTATTTTTCAACAAAGTAGTTATATTTTCAGAGAGACATGAATTTTCAATTAAAATGATGAATCATTTAACAAAGAAATTAATTGTTGACAAAGTGTTTAGCTTTTAACAGCAAGTATACATATTAAAAAAAAGCAAATTCATAACGACAAATGTAAAAAAATCATATTAAAACTCATAAATATTTCCTCTTCGAAATACTACTTCTAATCTCACAACTTCTTGAATTAATTTTTTTCTCAAATCTGGAAGGAACTGTTAAATTGTGACGAATTTTGCCTTGAAAAAAGGGGTTTTTAAATGCCTTTCTTTTATATTCCAGTTTAGATTTTTTTAATTCCCGTTCCTCTTGCAAAAATTCCCTGTTCCAAGAGAAATTATATTTCTTTACAGAAACTCCGTTCTAAAAAGGATAATTATTTTCACGCATATTCCCTGCCACTGCAGATAAAGTAGAAGTCACTTTTTTGAATTAACTATAATCATTATAACAGGGAAAACTTGAATTTTGCTACGATCAGAAGTAAATTTTCAGTTTTTGAAATTCACTTCCCGGTCATTATCGACCAAGTGGCACCCTGTCTATATATAAGAACATAACAGAGCTTTCGTCAAATTTAGAATTAACTGGAAAGATTTAAAAATCTAATTGTATATTAAAAAAAGAGTGTAAACACTAAGTATTAAATCTTTGATAACGATCTTGTATAAGTATTTTATTTAGGGACTAAAATCAAAAGAACTTACAGTCTAAACGTAACAACTTTTCGTTCCACCGATGAAAATTCCAGTTTCCGAATTTATATCATTTTAATTGCAAGTCTGCCTCAAAGCAATCCAAAATGGTTTGGTGTTGTGAATAGAAGTTTTGAATTTCTGCACACGGATTTTTTTCTTGAAAGATATAAGCAATTTCTTCTTGTACATTTTTTTTTTCAAAATCCTCGTATTTGACGCCAGTCACGATACGAATATCGAAAGAGACTATCATTTCTTCAAAAGCCAGAAGCCAATGAAAAATTTGCAAAACTTTTTCCCCAGAACTCCGAACAAACAAACACTCCTAAATGATGCATTGTCATGCGAAATCGCGTGCATGTTTAGAAATGGTCACACGCAATCGGCAACGTTCGGTGTGACTCGTGTGTTGTTTTGATGACCTTTGTCAATCTTCGCGTATGACTATTGCACGGAGTAATAATAAGGAGACCGACCTTGCTGTACAAAGCGCCTCGAGTTTTGACTGCGGTAACTGTACATTTACTGCCAGGCTTACACGTTTGAAGCCAGTGCTCACAACGAAGGGGACATGCGCACTGTGATTTGTTCTCTCCTTTTCTCACAAAAAAAGTGTGCGAGTGAGTACCATATTGAATGACAACTAAAAACAGAGGATATGTTCTCGTAAATATTGTCAATCGAGTTTGTCAATATACCTGCTTATTTACTTCTGTGTTTTTGTACAGAAATAAGTTAAAAAATTATGACCTGGAAACTATGGGTAAGTAATTCAGACTTAATTGTAATCAATAAATGATATAAAATTTGCAGATTGAAAAATGCACAGTATATTATTAGGTAACACATTTCTTTATTTCACAAAAATAAGAAAAAATTTGAGCTCGATTTTTAATTTTTGAAGTTTCAACGGTTAAGTTGACTTGACAGTGCGCATGTCCCCTTCGTTTTGAGCATTGGCTTTAAACGCCTAAGTCTGGGAGTAAATCAGTTACCGCAGTCAGAACGTATGCACGGAGATTTGTCTCCTTATTCTTACTCCATGGACTGTTGCCAAAAATAACTCGACTAATTGAAAAGAGACAAGTGGTGTGTGGATTTCTAAGATGTCAGGGTATTTTAAAATTTTCAAAGCACTTTCAAAAGCTTTTAACTGGATATGTTTAAGAGAATTTCAAAAGATTCCAAGGCATTACAAAATAATTTCAAGAATTTGAAGATCTTTTGAAACCTTTAAAATATTTAAGCATGAATTTTCTGAAATTTCGGAAGATATGGTTCGATCTCACTGCACCAACAAGATTTTAATTTGTTTTAAAAGATTCTATACTTTACTTTATAAGATTTCCGAAAATTTCGATGACTTTAAGGATGATTTGAATTTATTTTTATACATCATAGAATTTCACTGTATTTCACAATATTTGCGTGGGGTTTAAACAATTTATTTACGAAGTGTGAGGTATTTCGTAGGGTTTTAAAAATTTAAAGAGAGTCGGCATTCACCCTGAATTCTTATTAATTTATCCTAATTTTATTTAGATTCATTGAAATTCTCTCAAATTTTATTAATTCTCTTGAATTATATAAGTTCTCTTGATTGTGTGAATTCAGTTGAATTTTTAATTCATTATTTAACCCTTAGTTGCACGGTGGGAACGTGAGATCCCATCAACTTAACTACAGATTGTTGCCATTTAATTAATTTTAACGTATTTAGATCGGAATTTTTGTTCATTACCTAATTTATTGCTGAGAGAACATAAAAATATAGCTTTTTTGACATAATAGTTCATAATAATTATTATACAAATAAAAAACTTTAAAAAATGCCTTTTTTCAAAAGAATTCATTTTTGAAGAATCTATTCAACATAATGAACTAAAAACCCTTACTTGGGGGTTTTTGAGGTCGCTGATTACGAATCAGAATTCAGACTAACTAAATTCAAATTGAATTAGTCGATCAAATTTAGCTTACATTGATACGTGAATATTTGAAATCGCAGATGAGATTTTGAATACTTGGATTTCAATAATGTAGGCATTTATGGAATTTATTTCGAAATTATGACTTCATATTCGTAATTAGCGTCCCAAAAAACCCCAAGTAGTGATTTTTAGGCACATATATCTCTTTTTTTCAAATTTTTGAAATCGCCGTTTTGAACCCGCCATATTGAATTGAAAACTTCGAAATTCTGACTTCAGATTCGTAATCAGCGACCCCAAAAAACCCCGAGTGAGAATTTTCAAGTAAATTCACCAAACAGAAACATATGTGCAACAAAGGATTCATTGATCCTGAGAGTCAGTTGATACAGTGATCAAATGTTTTCAAATACTTTACAGTGTTTTTTCAAATTGCTCGGTATTTTGAAGAGCTTTGGAAAAAATTGATATTTTATGTTATTTTAAAATCTTACAAAGACATTTTTAATTTCTTCAAATAATTTAATCAGATTTCAAACTATTTGGAATATTTGATGGATTGATATATTTGAGGCTTGAAATATTTCAAAAGCTTTAAAATGTTTTAAGGAATTTAAAAAGACAGCGAAGTATTTTAAATATTTAAAGAAATTTTAAACAATGGCCATACATTTTTTAATTATTTAAAAAGTTCCAAGCGATTTCAAAGACTTTGAAGTATTTTAGAATATTTAAAAAACGTACCAGGTATTTTTAAGATGTTTAAACAATTTCAAAGAATTTCCAACGCTATCAATAATTTTAATGGATTTCAAAAAAATTGAATACGGTTGTAAAGAAAATCTTATAATTTGGTTATTTCATAATTAAATGACGAGCTACAGTACATAGTTTTATTAACAACATTCTTATATGAAATTGGGTTATTGCATACAAAAAGTATTAAAAAATCAAACATATATATTTTGCTATGCTTTTTTCATTCTCATTTTCTGTTACAATAATTTCTTTTATTGTTTAATAAAGTTTCAGACAAAATATAGTTCAAATTTTAAATTAGGAAAAGAATTTGGAAAAGGATAAAACAAAAGACGACTATTTTACATTTTTTAAAAATAAATTATTGTTTAATCAGGTTAGATTTATTTATACAGTTAAAAATAGTTTAAAAACTTGTGGCGGCTATTCAAATTCCCATTCGCTTATTATTTTCATTGAAAAAGATGACAAAATATGATTCAAATGAACAATAATCCGTGAAAATGATTTTTATTTATGTTTAAGTTATGGGCGGCGTGAGGCTGTGGAAGATTTGAAGGAACATTTTTTTTAATTTTGCAGGATTTTAAATAATTTTTTGAGAAGCATTGGAATTATTTTGAAAAATATGAAGAATTTTTGAGACACTTTAAAAATCAATTTAAAATTCAGATAGATATAAAAATATGTTTGAAAAAGTAAATTTTCGTATTTCTTGTCTAACAATGGTAAAAATTATATAATTTGGAAAGAAACAATTTTTAAAAAAGAATTTCAGGTAAATTTAATATGACCGTGAAACCGAGAAACAAAGGTGATTTTATTTTTAAGTAGCTATTTTTTTCTAGAGCCTAAAACCGAATTTTGGCGATGGCATCTGATTGACTGTATATTCGTCTAACTGTCCGTAAACACGATAATGCTCGAAGAAATAAATTGATCAAATCGAGTTACGACCAATTTTTTTTTCGGTCTCAAAAGAAAAACATAAAAGCATTTTTGACCAACGATTATGGTTTTATCCATCGAAAATCTATGTGAAATTAAAATATTCTAAAATTACGCTAAAAGATAATAGTCACAAGAAAAAAGTTTAAGAGCAGAATTTTAGTTTTCAAAATATTCAAAAGTTTCCTTTGAACCATTTTTAATAGGCCAAACGATTCAAAATACAGGGAAAAATTTCAAAAAGGAATTAGAAAATTTGAAAAATCCTAAAGAATTTCAATATTAAAATTTGTGTGTAGGACTTGTGAATTTAATTTAATTTTACGAAAATACAGTTGAAAATAGAAAACTCAAATTTCTATTTTAACGATTAAAAAAACAGGGAAATATCTCAAAAAGGAATTATAACTTTTAAAAGAACTAAGCAATTATTTTTTATAATTTTTTTAATAGGACTTGAAAATTTAGTTTAATTTTACGAAAATACCGTAGAAAAATATAAAATTCTCACTTAGATCCAAGCGATTCCAAATACATAGATAAATCTCAAAAAGGAATTATAAATTTTGAAAAAATATAAGGAATTTTATTTGAACAATTATGTTATAGGACTTGACACTTTAATTTAATTTTACGAGAATACAGTGGAAAAATATAAAATTCTAATTTCGATCCGAACAATTGAAAATACATGACATAATCTCAAAAAGGAATTATAAATTTTGAAAAATCCTAAAGATTTGTAATTAAACATTTTTTTGTAGGATTTGCCAATTTAGTTTGATTTTACGAAAATACTAGGGATGAATAGAAAATTTAAATTTCGATCCAAAACGATTCAAAATACAGGAAACAGTATTAAAAAAGGAATCATAACTTTTGAAAAGTCCCAAAAAATTGTATGTCAATAATTTTTTATTAGAACTTGACAATTTAGGTTAATTTTACGAAAATACAGTGAAGAAATAGAAAATTGAAATTTTGATTTAAGAAGATTCAAATTACGATCCAAACTATTCAAAATACGGGACAAAATCTCAGAAAGGAATTAAAGCTTTTGAAATGTCCTAAAAAATGTTATTTTATCCATTTTTGGCAGGGCTTGTCATTTGTGTTTAATTTATCAAAAATACTGTAGAAAATTAGAAAATTCACATTTCGCTTGAAATGATTAAAATAAAGGTGAAAATCATAAATGTATATTGTCTACTCCGATTTACAATATGATAGGTTAATAGATACTTGTCAACTGCCACTTTTGGGGTCATCCTTATGTGAGCAGAATCCTTTCTCATTCTGCTCTCATAACTATTAATACGTGTTTTTTTTTAAATTTAGTCACTTTTATTATTAAACAGTTTTTAAGTTTTAAATTTTGTTAATCATACAGCACAAAAAAAATCGTTCTGGATAGTGAAAACTATGGTAATAATTATGACTTATTATTGAATCCTAACCAATAAATAGTTTTGACATTTATCTTTTAACCAGAATTAACTTTTTTACAGAACAAATCTGATACATAATTTGTAAAGGGCAAACTTTCATTTTGCTGAACTTTGTTAACAATACAACGTTCTTTTTATAAAAAGCCGACTCACTTTAAAATATAACATATGAACAACGTTTCTAAATCTTAAGCGTATTTGTTACCAACCGGGACCCACCACATAGTCCTTCCGCCTTTTCTAGGATTACTCTTGGTATTCGCAGATCCTGACCTCCTTCACCCCTCCTTGCGTCATATAGGTGCTCTCCGAGCTCCTCTCGTCTCACCTATAAAGATATTCTTTCACCTCCTTACCTGACCAGGGTATTCCTTGGAGATCGGGATCCTTTCACCATCCCACTTCAGACTCATATCCAATCACCATGTGACGTCAGCATGACAACAATAAGCCCACGCACGATCACAATACCCTGGTGGGCATGACGTGACGACCACACCACCGTCGCTAATGATATGACCACCACACATCGTTCGGCTCCCGCGCAAGCACAATACTACTGCACGTACCGACGACCGAAAAGCATCTACCAGAAAAATACCATCCGATCTTACACTACACTTTTAGACCCCATACGGTCACAAATACAGGAAATAATAAAACTTTCCCTGAATTACAACGTATTATTCCTTGAGACTTCTCGGAGTTTGTTTTACGTTCATAGCAACTGATTTGGGAATCAGGTAGATGGGTCCGGCCGTCGGTAACATATTCCCCCCTGTACGGAGAGCTAAAAGTTCTTCGTACATCACAAATAGAGTTACCGACATGATCCGAATAGGAAATGTAAGATGTTAATGATAGTTTATAAAGGTCGAAAATACATATCACGCGGGGAAAGATCTTTCGCGAGCACAACAATCTGTCAACCTCCCACCACATATTTCGACTTCTCGGAGTCTTAAGCCCATACTGTCTGGAGCACCCCCGACCTTTCTTCCGCCCACATAGCTTTTTCCAGAGACGCCTTTCCCTCAGCTCTCTTACTAGACTTGCAACTTTCCTGTCTGGCTTGGTAGTAACAGGGGCCATGCTGTGCAGAAAATTTCTCTTTTCTGCTGAATTTCGGTAGAACTTTCTTGTATGATCTGTAATGGAAGTAATTTTCTTTATGTATCTGTCGAATAAGACGCCTCTTTTCTCTATATTCTCAGACAACTACCCTTCTCGCTCGCTAGAAGACACGGTAACATCAGCTTTCACCAAACGCCAAAATCATTCTGTCAGCCTTCATGACGCGCCATCTAACACGCTTAATACTATCCTCCACTTTCAGATGGCCACTTTCTAAGCAAACCCACGACTCACAAATGGGATGACAAAAATTAAATCACTTACATGGAACAGCAACCAATCACTTCTCTATTGCAATGAGAAACACTGCCTGCATCAATAACATCCGAAAAATACTTTCATAGACAATAGAGCCCCGAATTCCACCCCTTTGCGAAATAAACCTTCAACAGGTATCAGATCTTCTTCAAATTCTCAATTTTTCCTAACACGAATTCTCCCGAAGATGGAACCTCGGTCACCTACAATCTCCTCGTTTCCATCCATCCTTAACTTTTTGTCACCGTCTGCATTGTCAGGAACCTTTACACTCTGGCAACAATTCGCCACCCAAATTATTTGTAGTTCGTTAAAAAGACAACAGCTATCACGGTTAGTACTATGAGAAACACTTGAATCCAGCAATTCTCTCGTTCACTACAATGATACATCGTACGCGTTGGACTTTCTCTACATTCGGCTTTTATACACCATACTAATGCTAAACCGCTATAAGTTTGCATCAAGACTTTATAAAATGATCAACATCTAAGTCACCAAACACAGTACTTTAACCAAACTCAGTTTTTTGACAACCACAACATATTTGCGCATTAACAAATGCCTCTAATTTGCGAAATTCACGTTTTCGGGGTAATTTAGAAAGTTAAAGGAGAAATAACCACACCCTTCTGTATGCCACCTGATGCCTCACTCATTCAAGAAGCATAAGCGATCTGAAGAACTCGTCTGACACTTTCCCCATTTCTCTAAGCACACAATATTCCACCATAACGCCCATGATGTTTAATATAGAAAAATAACAACAACTTCAAAATCTTCACAATCCTAAAATGATTTGATATGACAGACTAAATTGTAGCAACTAACTTTAAGCCGATCGCTGATAGTCATCCTCCTTTATCTAATCAGAGTTATGAGACCACCTGCCACTCTTTTCACCTTAGCAGTCTGATACCGTCAAGCACATATCTAATATGACCAATGCCCACCCAAATCACAGAAAATCCAAGTCATCGCTCTGCTGCAAGGCTATTCAACTGATACGAAAACCTGCATCTATATAAGGAAATGAAGAATGTTACATTCCTGAATCATTTTGTTGCAGATGAAACAGATATCCTCAAACCTAACGTGACTCAATACAAACAAACCCACTCTAGCGAGTCATATGACCACACTCGCCTTATTACATTCCCTTTTCACGAATACAAATTCTGCACCGCCCAAAGTGGTCTCATTCAAACAAATATATATCAAGTCCAAAGTAATACACAGAATCATGATATCTTAAACAGGGGAATTCTCCCCCACAGCAACTCGATTAAACAATGAAAAACGAATGCTGCATTCCCCCTACTGCAATATAAAGATCCTCTCGCGGTTTTTCATGTTAAATTTCAACACCCCATTCCACTATGTCTCGATTCTTGTGCAGACGAAAACCTATCTTTAGTTCACCAATCGCAGCTTCCCAGATCACTCCACCAATCCCACACATGCACACAATCTTATGCTGAATTGCATAACCAGAAATATCACAGGGCTGATATTAAATCAATAGTGGTACCCAAAATGACTCCATGAGCAACCTTCGAAGATCTGCAATAATGTCCAGAACATGCCCCCACCATAAGCAGCAAACACCGACAAGGATATGGCAAGCCCGAAATTTCGGAGGCTTCAATTCAAAGACTACGTCCGTTTTACTCATCCTCCATAAAAGAAGAATTATTAACATCAAAGATAAGCCCCTTGAAGCTCTTCGCTCTCCAACTTAGTCAGTTAGCTGCTAGATCTACTAAAAATCTGACCACATGAAATCAATGCCGACCCGTCCAGTCTCCAAGAAAGCATAATGCAAGCCCCGGTTGTTCAGCCCACGATCTCTCATTCTAAATCAAATCTTCTCCCAGCTGAAGGCGCTCATACAAAAATAAAAACGGGGGATCCCTAATTAATACCAAAGGCTAGGTGCACTTACAAAGTCTACCAGAACATGGTAAAACATCATCCAAAACAAATTTACACGCCTGCCCCTCCTGTGTAACATTAACGGGGCCAACCTCTCCCTCACTGGCTGGCCGTCAAAATCGTCCTCACTTTAAAAAACTAAAACCACTCTTTATTTCATATATGAAGATACTCTAATCAGATTCAAAGGAAAAATACTACCCAAATTGTTCTATTCGCAAACTCTCCTGGGAAACTCTAAATCGATCAGTTCTCGCGAGAAATTTGAATGATCTAAAATCTGATACTTTTTAAGAAGGTTTGATGATCAACAATAAGCTTAGCTTAATTACGTTCCAAGGTCACTATAAATATATGTACATGCTACTAAACAAATAAGTTTATCCTCAAGGTGTGTCATCAATGTGTGCCATATACAATTAAACAACTTATAATTGATAAATTAGTTACAAAGTGCAATCACTCTATTGAATACCAAAGACGCACAAAGGTAACTGCAATACTACAACAGTTTATTGAAATTCTAACATATTTTTTTAAATTTCAATCACTAAAATGACTAACATTACAATCAATAAACACCACTTTCCCATATGTCAATCATTATCAGAAATTCTAATCAGAGCAAGAAAAATTAAGTAATCAAAGACACTTTCCTTTTCAACTAATTTAAATATGCTTGAAGGCTACTGCTCACCTATACGTCACACTCAACTTGCCATTTATGTGCAAAAAAAAACTCTACGGCTACTGATTTTACGATTACAACTAACCTACTTGAACCATAGTCGAGGAAACCTAAATTTCCCTCATAATTATATGTGCAAACAAGGACCCCCAATAATATCACGCTTCGATAAAAAGCCTTTGCTACTTCTATTGAAAATTTACCCCCGAGATCAATAACTGATTGAAAATAAACAATGCTTCATGTTTAAATTCACCAAACCAACACATCACGAATGAAGTGACTACACACAAAAAATCCAAATACTTAGCTTTTCTCATTCTGTCCTTCTCCAAAATCGATCTCGATGTTCGCCATTTATTCTCATGCAAATTCTAAGAGCATCCTCCATTCTGCGGGACTTCATCAGCCACTCATCATCGGGTTGATAGTATGTGCAATTCTTTGTCTCTTCCTGGAATGTATTTCTGTTCCCGCAGGTCCGCAGGATAAGAGGGATAGCTTGTCACCTCTTCGCATTATGGCATACTTCCTATTTTTTGGGAACTCATCACTTGCGCGAAAGTGCATCTCCCCATTTTTCACTAAAGTTCACTTTCTATAGCACTTCACTTTTATTCACTTCTGGCATATTTCCCATCGACCATAGAAAATATTCTAATCATCCTTGAATCCGAATCCATCCATGCCACATAGGACTTAAGACAATGGTCTCTAGATTTTTATCCAAGCATACCCGGCGCCTCCAACATTTTGTTACCAACTGGGACGGTTCCACTTTCAAAAATCGAATGAGAGGCGAGGTGATCAAGTAAAAGAACACTTTTACATTTACAAAGATAATGCACTGTCCTTTATTCCAATGAAATTGACATGTGATAAGATATTCGGCGAGCACAAAATTCCTTCGAACCACCACATACGTCCTTCCGCCTTTTCTAGGATTACTCTCGGTATTCGCAGATCCTGACCTCCTTCACCCCTCCTTGCGTCATATAGGTGCTCTCCGAGCTCCTCTCGTCTCACCTATAAAGATATTCTGTCTTTCACCTCCGAACCTGACCAGGGTATTCCTTGGAGATCGAGATCCTTTCACCATCCCAATCGCACGATTACAATACCCTGGTGGGCATGACCTGACGACCACACCACCGTCGTTAATGGTATGACCACCACACATCGTTCGGCTCCCGCGCAAGCTCAATACTACTGCACGTATAGTACCGACGACCGAAAAGCATCTACCGGAAAAATACCATCCAATCATACACTACACTTTTAGACCCCATACGGTCACAAATACAGGAAATAATAAAACTTTCCCTCAATTACAACGTATAATTCCTAGAGACTTCTCGAAGTTTGTTTTACAATCATGGCAACCGATTTGGGAATCGGGTAGGTGGGTCTGGCCGTCGGCAACAGTATTATTAATACAATGACTATACATAAATATTTTATGATTTGAATAAGTTTAGTGTTTTTACGACGTTATAGAATGTACTCCTTATAACTGGTTCCCCTGAGGATGGAAGCGGTGGGTTTCCGAAACGTTAGGCGTTAATTTAATAAACACGTCCGTAAGTGTCAAAAACAATATCTTCACTAATTTATTCCTAAATTGTTTATTCGGACGTTAAAGATCTGTTTGGATCACGTTTATTGTTCAATTGGATTTGTCGAAGACTTTCAACATGGTGAACCACAAGTTCCTTCTACAAAGGTCTACATCTTTTGACGTGTTAAACTCTGTCATCAAATGGTTTAAGTACTTTTTTAATAATTCGTCTTACGTAATTATTAATAGTATTGGTGGGTTTTCCAAATGGTGGGAAGTCAGTGGTAGAGTTCCTGAGGGCTTCATTCTTGCGCCCTTACTCTTCAATTTGTTCACTTCTGACTTCTGAAGTGAACTTTAACATTGCAGATACTACAAGTATGATGGCGATTTCAAAATTTGCTTATCGGAACCAAATTCTTCACTAATTAGAATACTGACTCTTGTCCAGGACTTTATCGATCGAGTTATCCTCTGGACCTGGAAAAATAAACTTACTCTTATACCAGGCGAAACTCAGGCAATTGTTGTTAGACCTACTTTATCTCCGTCGCTTGAAGATCTAGCATCATTTTCTCCACTGTGTGTCGATAATCTCACTATCCCGTTTTTTGAAGTGTTCAAAAATCTGGGATATTTCTTTTACCCTACTTTGTCTGGAAGGAATAGGTAAATAGCTTCTTAAAAAACATACAGAATTCTAAAACAACTTAATAGGAATAAGGACTCTTTACCTACATCTACTCGGATACTTTTGATTAAGAGTCTAATCTTGTCCCACTTTGACTGTGGTTGTTTAGTCTACAATAATTTGAACGACAATTTAAATATAAAGCTCGAGCGTGCGTAAAACGCCTGTGTCCATTTGATTTACAATTTGCCAAAATACGAACTTATAACTCTATACCGACTTAATGATGGTCAGCTTAATGTTGTCAAGCGTAGACAATTCTTAACGGATATTTACTCTACCCTTTTTTTCAGAAAAATGTTCCGGATTATCTATTTAACCTTTTTTAATTTGTAGGCAGAAATGCAAATTCCCTGTATCATTTCAAAAATCTCTTTTTCAGATATGTGTACAATACTCCGAACTCAACTCTTGAAATTACTCACTGGTAAAACTATGATGTTAAAATTTCATCCTCAAATTTATTTGTTTTTATTGAATTTTGTGAATTTTTATTTTAAACACAAAGTTTTTCCCTCTTTATTTCTATGTTAATATGCATCAGAGCTACTAGTTAATCACTCAGTGTAAATCACTTTGCATCAATCTCATACCTTATTTCATACGTATGCTTTGGTCATAGTGATGCACGATGATACGAGATGCTCGATTTTCTTGCTCAAATTTGCTCGATCGCGCCATATTCTCATCATAAAAAATCACAGATACTCATTTTTTATGACCATCTTATTATATCTCGGTCTGCGTTCGAATTAGCGATACAAATTTCATGTAGAAACGTCAAGATATAGAAATTATAATAAAATGACGGGGGAAAAAGATGGCCCTGATGAAATAGGAATAAATCGTAAAAGGCAACCAGATGAACAATCATTTTGCACTTCAAATACATTTTTATTTCTGGCCTAAGTTAATTTCCTTCAATCACATATAATTAATGAATGACCTTTGTTTTAAAATAACAATAATAGTATATGTAATTTAAAATTAATCTTAATGATATACGTATAAAAATATTACATTCATGCAGCAATGGTATTCAACAGAAACATAAAAATCCTTGTAAAAGGACAAACAAATCTGGAAAGTCGCACACTGATTTTTTTGATAAATTTTAACAAGAAAAAGCTGCAAAATAATAAGATGCAAACTGTGTTTTGCCGACAAGGAAACAGAGATTATTTAGAAAGTACCAGTGATGACACGACTAAAGTAAAGGGCATCTTGAAAAGAAGCAAGTCAAAAAATGTAATGCAATTTTTCCACTTTTGCCTAGCTTGACAGCTAAAGAAATTTGCACTTCTATTACTAAGGTAATAAATGATAAAAATCAACCATTATAGAAATTGTTTAAGTGCATTGAACAATAGTCATATAAAGAACCTCGAGGAAAATTTTACAAGAAATTGCTTTAATTAAATTGTTTGAGTCTCTGATTTTCTATAAAGTGATATTGATCATAAAACCTTGATGGTAAAAATATGTCTTATAATATTGTTCTCAATATGGACGATGCAATATTATCTTGATCAAAGAAATTTTTTCTTGTATCAATAAAATGCACTTGAATAAAGAAACCTAACATTCTATAATCAAGTACATTTTCTTAGAACAAGAAGAATTTCCTTGGATCAAGAAAATATTGTATCGTCCGTGTTTGGACAAAATATTTTCTTGACACAATGCTAGTTTCTCTTGCGCATAGTGGAATCATTTATCAAGTGTAAGCAGACAAAAACATAAATTTCCCCCATCGGGCTTAAATTTATAAAGAGTTTAGTTCTATAAGACGACTCTTAAAAAAAGCATGATAAAGGTCAAAAGCTCGCTGAGGTAGATAGACTTTTTCCCAATCTCTCAAATAAAATAAAAAACCCTTTTTTTCTTTTCCTTCAGAATAAATATAAGTCTTGGAATGCTAACTTTTAGATGCTTGAATATGAAAAAATGAAAAAATTCTAAATTTTGTTTGCATGAACAGCTGTTGATGACAAAGGATATTGTCGAAGCGGAAATTTAAAAAAATTTGTTGTGAAATAATTTAGGGGCAATTACCCTCTTCAGTTCTGTGTTTCGTTAAAAAATACCTAAATACCTTCAGCCTCTTTTATGTATACAACACATATTTCTTTCGGATTTCTTTGCTCAATTTTAGACTTATTTTTCTATTTTATATATAATTAGAGGGTGCTTTACCCCCGTGTAATTTTTTATTCATGTTGGGTGGACTCTATTTTACACCCATCGTTATAAAACAAATTTCTCCAGTTTTTTATGCATGGAAAGTATACATTATCACAGACATAAGATAAAAAGTGTTTAGGGGTAGTTATCCCCATTAATTTTTTTTTTAAACTTATTTTGGCGAAACACGTAAACTTTATTTTTGTCTCAACTATAAAATATTTAATTTTAAACATTTTTCCGTTGAATTAAAAAATTTTCAGCACAAACTTAAAAATATGTAGGGGTGGTTTACCCCCTCAATAAATAAATAAATAAATGAAAAAAAAATATATATATATATATTGAGTAATTTACGTCATCTTTCATCACGAGGAAACTTTTCCAGTAGGTTTGATCGAAATCAATTTAATTTTTATAGACAATACTATAGAATCGACACTTGAGACCACTATATTTTAGGGGCTGTTTCACCCCCTTAAAGTGTTTTTCCGCAGTTATAAAAAAATACGTGTCGCTTAGTTTTTCGAGTACTACAACATATTTAAGGGAGAGTCAAATCGGCGAGGGACACCTGAAAGACTTTCCTAGTAATCCTCAGTCGTGATAAGTACGCCACGTCGACTTACGTGATTGTTGGGTTCAACATGTTGTTGGACCAGTTAGAAGAATGTATCGCAGACCTAAGCAGCAAGACAAGCTTACTAAACAAAAAATCCTAAAAGATCTTCAAGCTGTTCGAGAAAAGCTTATGAAACCCTGTGATAAGAGCAACTAAGTATAAGGTGCAGTATTGATCCTTGATCCCAGGCGTGAAGTTCAACAATTCCAGAAGACATCTTACGGGCGAGAAATGGTAGAATATTCAAAAACACCGTTTGAAAACATTTATAGGACAAAGTACTATGTGCCTGAAAAATTAGAAGTAAAATCATTGCATTATAATTTTTGTAATTAATTAGTTGACTTCAGTAACTCGTTATATTTATTTTTCTATTAAAAATTTAACAAAGAAATCTTATATGTATGTACAAAGGGCCTGAAGACAAATTTATCAAAAATATGAAATCTTACTAGCACGTAATATGGAAAGGCACGGAGAAAAAATCTCATAAGTTAATAGGAGTTACCTGATTTTATTTCAAAAACAGTTCAGGCCGTAAAAATTCATCAAGATTCTAAGGTAGACGATATATTATTGAAAGTAGAAAAAGACGTAGTGGTTGGAGATCGTCGTTCTAAAGTGTCATTTTTGACAGCGACAGGACATTTTATCAAAACTTATCGATATTTTTAGCAGATCGTTATTATAATAGGAGATGAGATGTCATTAAAACATACGATCATCATTATCAATTTTGATAATTCCTCATAATTTTATTTCAAATTCATCACTATTTGGAGAACTCTATTTATTTAAATTTTTATGCAAATATGTGCATTTTCTGAATTTAATATTTAAAAAGATTTCTTTGTAGTAAAACGATAGTTTATTATAAAATAATAAACGAGTATGGTTGATAGTCCTGCTGTGATGACGAATACTTCTTCCAAATCAGAGTCGAATCCGGAAATGACACAAAGGAACGGTATTATCGTGTGCCCGTCACAGTCTTTGGAGAATCGAATCGAATTTTAAGATTTTCTCCATTGGTGGTGTGATTTTCTTTAGAGATAAAAAATATTATAGAAAAATCATTTTTATCAAGTATTAGAACCACTGACACACTACATCACACATAAAAGATGTTTCTGAAGGGAAAGTATCATGCTTGTATTGTAACTTACATGTAAAACATGAAAACTATTTTATTTAGAAAAAAAACTTAAAAATGTTTTCTAAAATGAAAAATTAAAGTAAAATAATTTTCGTTGTGAAATACTGATTTTAATTCAAACTTCATGAAAAATATTTCCGAAATCATCATAAAAAAGTGAAATTGGATAACTGTATCAGGATTCATGTACAATTAAAAGTTAGCGGTCGGGGCGAAACGTCGAAAATTTTGGCCCCTGTATCTTGACAACACGTTATACCAAATTTAAAGTTGCCCAAGAGCATTAGACTTTGGCGAAGTTTCTATAGTGTTCTATTTCCTGTATGAATTCTATTATTTATACGTACTATTTAACGAAGTTTTTTTGATCCTAAAACATTGATATGTGCAATTTTCAAGCCAATATTATTAATATACTTTTCCTTAGGGTTATTTTAACCTTTTTTATTTCGATGATTTATTTCAATATCATTCTTTGCGGAAAAATTGGTGGCATGTGTTTCTTACAAAGAGTCTTTTTTAACGGAATAGCGCTAATAATTCATTTAAATAACACAATCTTGAATAACGAAAGTGATAAAGACTTGTTATAAGATGTTTAAAATAGAGAAATTTGAGAGTATTTCACTGAATCAGTCTGTTACATAGCACCTGAAAAGATCTGGCGCCAATTAGAAGAAAATAAAAATCTCAGGTTTTGACAAATGCGTTGAATATTAAAATGAAAAGTGCCTGTACGCCTTCCTGGAATTCTTGTGTGATTTTTAAATGATATTGTTCACAAAGTTTTTTTCTAACTCAAAGTTTTCAGTTTTATGTACTTCATTTTGTATCGAGGAAGCTATTATGACAGTTTGAATTTGATTCCATAAAAGTGAAATGGTAGGAAAATCTTTGATTTCGATTAGATGCTAGAAAGTAATATTAGAGTATTCAAATAACTTTATTCCATCTAAAGTGAACACAGTAATATCGATAACTCTTTTTAAGCCTCACCTATATATATTTTCTTTTACCTACAGTTAAGTCTATGTTTTTGGTCACAGGAGATCTACACCGGTCATGTGAAAGTGACATGAAAACAGGTGCGACGCGAAACTGGCGTTATCTTCCCGGAAGCGTTTGCATTTTTGATGTCAAAGTGAGTTAAATTGACATTTAGTTCTCTAGAGAACTAAGTAATTTCATGCGCATCCTCAGTCTACCCCTTCTCCCTGCAACTGCTCATCGCAACTTAGATTTTTTCAAACGAGCGTAGTCGCTTGTTAAGCCTGCGATGATTGGCGAAAGCATCGTGTGCAACGAGCGGGATGCGTCGATTAACAACTTGCATAATTTGCTACGCTCGCGAGGCAATCTTCATACTCGTTGATAATCCACGCTGTATCCCGCTTGTTGTACATCTAATATTATTAGTCTTACGAGACATCCGAATTTCATCTTGAAATCAGTTCACACAAATTTGAAACAGGTTTTATGATATTTTCAAAACAAACTTTGTGGTCTATTATTATTAGTTATTTTCTCCCATACCAGCGTCGAATTTGAAACTTACATGCTCATTCAGAAGAATCTAAATTGTTGTTTTCTCGATTCTTGGCGTCACATTTAACTACATAAATGAGCATTGAATTCGCTAGCTAACTAAGTTATGCCATGTGATTTTGCCAGTTCTCCATTTTTCCTGCAACTTAGATTTTTTTGAACAAGCATAGTCGCTCGCTTACGACCTGTATTAATTCGGGAAAACACCTTATGCAACGAGTAGAAGACTTTGATTCAAAAATGTTTACTTACCCTTTCTCTATTGCATTTGATCAAATCTCGCTTCTTTCTTAGTCCTGTATTAAGCTCATCGTAGGTGCTTATAGTTTCTTTCCAGCTTCGATCTCTGACATTCAAGGAAGCTTCATTATTCTAAAATGGAAAGTATATGTCATTTATAATTGTTAATACATAAATATCTTTAAAAAACATTAACGGACTATAATGACGGAAAGCATTAACTCAGCTACAAAATTAGATAATAACGCTCATAATTTCACTTAATAGTTCAAAATATCTGAAATTTTAAATTAGCTTTAAATTATGATAATAATTAAATAAATAATTAAAAAATTAGGAGTGGCAGCATGTGGAGTAGCAGATGGTAGTTCTAAGAAAGCATCCAGAGGCAAATGGTGTCACCTTCAACGCTCGCGGCCGCTGTGCATTAGGGTGGTCCAAAAATGCATTAGAAATTTTTTTCGAGTTTTTATGCAAAACACCTGGAAATTTGTTCGAATCCACAAAAAAATTAACCCATTTTTAAAATTAATATATAGAGGTGGCGCAAGCCCCATGAAATTTAACACGTATTTCCCATAAGAAAAAAAGACATTTTTGTCAATTTTATTCAGAATTCCCAATATTATGTGAATCGAGTTCGAAATCCACCATTTCTCTTCACGATGATTTTTTGTTATGATTTTTTGCGTTTTTTTAACGCAGATTGTTTCAAATACATGAAATACTACTTTATACTGATAATTAGATGTTCATTTAAATTGTTTAAACAATTTATTATTGTTTTTATAGGACTCCATAAAACAGACTTATGGGGGTGATATTTGAAAAGTAATATTTGATTCGCATTTTGTGACTAATTGTGAAGAGAAATGGTGAATTTCGTACTCGATTCACCTAATATTGAGAATTCTGAATGAAATTCACAAAACCATCTTTTTTTCTTATGGGAAATACGTGTTAAATTTCATGGGGCTTTGCCTAGCTATAAATATTATTTTTTAAAAATGGGTTTATTTTCTTGTGGATTCGAAAAAATTTCCGGGCATTTTGCATACAAATTCGAAAAAAAAATTTTTGGACCACCCTACTATGCAATCAAAAATAGTGATTTGTATGAAAGAGATTATGCTCTTGTGGTAAAAAAGATTGGCCATAACATCTGACAAAAGACAAGATACTACCAGCTTTGTTACATATAGGTAGGGGGGTCTTCCAAGGAGACTCTCTAAGTGTTGTAATTTTGTACATCTCCCTCTTGCCTCTATCTATTGTACTCCTAGGCAAAAGCTCTGGATACCTTTGCAGCCCACCGAACAGAAGAGAATTTAAGGTTAGCAACGTTTTATACATTGACGAGCTTAAACTCTTTCCCTCTTCAAATCTTTGTGACGACTAAAAATAGGTACTTTAAAGAATTCAGCATTAGATTTGGAATAGCCAAGTATGCCTGCGTCCATCTACACAAAAGAAGACTGGAAAATACACTGTCGCGTAACGATAAGAATTTTCAACCCATAGGTAAGATCTTCAACTCATTCAGCATCTTGGCAGTGAAGAAAAAAATGCATATCTTGGAATCCCGCAAGCGAAAAACCCAAGATGTGCTTGCGTTTAAAAATGGTCCTTGAAAATTGGTATCGCCAAATACTAAAAAAAAACTTGGTTTTACGAATTATCTAAGTAAAATAAGATCCAGGCGACTAATATTCTGGCTGTTCCTATACTGATCTGCACGTTTGGGAAAGTGAAATGGAACATCTATGAGTTGAAGAAACTTGGGCGAACCTCCCTCTAGATAAAGGTGGTAGAGGTTTGCTGAACTTGAAGTGTCTTCGTTGAAGAACGGTTCTGGTTGCAGCCTACTTAGTCATAAAAAGCGCAGATTCTCTAATGCGAGTCGTAAATCAACATAAGGTTGTTAATTCTGTGGCGTCTCCATATCGTACTACAGGTAGCACCGCAGAGGAGTTTGGTCTCCTATTTTATTTCAGCGACACTACACATGGACGAGCATCGCTAACACCTTTGGTGCTCAAAAGTCATGTACAGGAAGCAGAACATTCAATTATAATAGGAGAACATGCTGAAAAGTCCCTAGATGGTAAATTATACATTATACGTAGAGAATAGCTATCGATGGGCCTGTTCAACATGTTTCTCAAATCTGCTTCATATCACGACCAAGGAAGCAGACAAATGGGCGATATATCAAGTTCTTCTTTTTGAGCTGAGCAGGCTGATCCAAGGCTACAAAGTCCGTCTAGTGGTTCTCATACACGGCTGCCTAAAAGGTATGAAAGCTTTATTTCTTAGCCTTCACATCCAACTATGCCGTCTGCCACGTAAGGTCATCCGCGGCTAGAAACGGGGCTCTCAGGCGCAGTGTTGTACGAAGTATCTTGTGCAAATTTCCCACTTTTGCTTACCTCTTAGGATAGAAGGACCAGGAATGGACGCAGGAGTGAACGACGTACACGTGCCGGTTGCTTCGGAATTGTTTGCTTTAAGAAACCTTGATCGTAGCCTATGTTGGATATTTAGATTCCTTCTGGAGCCTACAACTTTTCTCATTAAAAAAGAAAGAAAAGAAACAAAAGGAGCCTTCGTGCGTCAGTCGGCTAGGAACTCGGACTTCATGTTGATAGTTCAAATCCCACCTCCAGCTATAGGTGTCCTCATCATATACCTCGCTATAATCTAGTACATGGATGATGGTGTTAAAACAAACTCGCCTTCGTAAAATATGCCGATTTCGGCTACGTTACAATGTCATCTGTAAAGCAGATACCAATTACGTGCCCTTGAACTATTCCTCAGAGGAGGCCTTAAGGCGCTTCAAACGGCTTTCAAATTTTCTAGGGGCAAACTAAACTTAAATGGTTCAGTTGTTCAACGCCATATTTTGAGCCATATTTTAAGGTCGGTTCCGCACCTCCACTGGAGCATCCTCATCCTCAAATAGCTAGATCTTGTTTTTCATTTTGTTCCACCGTCGTAATAATACAGCCAGGTTTCTTTGCCTGTTATATTACTATTTACATCTCGAGAACATGTAAATGTTCATACAGAATTTGATGAAAGGCTGGTGCACTAATGTGTAACATTTCCTATGTCTGCTGGTACGTGATTCTTCTATTATCGTTCAGTAGATTATTCACAGACGCAATGTTTTCAGATGTCACCACTTCTGGCGGTCGACCTGAGCGCGAGTCGTCCGCGAGACCGGAATTTCCCCTTTCGAACTGTTTGTACCATCAAAAAATTTTTGTGCGATGCGGACAATCCTCACCCAATACTGGAAATATTTTCTCAAAACTTTGGTCGACGCTTAAACCGCGAGAAAAGTTATATCGAATTATCGCACGATATTCTTCCTTTGTCCACAACGCCATTTCTCAATCGTTTCGGTATGCGTGTTTAGACTGTACTGAGACCTGAGTTAACAGGTTTCCTCTTCCCACCTAATTTTTGACGCTCTTTTTAATGACGCAAGGATCATCTCTCTTCTTCCAATAGGTTTCGCGTATTGCAAAACTTTCGTAGCGCCCTATGTAAATCTACCTTTCGCTTAGATAAATTACTTTCTTCGAATAGCAATAGTAATGGTATAGATGAAAGAGACTTAAACTTGGATAGACCCATAATTTTATCTTATAAGCCCACAAACCTCCGAAATTTTCTATAAATTATACAGGGAGCATAATACTAGAATCATCTTTAAACCTGTCAAAGACTTATTTCACTTATTTAGAAACCAATTGGCAAAAATAAAGATAATACTGTAGTTTTTAAATTAGTTTGCTTAGCTTGTTTTCAATTCTACATTGTTCAAATTAAAGCGTTAAATAAAACAAAGAGTCAAAGAACACAAAGGTTTTGCGATAAGAAAAAGACTAACTCTGCCCTTGCTAAGCATTCAACAATTCAAAAAAACAGTTTTAATTTTGAAGATGTTATTATTTTGGCTAAATATATCCATGGCTATAAACGCATCTTCATAGAAATGTTCTTTATTGTAAAAAAAAACACCAATAATATGAATTTCAGACCTCAAATTGATGGCATCAACTCTATCTATAACTGTCGTATCCATGCAACGAATCAATTTTATTAACTAAACTCTTCTTCAATGACTCTTTTTACTTTTTGTCCATACATATCTAATTTTCATTTGTGCACAACCTTGTCTGATCGATTCACTTATCCTTCTCTCCAGCATCTGTACCTGCGCGTAAACTAAAGACACAGTATACCGTTGCGTCACACTTTCCCTAAACATCAAAATCAATTACACGGGTCTACCGTGTAAGGAGTGGGACGGAAGGAATTAACCAGAAAGTGGAGGTGTAATCACTGTGCCAAAAGTTAGACGGCATTTGGCTTAGGGGTCTCGTACGGTGACTCTGGGATACCGAGTGACCTTTCAGAGTATGTAGCCTCATCCTTGCATGCGGGGCTCTACAAGGTTGGAACGAAGTTTTTTCCCTTGCTTCTCGTGAGAACAACGATCATAACACGACTGCGTGCTCTGGTACGAAAAGCACCAAAGGCTTTCGCACTTTTCGCATAAACGTTGCAAAATCATGCCAAAAAACTTCGGGTAGGGGGCTATGTAAGCGAAACGCCTACTCTATCGCCACCAGAAGAAGCCGACGACAGATAATGCTTTAGGACCTAGAAAAACATCAACATCTAGGTTTCTGTCAAGCCCAAAAGATCTAGCTGAACTAAATGACCAGCTTCATGGATATTTATCCGAAGAAGGCGAACTCTGGACTGTCAACTGTGGCAGGTTTAATGCAGTGAAAGCTTTGGCGGATGCAAACCCTAGAACAAAACCAACAGCTCATCATAAGTCCAAAATACGAATGCATCGACTCACCAGAAAGATAAGCTGGGCAAAACAGTACGCATCCCTCATTTAATGTGTGATTTACCATATAACATCTGGCAGGGATTTCGTTAGTAAGGTTCGACACTTTGCATGCGAACTACGGATTCGTTATCTCACATTTAAAAAGTCAAATCTGCTGACTATCAGGCAGCATATTGTTGAAAGAATACAAGTAATATCTGACACAAGAAGACGTCTAGAGCGAAGAGATATGTGGGTCAGAAAAAACCAACAGCTTTTCTCTGTGCCATTTCCATTCTTTTAAGATTCAGCAGTAACCGTCAACCATTTGTCCAAACCAGATAAGCTCGAAGCATTTAAGAGAAAAGTCTACGAAGTCCAGCATCTATTGAAAGACGGCTCAAATAACATAAATAGCTTCGAGGAGTTGTTCAATGTCTTCAAAACGTATGTGAAATAATTCGCATCTATCACTACCGAGGAGGTAAAAAAAAGCATTAATTGGCTGCATTTATACCTCATATCTAAAGTCGGTCAGAGTGGTTGGTGGAAGCCCGCACGGTACTCCTACCATATATGGACAAATTAACTAATACGAAAAATTATAGGTTAATCACTTGTCTATACAGACTATATAAGATCTTCACAGCTAACTTAAATAATGGGATATGGATGTGATATAGATGTGTGAGGCGTAAAATGTACAAACCACACGACTCAAAGGTAGGCGAAGCAGGATTTTTGAAGAACCTGCTTATCGATAAACGTGTCCGCAAAGACGCAGTATCCTACCAGCGTTACCTATCTATGGCATGGATTGATTAGTAGAAAGCTTTCGGTGCAACCTCCCATAGACTTTTCCTCTGCCTGTTGGAAAGCTTAAAGTTTCATCCACAAATCGTGAGATGCATAGAGAAATCACAACACCTAGCTCTAGGGATTTTCAAGAAATTTTCACATAAGATTAGAATAGTATTTGTATTTAGCGCTCATCGTCTCATGCAGCAGATTTGATCTTAAGAACCGTTGGCGATCTTCTGTTGCGTGACTCTACACCTCACGCCGTCGATGTGTTAACGGAACGCTGAAGCTTGACTATCTTTGCAACAGAATTATTCCAGGCGCAGCATATATAGTCGAAAATGGAGAATTCACTCTTCTTAAAACGGTTCGGAAGCACGAAGAAGTGAAAAAATATTTCATGAAAAAAAAAAGTAAAAAATTCTCCAAACGCGGTCTAATAACCATCTGCAGGCGAGAGCGGCTTCCCCCACTCCGACATCGCCGGCTATGTTAAGCCTGCTTCGACAAACAGTCACCCTGAACAACAACATGGATTTTACACAAGGCCTTTTTGATCACGATAATATTGTATTTGGTCAAAGATGGTCTCATTTAATATTCTTCTAAAACTTGTAAAAACGTATCCTATTGAAAAATGGTTAAAACAAAAATTGTAGATATTTTAAAGGGCTTGACTCATAATTTCATTCTGTTTTCACGTATCTGTCTTTGTTTGGCATAAAACGAAGTATTCTATTTTTGACAACATTTTCAATGGATAAAACCATAACTCTTGGTCAAAGAATATAAAGTAAAAAAACTCGTTCTTTCTTTTAGGACCTAAAAAAGTGTGTCAAAGCTGGATTCGAACCGTTAACTTTTTTTACAGTTATCGTGTTTATAGACGAACGGAAGGTATCCTAAAACTTGGAGATCTGCTCAAAAACTACGGTGTTAAATTTTATAAAATTACAATAACTTTCAATCATAAATTATAAGAAAGTAATAAATTATAAAAAATTTGTATTTCTTTTATTATGAACAACTTTTGTCTAATTTTTTTTCGTGCTTTTTGTCGCTTTTACATATATATTTAATTGTTACTTTTGATGCCATTTTTTACGAGTAACACGAAAATTACGCTTCTTATCAAAAAGTGATTTCTTCTAAATTTGTAAATGTGTTTTAGGTGCACAATTTTTGTGCACTTATTTTTTTCTTAACTAATGTCGTTTCTCAAAGAGTTAATTTTGTTTGAATTTGAAAGTTATATTTCATGATTAAAACCAAAAAATTCGCGTCCTATCAAAAGACGGTTTTAGAAAAATGTGTAGCTTGTCGCTTGTTCAAATTTTTTATATTTTTTGGTGTTTTTTTTTAAGAATAAAAAAACACTGCGCACTCAGCACAAAGTAAGTTATAACAAATTTTTACATTATTTGTAGTAGCACAATTATTAGTTATTAATCTCTTCAGTTTTGGGAAAAGAAAAAAGTGACTGGGGGCCAAATTCGGTGAATATCCTTATTAACTTCATTTAACATTTCCTGAGTGATGATCATGCGATGGATCTTTTGATCAAAATTAAGCAGTTTTGGAACAAATTTCGGCGATTTTTCAACACTATTTATTCCATGTTTTGAACGTTTTCATCTGTTGTTGAGGTTCTGGGACGTCCAGGGCGAGGTTCGTCTTCGACATCTTCTCGGCCTTCTTGGAACAGCTTGTACCACTTATACACATTTTTCTTACTCAGAGTAGACTCACCGTATGCAACTGTCAACATTTCAAGAGTTTTAGAGCACTAGATTCCATTTCCACACAAAATTTAATGCAAACTCTTTGCTCCATTTTGTTCGAAAGAAGAAAATCGCCGAGCACACCAAACCCTTCTAACCTTTTACGCCTCTGCCAAAAAAACAACACGAGCTATATAGTGAAAACTGTGAACATATGATCGTGACAAGTGTACCAACACAACAAAACAAAAAATTTAAAACTTGAATGTACATAGCCCGCGAAAATTGAAAAGTCACCTTACTTTTGAACACACCTCGTACGTGTTGATTGTCATGATCTTGTTTGCCGAGTTGTAATTAAATACATTGTTCTAGATTTACCTAGCCAAAGCTCGATGTGGACATCAATGGAAACTGCTTTTATACAAGGACCACTTGCTGCAGTTTCTCGTCTAAACTACCATATAGCCAGTTAGCCCATAGAGTTAGCTGATGAGGATCCTTTTTATCATGCTATCAGAATCCATGAGACATTGATCAATGGTACCATCGCTAGACAAAAACATAATGCACTAAAGGATTCTCCTTAAAATATACAAGTCGTAATGTATTATCGCCTGTGAGACATTTAAAAATTGTTAGAAGACAGACTATAGGTCGAATTACAAATAGATTTTAAGCGCTTCGTTTTTTATGCACTCCGAGCATGAAACCTAGTATTAGATCTGGATGCTTGATTAGGATGTCAATCTACTAACGCAAGATACACACTCAAGAGGAACTTGTACCAGAAATTGTGCACCATATCTAGACACCACAATAGTAGGTATTCATCTCTTCCAATTAAAGGACTTCGGAGTCCTGCTAGTTATTTTGTTTTACCTTCAGTTCACTATAAAATCTTCTTTCATCTACCTGAGAGGTTCCATTTAACTGCCTTTTTATACCGACACAGTTTAGCAGTAAGAAAATCAAGCTTCTGCAGCTGGGAGACGATAATTGTATCCAATATTTCTGGTGTCAATGACTCGATGTATCAAGTGTGGATAATTTTAGTAACATGGTTTATCAGCTTTCTCACTCTATTTCGTTTCATAAATTTGACTCACTCGTCCGAATTTGTACCTTCCTTTGGTGGCATCCATACCCAACCTGATTTTACATGATAGATCTCCTTCTCTTCCTGTTACAAAGACTTCATCATTAGTCCTGGTTCTGCTCTTAAGCATTTAGTGTGGATTCAAATGCATAGGTAAAACTTTGTTGTTTAGGTCTTTTGTTAGTGCACGTAGATCCTATGTGATTTTTATATTGTGCAGAGAATACTTATTTGCGGTTTCTGCATGTCGGAACTCTAGTAAAGCACTTCACAAATTTCTTTTCAGGTGATGAACTTTTTCTGGGATTTTGATGCTTACGTTAACGATATTAATGTTTAAATATGCTTCTAGTAGAATGGGTACTTAATCTTAATTGTCACTTGCATACATGCCTTAATTATCAATCAGGTCTTTGCTATCAATATCTTCCAGAGGGAGTTCCATACTATGTTGATGGCAGCTATTTCCAAAGCCGAAAGCAATCTGTTTGCAGGTATTTTTTAAAATGTTTACTCGGGTGAACACGGTTATAAGTCATAGCCACCGACTAATTGAAGTCACCGATGAGATCAGAATGTTTTAAGTTAATTTAACACGATGCTTGAAGTCTTCTGCGATGATGTTGTAGGTATGCAAGTACGAGCGGCCGCGGCGTCGGATGTGAGAACAGTCACCTATGAATGCACTCATAGAGCGACGATCTGCCACTCCGCGGGTTTTTAGTCGCTCGCATTCGCATGGTCTAGAAAGTTTCTTACAACGCGACAGGTGATTCATAAAACCGCCTTCTGAACTCCTGTCGATACTCTACTGTCTCCTAAATGTTTAAGATGTTTAGTGCATCTTCCGTGCACATTGCTTGTAACCGAAATCACAATAGGATGAATAGATGCATGATTTACATTTCTCAATATGGTCTTTACGGTTTCGGTGAAGTGGAAAAGCAGTGTCGACAATGTAGTCTCTTCAATCTTATTTTCTCGCACAACGATGTCAGTTGGATTGGGCCGGACGTAGTGATCCGTTTGGATAGTTAAATTTCAATATAAGATGTAATTTTCGCTTCCTGAAACGGGCATTTGAAATGTATCTATAGAAAGGCTCCCATTCTTTAAGAGTCCTAGATTTAGAGAAAGTTGTTAGTGTATAATGCGCACTATATCATTATGTCTGTGCGTATATTATCTCCGAGCCATCATGCGATAGCCATCAATAAAGTGCTCGATGGATTCGTTTGTATCTCCATATAATCGGCAGCGGTCAACCACGTCTTGATGTAACATTTGTTTGCCATAATTCTTGGTGCTAGCAACCTTGTCCTGAATCGCAACGACAAGTTAATCTAACGTTTTGCGGTGTTCGTCGTGGATAATTTTCTGCCTCCATTGTATTTCTAATTTTTCAGTGGTTTTTGCCCTGATATTCAAGGACCCACGTCAGGAGAGATTTGAGGGCGTGTAGTCGAGATCCGCTATACAGATGGTGCTGTAAAGCTCAACATTTCGTTTGCTGTTAAAATGGTCTAGCAACTGTATAAATTGTCAATCATACCGTTTTTTTAAACCTATATTGCTCCTACCCCCTGTTTGTCGTGGTGAAACTACCCTTTCAATCGCTGATTTTTGTTCTGCATTCGGTGCTTCATCATTTCTATGCATACGATTCTCTTTAACTTTTTAAGGCCGGAGTTAGACCATTTGATAAACCGGAAACAGTATGTTAGAACGGGGATGGCATATGTATTGATTGTCCTGATTTTGTTTGCCAAGTTAAGAAAACTCTTCATAATTAATCGGAGTCTTGTAATAAAAGAAGTTGTTAGGCTTGTCTTAACCATCGTAAGCGAAATACCCTTCGATTCAAGAATACTTAGACATTTATGTGATTCGAATGCAGCCATTTCCATGCGGCAGGGAAGAAAACGCTTGCTTGTAGTCAATGGATGCTATTTGTAAGTTTCTCTGATGCTTACGAGTTTAAGTAATGGCAGCTGCATCGAAAAGTGATTATTTAGACTTGAAGCTTTCCAGTGACTTGACCTTTGCAAGACTGTTTAAACAAATAAAGCTGTGATGTTTGTTAGATGCATTTCAGGGCTATTGCTTGCTTTTTCTTTCTCCAGTTTGAACCACGCATATCTTCCAATTAAGGGACTTCAGTGTCTTGCTGGTTATTCTGCTTTACACTCAGTTCAAGATAGAACCTTCGTTCATATGTCTAAAAGTTTCGATTTTGTTGCTTTTGTGCACTACTTTTCTTGTACCGACGCAGTCTGGCAGTAAGAAGATAAAGTCTCTGCCGTTGGGAGTCTATAATCTCATCCAATATTGCTGGTGTTAATGTCTTGATGTTTCGAGGGTAGATAATTTTAGTGACATGGTTTATCAGCTGTCTGGTTCTATTTCCTTTTTTATATTGAGTTGATCGACCCAATTCGTACCTTAGTTTGCTGACATCCATATCCAAGCTGATCTTCCATGGTGGATCTTGATTCCTTGCTGAAACAATAACTTCATATGCAGGCCAAGTTCTGAGGCCCAATATTCTAACAGTTGCCACATCTGCATAGTATAAAATAGTTTGCACCTCTAAAACAGTTTGTGTTGGGTTCAAATACAAAGATAAAGCCTTGCTGTTGAGGTGTTCTATTAGTGCATGCAGATCATTTGTTATATTCATTTTGGGCAGAGAATTCCTTAGTGTTGGTTCTACCTATCTGACCTCAAGTGAAGCATGACCAAAATTCCTTTCAAGGTGTTGTAATTTTTCTTGGATTTCGCTATCCACATCTTCTTTATTAATATTCGGATGTGCTTCTAATGGATTCGGTACATGATGTTCATTATAACTCGCACATATGCCTTCAGCATCAATTAAGTCTTCCTTGTCCACATCTTCAAAGGGAAGTTCATCAATAGAAAGCTGCTGTACCATTTTCATTTTGATAGCTGCTATTCCAACAGCCCAAATAAATCTGTTTATAGACATTAAGCGTATTTTATCTGCCAGATTCTGCTAATTTATTTTTGTGTATTATTTGTGTTTTCTCGTGATGTGGTGCAATCTATATATATATATATATATTCATTCGGTTTGGTTTTGATTCCTCTAGAATCAAACCGAAGGGCCTATGACAAAGCCACCGAACGCGTCCCCGGGTTGCGGATAGAGGGTCCCTGTACCAAGGGTTTCTGCTG
>NC_046665.1:13953633-13959387 GCF_010883055.1 Belonocnema kinseyi | reverse complement strand
TACGCAGCCTTATCCTTGCATGCGGGGCTCTACAAGGATGGACGAACCCCTTTCCCTAGCTTCTCGTGGGAACAACAATGACAACACCAAACATAGATGTAGCAAGTGCGGATCAAAACAACAGAACGCGCAGGGCTCCCGACAATGGGTCGGCCAACAATGCCGATCAATCTAGAGCTGGGGGAGTCAATGAAAATGGATTCAATGCGATGGATCGGCGGGATCTCGCATCCTTTTGGTGGATAGAGCGACTGAATCACGACTTGCTAGAGTGCTACGATGCGAGTGTGGCCCCTGAACGGGGTTACATGGCACGGCTGCATGCTCTGTGGTGCGAGAAACATCCGACAGATTGGGTCTTCCGAACTGTCGACGGGGAACAAAGTATCTGCAACGAACATGCTTGCCGTCCCGGTACTACTCTATTCATTTTAAGTAGTTTCATGGACGAAGAACGAGCTCAGATCTCTTGATATCGGGACACAAAGCAGCGGCGGAGGCTGCTGAAGCACTCGGACTTGACTTCAGTATTAGGGATGAGCAAAATGCATCAAATCTTATCTATCTCGAGTGCTCACTCCTGAAAGCCCGGATTAAGAAAGCACAAGAGAAAAACTTTCGTGAACAGTTCCTCGATAAGAGGATGCACGGTATCTTCCACAGAAATGTGAAGGATCAGTCAATGTCTTGTGAGCTAACGTTTGCTTTCCTTAAATTGCCCGGATTGAAGTCTGGTACCGCGGGTTTCATTTCTGCATGCCAAGACTGTGTCATTTCCACCTTAACATATCGTCGCCACATTTTGAGCCAAGACATTCCCGATGATAGCTGCAGGGCGTGCCATGCACACCCCGAGCATTTAGCTCACATACTATCTAGTTGTCCATCTCACGCGGAAACGACCTACATTCAAAAGCACAATGCGGCACTAAGAGTGCTTTATTACCATCTCTGTCACTCCTACGGCATTCACCTTAATATCGCTCCTCTAAATGCTCCTAGGGAAATTGAGTCAATTGTCGAGAATGGGGAGTGCCGCATATACTGGAACTTCATATTCTTGACAATTGTTATCGAATTTTCGTTACCAGCTGATAAAAACAGCATAACCAAGGAGAATGAAAAGAAAGAGAGGTATCGAGACCTTATAAGGGAGTTGCAACGATTGTACCTGAAATATATTTTTAAACTAATTGTCCTTATCATCAGCGCTCTTGGAGGTGCCAAGCTTTCATAGACTAACAGTCTGAAATGCAACCCTGCGTGTCAACAATATGCTAAAATACTCGCAGGAAAAATGCAGACGGCGGTTGTCCTTGGGTCGCTCCGTGTCCTCAGGGTGCACGAGACTTTTGCTGGATCGTCGTATTGATTCCGTCACAGACTGTAACCACTTATCTAACGGTCGTGAGACGCGGTTGTGGCTGTAATTTTACCGCGATTTCGCTGGAAGCGGGTGCAATTTTTCAGATTAGCACCCGCTCCCGGCGAAATCCTGCGGTTGTCCTTATGACAAATTTTTAATTATATATAATGTTCGGATTCAGTTTTACTTTCTTTGGAATCGAACCACAGGAGGCGTAAAACTGGGCCCAAATTTCAATGGTACTGTCTGAGGTGTCTTTAAACAGTGACTCTAGGATACCGGGTAACCTCAAAGAGTGTGCATCTTTATTCTTGTATGTACAGCTCTATAAGGATGGACGAATCCTTTCACATAAGCTGCTCGTGGAAACAGCAATGATAACACCAAGCATACTTGTAAGCGCGGTAATAAAACAATCGAAGTCGCAGGAATCCTAAGAATGGATCCGACAACATGCACTCCTGCCCTAGAATTCGGGGGACCAATCAAAACAGAGTCAATGCGATGGATCAGCAGAATCTCAATACTTTTGAGTGAAGGGATTGACACAGTGATGACCTTCTGGAGTACTACGAGACCAGTATGACATTTGAACAAGAAGGTTATGTAGCGCAACTGCATGATCTTTAGAGCAAGAACACCCAGATTTCTCACACCTTTCGTATCAACTTCTGAAAAACCTTCCAATGGACCTTTGAAAGAAGAGTTATGTAAGCACCAACTTAACTGCAGACAGACCGACCCTAGAATTCCTAAAATCACGTATACACTATCCTTATGATCCCATAAAGTACTTGTTATGATCAGTTCCTATTGTAAACATATATAATTTACTTTCCATACATAATAATTATTTTTATTCATAATTATAAAAATGAGATGTGTAGGAAATTAAATTTAGGTGCAAGAATATAAAATATAGTTGTATGAAAATGAAAGGCCAAGGAAAGGCTATTTTTCTGAAAGTCCTAAAAAATTATTAGAACTTAAATCAGACTGTTCAAGTTTTCAAGGAAGAGATTGTTTGTCCCGGTGACATTGTTTCAGCTGGAAAAAATTCTTGATGGCCCTACGCAGCGTCTAGAACAGATAGTTCTTTGGATTCTCTTCGGTTTCAACGTTTCACGACATTAACGACGAAGAGTAACATGACTTTTGCTTCACTTTGACCTTCAGCAGAGGCAGAAAGAAAGCATCTTTTTCGCAATTAACATCATGTCCAAACTTAGTGCGGAGTCATGAAGAACCCAGAAGACTTGGGATCGAAGTGAACTAAGGCTCGAATCACTTCAGTCAGGACAACGAAGGTTCCTGCTTGAGAAGTTCTTCTGAAATTCTTCTTTTGCCAATGAAATAAGGTATACGGGACAGCATGCGGCTGCAGTAAAGCAGGGTTAAAGTGCTCCAATATTTCTGTTGAAAGCAATGTAGGTTCACGGTAGAAGGATCCTGAAACCATGGATGAATCAGATGATGCAGAAAGCGAGAGTATTGTGGACGAATTGTTGAAGATATCGAAGATAATGAAAGCAGATCATTAGGAAGATAATGATCAAGAAGACGAAAACACAGAAGTTGAGGAAGAAACTGAACGAATTCGTGTATTTGAAAAAGAAATCAGCGAATCTAGACCATCAAGGAGAACGAGGCGGAAAACAATAATCAATGAAATGAAAACCTAGAAATTACTGGAGAAGTATCGAAGAGGATGAGGAACTAAATTTTCAAAGATCAGAGATGGATTAAAGGTGCGGACTAGGCCTACTGGGGAAATGACAATAAAAAAATGGCCCCGTTTACTCTACATCAGTGGTAGAAAGCTGAATGGCAGCTGGGTGAGGTGTCTAGAACGGTGACTCTGGAATACCGGGCAACCTCTTAGAGTAGGCAGCCTTATTTATGCATGCGGGGCTCTGCAAGGATGGACGAATCTCTTTCCCTAGCTTCTCGTGGGAACAACAATGACAACACTAAACACAGCTGTAGTAAGTGAGGTTCAAAGAAAAAGAACGCGCAGGTCTCCGGACAATGGGTCGACCAACAATGCCGACAACTCTAGAGCTGGGGGAACCAATAAAGATAGAGTTAATATGATAGATCGGCGGAATCTTGGGGTCCTTAGAGTAGACGGAGCGATAAAATCACGACTTGCGTCAACGTCGGCGAAACCCACTTCTCTTTTGCCTCACATTATTGCCACTATATCTAGCACTTCGCTATTCTCAGGGGTATTTTTTCGGCAACCCTGCAGATCGAAAGTACAAAGTCGCTCATGTATTTTTAATGAATGATCTTAAGATCTATGCTAAAAACAAAGTGGTCAAGGTTTATTTGAAGCGAGTAGAAGTTAATTGCATCCCTGAAGATCATGAACTCGTCGATAGAAGCGCTATAAGACACCCTTGCGCTGGAGATACTTATACGTACCTGGGCGTGCCACAGAGCCGCATTCAGGATGTAACATCTATAAAGGATACTCTCTAAAGCAGATACAAACGTCTTATCTGGCAGATTTGGTCTTCCGAATTGTCGACGAGAAAGAATGTATCTGCAACGATCATGCTTGCCATCTCGTTAGTACTCTACTCATTTAGACTGGTTCCGAAAACAAAGAACGAGCTCAGATCCATTAGGATCACAATAGGATTACTCTGGGTACAGCATATAGAGTCGCAAATAGAAAAGACCCTCTTCTGAAAATGGTCAGGAAGCACGAAGAAGTGGACAAAGGAGCGTTTTTGTACAAAGCAGCAAAGGAGGTTGCTGAAACACTCGGACTTAACTTCAGTGTTAGGGGTGAGCAAAATGCATCAAATCTTATCTATCTCGAGTATTCACTCCTGAAAGCCAGAAATAAGAAAGCACAGGAGAAAAAAGTCCGTGAACAGCTCCTCGATAAGATGATGCATCTATCACAAAAATGTGGCGGATCAATCCATGTCGTGTGAGCTAACTTCAGCTTTTTTAAATCGTCCGGATTGAAGTTTAGCATAGAGGGTTCTCATTTTTGCATTTCAAGTCGGTGTCATTGCCACCTTAACATACCGCCGCGACATTTTGAACGAAGACATTCCCAATGATAACTGCAGGACGTGCCATGCACCACCCGAGCATCTATCACATATACTATTTAGTGTTCCTACTCATGTGGGAACGACCTACATCCAAAGGCAGAATGCGGCACTGAGAGTACTTTATTACCATCTCTGCCACTCTCACGTTATTACACTGGAACTTTATTTTCTGGATCATTGTTTCTCTTGCACTTTCGAGGCCTGAAATTGTTCTTCTTGACTTCGAGAAGCGAACCATTTTTGTTATCGAATTTTCGGCACCAGCCGATAAGAACATTATAGCTAAGAAGAATGAAAATATATAGAGGTATAGAGACCTTTTAAGGTAATTGGAGCTTGTACCCGAAATATTTTTTAAAACTAATTGCCCTTATCATCAGCGCTCTTGGAGGTGCCAGGCTTTTATAGGCTAACAGCCTGAAATGCAACCCTGCGTGTCAACAATATGCTAAAACAATCGCAGGAAAAGTGCAGACGGCTGTTGTCCTTGGGTCGCTCCGTGTCCTCAGGGTGCACGAGACTTTTGACGGATCGTCGTATTGATTCCGTCACAGACTGTAACCACCCATCTCACGATCCTGAGACGTGGTTGTGGCTGAAATTTTACCGCGGTCTCGCTGGGAGCGGGTGAAATTTTTCAGATTAGCACCCGCTCCCGGCGAAATCCTGCGGTTGTTTTTATGATTAATTTTTAATTATATATATATGAATATTTTTATATATATATAAGATTCAATTCATAATTCTGAAAATAATAACTTAATAGAAAAATGTTTCTAACGAAACTTGTAAAAAATTTAGTCCTCTACAACTATGAAAAGAATTATTTTTGGTTTCCGATGAACCAAAAAAAAAGGTTATTTCGAAAAAAACTGATTTTTGGCACCTTTTTCATTTTATTTTTGAGCAAATTAAGTATGTTTTTAGAATTCCAAAATCAATGAAAATTGAAACTAATTTTTCCGGATTTAATGCATGGTAAAACTACCTATCGCCTGGAATATTACTGTAGTATATTGTTTTGATCAGCAAAATGTAATGAAGATACCTCTCCATTTAATGCATATTTTGTCCTATCCTATAGCATATTTCGAATTTGAAAATCTGTACAAACATAAGTAATCAGTTACAAATAACCCAAATACTGATTTTTACAAACACCCATTTTTTGTAGTATTTAGTAAGCAATATCTTAGACATAAGATAAAACGACTTGCCATTTCAAAATTCGACTCACATAAAGCTGTAAGGGTATAAATAAGGGTTTAAAAAAATCGGAACTGCCAAACTTTGGTTGCCTGCATTGCCGTTACC
>NC_046665.1:13947947-13953533 GCF_010883055.1 Belonocnema kinseyi | reverse complement strand
TTGCCATTTCAAAATTCGACTCACATAAAGCTGTAAGGGTATAAATAAGGGTTTAAAAAAATCGGAACTGCCAAACTTTGGTTGCCTGCATTGCCGTTACCTTTTAAATTTAAATATTATTTAAAACTTATTCGAGTGTTCTATTCCAGTCGTTACGATAAAAAGGCCTAAAAGTTCATATAGTACGTGCATTAACTTTCCTAAAGTCAATGAGGCCATTAAGAGCCACGCGTATCCACTTCCCTCTTTATAGGAGATCATGGATAAGTTACGGTTTGTCCATCACATTTCGACTATCGACTTAAGTTTAGATTATCCTCAAATTCATTTAGAGGGAAATAGTTATACAGTAACGAGATTCGAAGCTCCGGCCGTGGCTTGTTTCTGTGCAGAAGAATGCCATTTAGGTTAAACGGAGCATCCGACATCTTCCGACGACTAATTGACCTTAGAATAGTGTGTTTTACTAATCAAAGAATCAGCTACGCGACGCAATATTCAGTAGTTCAGAGGATTCCCAATAATAACTAGTTGGCATCGGCACTTTATGAAAGGTATTGTTTTACTTTCGGAACTTTCGGAACCCCTCACTCGCCTTTTATGGAACAGTAACACGCACTTTTTCAGATGTACGAAGTCGAAGAAGTCACCGAGGTCTGTGGTACGAAGTAGTTGATGATCTTTAGTATTGTCATGGAACTTGTGACGTACAAAATTTCCCCAAAAGGTATTATAAATAGAAAGTTACAAAGGGGAAATTATATTCATTTAGACCGATTCCTCTTAGAGATTTGGTGGGATGTAGTAAATTATGTATTGGGGTTTACGGACTGCAGCCCATAATATAAAAAAATGTGGATTTTTCACATTTTTATTAGTTTCACGTAGGCTTGTGTAAAAAACTTAAAGTTCAATCGATTCCAGTCGAGTTTGTGGATTTCACATAGAGTCGAGTTGAAGCCGATTAGTTTAATTCGGGTTGATTTTGTGTCATGTACGAGGATTCCAAAAATCTTGACAGTTTTTCAGCACTCCGAACTTTAGGGTACTTTAAAAATTTCCAGGACTTTAAAAGTGTCGGGCTCCGAAAAAATTTTTGATGAAAACTTCGATTTTTTAGATTTCTCCCAAATTTGTTTTCAGCTAACCGAAAAAGGTCTATCGAGTCTAATCAAATCGATATAAAATAAATTTACTTTTTCAAAAATGTAAAATTTTCAATTTCATGAAGCTCGAAAAATTAATCAACTCTACTCTGATAGAACTGGTCATCATGCGCGGCTTAGAAAATGTGGTGGCTTTTAAATAAGTTTATATAAAAAAGAGTTTGATAATTAATAACTTTGAGTTATCCAAAATGGAAATTACCATTTAATATTCCATTTAATATTATCCGATAAAAAAATTCTTATTGACTTTTTTCTTTGCTACGCAAAATGATGCATTCTCCCAACTGACATTAAAATATTGCATTTTTTATTGTCCTTAAAGGACCTGATGTTAAGGCCACTGCACGTGTAGAGTCATGCGAAGTGATCAACTAGGAAATAAAATTAATTTGAAGTGACAATACACATATATATATCCGACCAACACAGAATTCGTTCTAATTGCTGTAGTCAAAAAATATACAACTTAGTTGAGTTGAAGAAAAAAATGGGCATTTAAGATAGGAATGTTATTCCACAGCATTCCAAAAAAGCGATAGCGAGTTTGTAGTTGATTGTCGAAGAAGTTCCTGACTATGCATCAGGTGTTTATTACGTTTCTAGCTTCGCTTGTATCTACTCGGTCAGTCTTTAGTTTAGGTAGTCGAGGTACTCATTACTAAACTGGCATTGTACAAAAAAATCGAGATTGAAATTAGGTTCTTGATTAAAGTGCAATCGCGGTATTAACTTCCTTAAGCAACTACCGAGATTACATATAGTCGGTGGTTTGACTTCTCGAGCTTTCTGTATGGAGTCAAGTCCTAAAAGAATTTACAAGGACACAGAGCAGCGTTTTTTAAAGGGTCGATATAGTCACTTTTCATTTTCTGAACTTACATTCATTTATATACTATAGCTATGCATACATGTATCAAATAAGATTTAAGCACTAAATTATGAATACTTATTTGCTAAAACAGAAAAGGTCGAGTTAGGTAAAAAAAAAACATAGTTCGACGTGTCCAAATGACAAGGTGCCATCTCGGCAGAGCCGAATAAACAGGTTCCCTAATACAGAGATTGTTGGTGTTTGCAATACCATTTATATGGAATTCTTAAGCTTCCACGTTTCGCCACCCGAGATGGCACCTTTTTATTTCCTCTTACCGAGATGGCACCTTGTCATTTGGACCTGTTCTTTCTTATTTCATTTCAAAAACATGTAAAATCTCGATTCATTATTTAAAATATATTTTTCCAAATTTTTGTTGTTATCCATTCAGATGAGTATCCTTTTGAAGTTCCACTTTCCGTGATTTTTCTTTCTTGAACATATGCCGCCTTTTAATCTTTCTGTTGTTATTATTTCTCCAACTCTTAAATTATGAACATTCTGTTCATGTCTAGTCCTTGCATTGTCCACATCTCTACCTTCGTCCCTGTCTCCTCTAGCTATCTTTCGATTTTCTTCTTCTCTTTTTTTATTTCCTCCTTTTCTTCCTTTTCTTCCTTTTCTTCCTCTTCTCTCCTTTTTTTCTTTCTGCTGGCATCGCAGAAACGAATGTTTGTATCAGTTACTACCACTTTCTGCATCTGTGGGTTAGAAGCGCTTCTCTGCCGACTAGCTCCGCTTGACAATCTTTACACTTCAAGCGTAGTCGAGGATTAATTTTTCTGTAATTAATTGTTTTTCTCGTATTTGTAAATGTATGTGTTTGTATAATTGTTTGACTTTGTCAGTAGTGGAACGAACTATTCCTTCGCTTATATTCGACAATTTTGTATTGCTTTTTAGAACTTGTTCGCCAATTTCAAAACTTATGGGCCTATGTCTAAGATTTTAATATCTAGATTGTGTTTCATTTGCGGTATCTAAATTTGTAATCACCTCTCCATTAATTATTTTTAATGTTTGCATTATATCTTACGATTTTTCTGATTTTTGAAATTCAATTTCGCTCTTTTCGTCTAAATCTTTATTCAACGCTTGCATGGGTTCGAGCTCTCTACCAAAAATTTAAAAAGCTGGTGTGAAACCTGTAGAAGAATGTTTACTTATATTTAGAGCAAATTGCAAATCATCTAAATTTTCATCCCATGTCTTATGGTGCTTTTCTAAATATGCCTCAATTGCCGTATTTAATTACCTATTACACCTTTCAGTTGGATTTTCCTGTACATAATATTTAGGAGTTTTTGAATGTCCAATATCGAATGTTTTTGTTAAATTAATTAACGATTTGTTTACGTATTCTTTTCCGATGTCTATAAATAATATTCTAGGCATTCTCAATTTCGAAATTATACGTTTATGAAATTCTTTATCAATTGTTGATGATAATTTATTTTTTACTGGGATTATTTCTACTCATTTTGTAATCATATCCAGTAAAATCAAAATGTATTGATTTTTCGATTTTGTCATTGGTAGTGGATCCATCATATCAGATGCTACCCGTGTCCATGGTTCTTCGATTATTCTCTTTCCCATGAAACCTATCTGATTGTTTACTTTTGGTTTTATTCTTTCTTACATATTTAAGAGTTTTAGAATACATTCCGGGCCAAACATAATTTTCGGAAATTTTTGCATACGTTTTTTACATACCTAAGTGACCTGCTTGTTTATTATCATGATTTTCAATTAAAACTTGTTCCCTTATTTCTTTTGGTTTTGTTAACTTCCACGGGTTGCTATCTAAATTTAAACTTCATTTTAAAGCGTCGGGTCTGAAGAAATATAATTGGTTGTCGCGTATTCTCCAATTTGGATTTTCTTCTGGTTTGTTTTTAACATGTATAATTTTACTTGTATACCAATTATCCTCGATTTCTTTATAATGTTTTTCTTTATTTCCTACAACGCTTTATAAAATACTAGAAACTTTTATTTTATTTTCATTTGATCTTGATAACGCATCTGGATATGGTTTAAACTTCCCTTCCTGTACATAATTTCGTGATCGTAATCTAATAATTCTAAAGCTCACTTTGCTAATATATGTGTTGCATTTTTTAAATTGTGCAACCATTTCAATTCTATATGATCTGTGATAACCTTGAACGAATAACCTTCAAGTATGGTATAAATTTTCTAATCGCCAAAACTGCAGCTAAAAATTTTTTTTCTGAAGCAGAATACTTACGTTCTTCTCCATTCATACCTCTACTTGCTAAAGCTATAACATAATTTTCGCCGTTTCTTGTTCGTGCTTAAACGGCTCCTAGTCCTATATCACTAGCATCAGTTTCAAGTAGAAAAGGACTTCCAAAGTCAGGACAGACTAAAATTGGTGCTGTCGTTAGTAAGTGTTTAATTGTCGTAAATGCCTGTTCCTGTTTGTCAGACCTGTCCGTTTTCTCTTTCTAATTTTTCGAGTATTTTTCTTTTGCTTTCTATTTCTCTATCTATCCTAATCGTTTCTCGATCACTATTTTTCTAGATTCGTAGTATTTTCGTCGTACATTCTCCAATTTCCTAACGTGTTTTCGGTATTCGGAGATAGTAAGTCAACTATATTTATGTGTATAGGTCGGTTGTGCCTGTGTACGTTTGGTCTACTTTTTGTACGCGTTTGTGTTTGTGTCGTCATTTTCGGAATTGCAATTTTTTTTTTTATTTCTATCCGTTACCCCCTACCCCCCAATCTAATTCTCTCCTAACCATTATCGATTCAAAATTTCTATCTAGTTCTTGTCTTTCGTTCTTTTTTTCGATTCATTGACTCTGTGTATATTTATGAGTCATCAGTGCTTCTGCATTATCTTCCTCGTTTCTTATTTCTTGAGCTAATCTATTCTCATTATTTTCTCGGGCTACTCCATTTTCTTCCCTCTTTACCGACTAGTTCAGGGGTTTTACGGGCTGCTAAACGGGTTACGGGTTACGGGTTTGACAGGATACATTTCATAACCCATTCAAGATTTCTTCATCGTTCAATACTCTGCATTAAATACCTCACAAATTTATGGAAGCCAACTTAGCTTTTTTATTCTTTTAACAATATTTTGGCAAGTAGAGCGTCAAAATGGTGCATTCAACGATATGATTCTTTTATCTTTAAATAAAAGTATGAAATAAAGTAATTGTTATTAAGAACTAATGCGAACAGGCTTATAAATCACAAATTTAAATAAATTTTACTGTACATAACTTTATTGTAGAAAACAAATTTACTTTGTCTCAAACTTGTTGTGATATTTGACAATGCTTATTTCAACAACACATTTTTGTCAAAAACATGATTGGTTGCGACACTGCGTGAATATAACTTTTAGAGACTGTTTTCAGGTTATTTATCTATGGGGCATTATTCCTCAACTGCCCCAACTGAAAAAGTCATGTTTTTCGATTGTCTCTAAATTCTGGGAATATGTTCGCCTACCCAACAGTAGTTAATCCACAAAATTATAGACCAGGATTACCAACCCTCCC
>NC_046665.1:13934336-13947847 GCF_010883055.1 Belonocnema kinseyi | reverse complement strand
CGAAACAGAGATGAGAATGACTTCCGAGGGTCAAGATAACTACACACTATTCTACGAATAACTTGGAATACAATCGTACGAGGTGTGTTCAAAAAATAAGGTGACTTTGTGGTTTTCTCAAAAAATATTAATTTATTCCTCAATATTTATGTTTTTCAGCGATGCAGTTTTTATCTCCTCAATCGTTGTAAATCGATGTCCTTTCATGGGTCTCTTCAGTTTTGGAAAAAGCAAAAAGTCACTGGGGGCCAAATCCGGTGACTATGGAGGCTGAGGCATGACTTTGGTGCTGTTTTTGGTCGGATCTTTTGATCAAAATTAAGCAGTTTTGGAACAAATTTCGTTGACACACGTCTCATGCCCAAAACGTCCGAAAAGATAGCATGGCATGAGCCAACCGATATGCCAACATTTTCAGCAACTTCTTTGATGGTAATTCGGCGATTTTTCAACACCATTTCTTCCACTGCTTGAATGTTTTCATCTGTTGTTGAGGTGCTGGGACGTCCAGGGCGAGGTTCGTCTTCGACATCCTCTCGGTCTCCTTGGAACAGCTTGTACCACTTATACACATTTTTCTTACTCAGAGTGGACTCACCGTATGCAACTGTTAACATTTCAAGAGTTTTAGAGCACTGGATTCCATTTTTCACACAAAATTTAATGCAAACTCTTTGCTTCATTTTTTTCGAAAGAAGAAAATCGCCGAGCACACCAAACCCTTCTAACCTTTTACGCCTCTGCCAGAAAAAAAACGCGAGCTATATAGTCAAAACTGTGAAAATATGACCGTGACAAGTATACCAACACAACAAAACAAAAAATTTAAAACTTGAATGTACGCAGCCCGCGAAAATTGAAAAGTCAGCTTACTTTTTGAACATACCTCGTATATACAATATTAAAAAGTTGAATAAGTTTAGGAAATTACAAGTTTAATCAGACATAGCTGTTTCACAAATCTAGAATTAAAATAAAGATCAAGATAATAAAGAGAATGTATAAGGAGTTGTATATTTGATTAAATGCAAAGACTGCAACGACTTTTATACCGGAGAAACTGGCAGGAGACTTTAAACTCGTATAAATGAACATAAAAGAGATTGTGAACTTGGAAATCAAAATTCAGGTTTATCACAACATGCATGGCAATTAAATCGTCATTTTGATTTTTAAATTAATAATATTACAATTTCAGCTAAAGAAATTAATAAAAATAACAGAAGATTAATTTAATTCATTTTTATTAATGAATACATTAGAATTTCTCTTCATTCAAAAACCGAAATGTTAGATATCAATCAAATTTACTAAAACATTATATAATGAATAGTTTAAATAAACTTAAATAAATATAACTGTAGATATATCAAAATTTTAATTTGGTGGTTTTTCATTTGGGATGTCAGTTTAATATCAGCCTTATGTTTCATTTATTAGAAACTAACTTTATCTCTAACAGACTGTGTAGTCGAACCTCCGCCCAAAAAAAACGCAATGTCAGTTTAAAAAATGTAGTTTTTACAAATTTGAGACGTCACACAGTGGTCTGAAAGGCCCAAAAAGTTGGTCAAAACTTGAATATTCCATTTTTCGTCGATTAAATTTCCCACCTGGAGGTTTTTAAGGTCGCTGATTTCAAATTTAAAGTCCGATTTTCCAAAAACAAAATAACGGCTACAAAATAGCGGACACTTTTTCGAAATTGTTATCAGATTTGCATGAAACTTTGTGTATGTAGGTTTTTAGGATCGCTGATATCAAATTTGAAGTCAGATTTCACAAAAACAAAATGGCGGAGACTTTTTGAGAATTATGATTAGATTCACATGAAACTTAGTGTACATATATTTTAGGGGTGGCTGATTTCAAATTTGAAGTCAGATTTTTCAGAAGAAAATTGGCGGCTACGTCACAGTAGCCCCTCGCTCGCCTCTTACTTGGCCAGAAAGTCCCATCTGAATTTTTGATTTTCCTGATAGTAAGACCTTTACTTGAATTATGAATCTGAGAACAACGCGAACTCTCGCAGAAACATAACTTTTCGGACGATTTTCGGAAAATTGTGAATGTGAAACTTATAAACAACTTTAACACAAAGTAAATTGTAAAAACATATTACCAACCTTGAGGGGCCTCCTCTATCTTCTTCTTGAAGATTTTTGTACATTCGACAATTCATGTGTGCACTTAGAATGTTGTTTTTCTCGTTCCTTGTAGTACGTTGCACGGAGCACGATGTAACAAGGGCGACTTTCAGACGCTACTACGCGTCTTGTAGGCATCCTATCTATTTGCTATTCGAAAAATAAATGCGGAGGAATCTTATTTACTGAATACTACATACAAAATCTCTCGGAAAACTTTTTCTTTTTGAAGTTTCGACCAACTTTTTGGGCGTTTCAGACCACTGTGCATACGTACGATTTCTGAGGTTTCAATCTAATTTCAACAGTAATTTTTAAAAATTATGCTTAAAGAATAAAAATAAAATGCTTCATTCCAGAATTGAATAAATTGACGCAATCAGGATTTAAAATGTCTCATGGATAGAATTTTCACTATAGGTAATACATAAATTATTATTTTTAGACAGTTTTAAGAAAATCCACAAATACATAATGATTCGTTAAACATCAGAATCCTTTGCTTTATTGTATATGACCGTATGACCAAATTCATTTTTATTAATGAAGAATAACTACGTTATTAAAGCAGTCCGGCTATTATATTGGTCAGATGAAAAATTATTGAAATTAGTTGTTTTTTTGCGAGGAAATATGTCTTCTTTCACATAGTCCCTTTCTTAGGGGCCCTTTCCAGGATAATATTTAAATTATCACTGTTTAAAGTCGGGTCAAAAAACATGGAATCTTATGGAGAGGCCTTTCGCGGGCTCCAAAAATGGTTACTAGCTTTAAAACACGTTGAATATTGTTATAAAAACTATTTTGGAGACAAAAAACGCAATGTGAATTTTTATTTACTGCTCATTTGTACTTACTTCCAGGGTATTTGAGCTTAATAATATAAAAATGTACCAAGTACAAATATAACGAGAACGGTGTGGCGCCGACTAAAGTTGGCAAACAGTTTCTGCTGTAATTGGGAAGTGCGCAAAATTTCAAATAATGATTTTGGTGCCTGTGTATTTGTAGTTTCAGTTTACTTTCTTCACATGTGATTATGCTGCCAACGGCTGAGCGTGAAAAATGACTTTTATTCGAAACTTTTAGTCACATCAGCTTTTAAATTTACATTTTTCTATTATTTAAAAACATTTTATTTATATTGCTCAGCTTAAAAATTGAACACCCAATTTATTAATTGATATGGTGGTCAAATTTAGTATTTATTTCCAATTTTAGACAAAAGTAATCGACATAGCTTTGAATAGCTTTTCTGGTAGCCGCACTATGCCATCGCGTTTTGCTAATTTTACAATAAAAAAGCTAAGAAACGAGCAGTAGACATTTTAGATGTATATTAAGATGAATAATCAATTAATGAAATAGCAATCAATAACTCAAAAAACAATTAACTAGTGTCTGCCATTAAGTACAACTAATGAACTTATTGTTAGCGAGAAAATCATCATCATGGAATACAATTCATGGTAAGAGTAATTGTCATGAAGAATAAAGAAACAATATATAGAGTACATTGAGAAACAATGAACTAATGTGTGCGATTAAGTATAAATAATTTAATAATTTAATAATAACAAATAATAACAGAGAGAAGTCACCTCAAATGTTGACAAAAATTCTCAATGATGTTTTCAAATTGTCAAGAAAGTTTTTGTTTCCAATAGATTTTGATTTTCACAGGTAAGTGAAAAAGATGGGTAACATGACCTAACTTTTTTGTGATTGTGATGGTTGTTATGAGTCAAGTCAAAGATATTATCTTCGGTTATGTTGATCGTTGTGTATTGAGCGATTAAGAATAATAGGCTATATTAAAAACAAATACGTTATCCAAAAGTATGATTGTACGAAACAAAATGTTCACTGCAGTGCTTTACTAAAAAGGTGAATTGCGAATTAATTTCAACGTAGAGCAATACGAACATTAGGAACAATTCTTTACAGTAAAACCGGTAAGTTTTGTTTTATGGTTTGGAGCTATGTTTACATTGTTTATAAATACGAGGTGTGTTAAAAAGTAAGGTGACTTTTCAATTTTCGCGTGCTACGTACATTTAAGTTTTAAATTTTTTGTTTTGTTGTGTTGGTACACTCGTCACGATTACATGTTCACAGTTTTGACTACATAGCTCGTGTAGTTTTTCTGGCAGAGGCGTAAAAAGTTAGAAGGGTTTGGTGTGCTCGGCGACAGTTGCATGCGATGAGTCTACTCTGAGTAAAAAAAATGTGTATAAGTTGTACAACCTGTTCCAAGAAGGCCGAGAGGATGTCGAAGACGAACCTCGCCCTGGACGTCTCAGCACGTCAACAACAGATGAAAACATTCAAGCAGTGGAAGAAATTGTGTTAAAAAATCGCCGAATTATCATCAGAGAAGTTGCTGAAGATGTTGGCATATCGGTTGGCTCATGCCACGCTATGTTTTCGGTCGTTTTGGGCATGAGACGTGTGTCAGCTAAATTTGTTCCAAAGCTGCTAAATTTTGATCAAAAGATCCATTGCATGACCATCGCTCAGGAGATGTTGAATGAAGTTAATAATGATAGTCACCGGATTTGGCCCCCAGTGACTTTTTTCTTTTCCCAAAACTGAAGAGACCCATGAAAGGACATCGATTTTCAACGACCGAGGAAATAAAAACTGCATCGCTGAAAAAACTCAAGGCTATACCACAAAATGATTATCAGAAGTGCTTCGATGTTTGGAAAAAGCGTTGGAGCAAGTGTATTATATCTGAGGGGGAATACTTTGAAGGGGACGACATAAATATTGAGGAATAAATGAATATCTTTTGAGAAAACCATAAAGTCACCTTATTTTTTGAACACACCTCGTACTTCTTATTGAGAATGAATAAATGCTTTTTATTTCATATTAAACTACACGACGAAAATAATAGCTTTTCAAGTCCCATCCTTTCGGATAATAGAATCGGTAGACGAATCTTGTTTTATTTCGGAAAGCTGAAGCTTTTTGCATTTTTGCATATTCTGACACTTCATTCTAGTATTTGTAGATGTTACTGTAAATTTTTTCTTGTAATTTTAATTTGAATTTAATCTAAAATAAAATAAATTTATTTATTCGTAACACATAATTTAAAAATTCTTAATTCAATGTATTTAAAAAGGCTGTATTACGTTCCAAGAGATGTAACCTGCCTTGTACTTTATTCTATTTTAAAGTTGTTTTTCGTTTTAGATTCCAGCCTTCAATAAACTAGAAATCTGGGATGAGGATAGCTACCAAATACAAGAAATAAATTAAGGACATTGGAATTTGTAGATTGATTAATATTTATTTGAGTACAATGAAAATTTAATTCGAGAGACCAAATTTGACAAACTGGGTGGTTTCCAGCTATCAGCTGAGTGCTCGTTTCCTTAGAAACCTTCGGATAACCTTGAATTACTTGATTATTTGGTCCTCCTTAAATTAAGATGACCAATTAATCAAATTTTTATTGGTAAGAGAGAAGATGGTATAGGTGTAAAATATCATTTGGTTCCTTACAAAGTTCTTTTGTGTAGAGAGTAGATAATTCGCCCTCTCGTTCCTCAAACCGAAAGTATCTCTTGCTTCTGTTGGCACACTGCATGGGTACCCGCTGGGGGTAGATGATACTGAATATGGCTCTGCAGGCTGAGATGGTAAGGTCAACGTATCTGGACGGCGTTATCCCTTTGTAGCAGGTTGTCTCAACTTGGGCTTCCACACAGAAGCTATTCTTCGTAGATTTGATATTTCTATGGTTGACAGGCCAGGACTGTTGGGCCGGAGTTTAGGGTTTCGAAGATTCTTTTGTTACAATCTAAAATGTGTGACTGAGACTGGACTAAGTCTGGACTAAAAACTGAGGGCTGGAGTATAATTAACTAAATGGGAACAAACTATACTAAAACTAAACTAAACTAGATGAACTAAACTGATTTCTGCTTCCAAATCTGCTGTATTTATGCACAAGATCCCTTCTTAGGTTCTCGTAGGGGTAAGTGATTTTAGAGGTAAGAATTCCTTTCGGTTCCAATCTTCGTTGATAATCAATTAGGTATAAGATTGGTGAGAGCCTCATTATCCAATCGGCGTTGAGAATTATGTATATGCCCATATATGGAAAGTGTCGTAGTAACCATAATGCCTTATATCCCTTCTTAAGTAACAATGGAGTAATTAGTAAGATAGCCAATCAATGATTAGGAATCGTGATGTGCCCAAATATGGAGAATGGCGCAGTTACCAAAATACATGGTATTCCTTTCTAGATGTCAAAGGGTCAGATATTATAATGAGTAGAAAATTATAAGGTTTGCGTGTGTTTTTTTGGTTGTTTGTGAGTCTCACCCTTCTATACCTGGTCTCTTGGTTAAGATGTTTATTGCTTTTAGATCTAAGATGCTGGTGTCCGTCATAGAAATTAGTAGGTCAAAATGCTTATAGGATGTAGATGAGTAGCGTAGGGACCAGCATTTTGTAAACGCATGGGATTGAAAATGCAGCTGCTTTTTCTGATTTCTTTGTTAATTAATTAATTGATTTTTACTCAACGTCGGCCTGTCTTTTGTACGAAAGATGATGCGTAGCTTTTCTTGGTCTGTTGGGTCACCCTTACACTGTTGCGGCGTTCCTTACAAATTTGATCTTCACGTATGATTCTAACAATACTAGGTTTGTTTCCAATAATAATTGGATATTTAATATAATCATTTAAATTATTGATATGTTATCGAATATAAATGTTATGTGATTATAATCTATTGTTTATAATTAGTTATTATTATTATAAAAGTCGCGGGACGTGACAGCTCCCCCCTTAAGGGCATGCTCTGCGGTGACCACGTGACCAAACCAGTCCTCGGTTAGGAAAAATTTGTTTGGTATTCACCATGTCCAAAAACAATGATATATCGCTCTCAAAGTTTGGGATTTAGAAAATGAGACACTAAATTGCATTTGTATATTTAGTTTGAGTAATAATTTTGAAAAAAATTATCCAAGTAAAAATAAGTGGGTAAAATTATTTTCATTTTTTTGGTGTTCACTACGTCTACATGGATTGAGATATCGTGTTTAAAATTTGACAGATATAATAAAAAGCACTGAAGAACGTTTGCATACATCAATATGTTTATAATTTCAAAGAAAGTTTATTTATGCAATTATGAAATAGGATATTACCATTCGAGTTGTAGCACTTTGCAGGTATTTTTAGTTCGATGCATTTCAGATTTTTTACTCTCGTATGTTGAGCACTGGCACAAATTTAGGACTAAATCGTATAAACGGTCTAAAAAATTAACTTAAACAATAACTTTTACAAATTCGTTGCAAATCAACAAATAATTATCTGCACATCCATAACCTGTCATTATTTTCCGAGAATTTTTAGCGATTTCTAGCGGAGAAAAAAAGAAAGTTTTAACGTCGATAAGGCTGATGTGACGTGGCCAAGTACTATACGCTTATCAAATTTTCGTGTAGAAAGATTTCCATTTTTGTTACCCTCATTACGTCAACACGGATTGAGCTATCGTGTTCAGGATTTGGAAAGTTATACAAAAAGGACTAAGGAACGTTTTTATAAATCGAAATGTTGATAATTAAGAAAAAAGTTTTCTGGCGAAAAACTATAGGGATAGGAAAGAAACTTTGAACGTCGATAAAGTAGATGCCTCCATTTAAAAACATAATTTCCGTCAACCTCAGTCCAGTGGCGTAACTAGAAAATGGAGTTCCTTCCCACGAATATTTGTTTATGAGGTTCCTTTCATCAATTCGGTAGTTTTTGTAAATAAGCAATCACCATAATTAAAAAATTATTGGATATCTCCCGTTCATTAATATTTCCTTTTGATTTCATTGAAATAAATACAATTTATTGGTTATGTGCTCCAGTTCATTTTGAGGTTATGTCAGTGAATAAGAGTTTTTGAAATTTATTTTTAGACGTTATTTCAGGCCTCAGAAGTAACGAAAGTATTTAAAATAATAAACATATTGGACAGATTGTGCAAATGGTTATCCCGGGATGAATTTCATGGACTACACGCTGGATCGTTCGCAAAGAGCAATGTGGAGACTGCCCTTTGCTAAAAACACCGATTTCAAAGAAGACGACGGTTATGTACCTGAAAGTTTCTATAATCTAAGAGACCTTATTTACACCGTTTATTAGCAACCCTTCAAGGTCAGCACTATCATTTCTCAAACGGAAGTCCCTCCTCCAACCGGACCACTGGATTACAGCTGGGCTATAGGGTAAGATTGATTGTTGTATTATTTGTATTATTTTACAGGCCTCAGATTCACTAAACTATTGACAAAATTTCACACTTTTTTAAAGAAGTTACACTATTTTAATATGAAGAAGACGAATTTTCAAGAAAACACATACGTTTTAAACTTTTAAACCATATATGTACAGGGTGGCTGCTGGACCTATAAATGACAGTGAATTTATTTTTTTACGGGGAATTTTACAAATAGTTAGAAGAAAAATCTATTCAAGTTCTATTTTCAAACTTTTCAAGATTATTAGTTAAATTGTAATATTTTTTAATTATGAAATTTAGTCTACAATACGTAATTCGAAAATCTTGTACTTCTAATGTTTGAGAAACCCCGTTGTTAGTTTATCAAATTTAAATGTAGATCTTTTTAAAAGAAAACAGTAATTGATTTGTGAAAACGATTCTAAATCCGTTCAAAAATTAGAAATTTCCAGATTTTACCCTTGAAAATTAAACCTATTCATTTCGAAAGTCTTAGTCATTAAAAAAATGGAAACATCGCATTGAAATTTTATAAACTAATTTTAACTTAAACATAACTTTATAATAACTTATTTGTAATTAAAGGCTTTAACTAAATTAAAAATATTTTTTCAGCCTAGAACATTCAATTTTCAATCTATTCAATTTTTAATTTTTCAATTAAGAATGAAAAATAATTATTTAATATTTAGCAATATTTGAATATGTATTTATGACGAATGAATTAGAACCAAGTGTTAGAAATTAAACAATTTGAAACTGAACTGTTTGAGAAAGAAAGCCTTGAATCGTTAAAATTTCGAAGAGTTTTTAAATTTTACACGCATCAATTTTGATTGTTATTTTTTTAAATGTTTAATTTTTAAGTGAAATTGTTCATTTTTAGTGCTTAAACAGCAAATGTTCACTTATTATTATCAGAAAAAATTGAGTAATTTTAACAGGTATTTAGAAGTTTTGAGGAGATTTAAAGCCAATGAAAAACTTGAAATAGTTTCACATAATTTAAACAAAGTCTCTACCGGCAAGATTCTGCTATTCGTAACAATTTCGGTGTATATAACCACATCATAATTTAAAACAAATTGTAGATTTTTGCAGATTTATAAAAAATTAGAAACTGTTTAAGAATTGTGAAAGGCTTCAAAAGAATAAGAACATTTTTATAAGATTCCTAGAAAAATTGGAAACAATTTTTCATTTTGGAATGATATTTTTAAAAATTATTCAAAAAAAATTTAAAGGATTTCCAACTTTTTTTAAAATAAATCTGAAAGGTTTCAAGACATTTTTTTCAATTTGCGGGATTTTCTTTAAATTAAGGAAAATTCTGTTTATTTCAAAATATATTTAGAAATTCTAAACAAATTTCAAAAATAATTATAACGTTGAATAGATTTAAAACAAGTGATATATTTGTCAATATTTTGAAAAAAAAATTTTAAAGCTTTTCAAAGATATTTTTAGTTTTAAAAAAATTAATTTTTCCATTATTGACGACGTGTCTAGCAATAAATTGTTCAAAATAATACAATTTTGAAAATTTTAAGGTTTATTGATTCTTTATTCTAGAATATTTAAAATCATAACGTAGATTTATAGTTTTAGAATTAAATCTGAATCTTTTAACACATTCATTTAAATTTTTTTAATTTTCGCAGTTTCTTCAAATGTTTAATTGAAATGTGTTAGTACCTTTCATTTTTTACGTATACATTATTAAGCAATTAAATACAAAATTCTTGAATAAAAAAAACTTTTAATCTTTAATTTCAAAAGTTTAAAATTCAAGAGTTCCATTCTGAGTGCTTTAATTTGTAGATTATTTTCTATTGCTGAAAATGTAAAAAGTTTAGCTTACGAGTTTAAATTTTTATATTTTATTAAGCATGAAAAATCTTTGCGAACCGAAAAAAGCGGAAAGTGACTGGGAATTTTTTTCCAGTTGAATATTCGTAATTTTAGTTGAAAATGCAGCTGCTTGGTTGAAAATTAATTTATAAAGTAAAAATTCAGCTGTCATATTTTTATTTGAACATTTGATCTTTGTTAGTTTAAAATTCCAAGACTTAACTAATAATTTATTTTTATTTATTAAAAACTCGACTATTTCATTAGAAATTCACTCATTTTGTTGAAAAAATCGATATTTTTGTAGAAAATCACCTTTTTCTTTGAAAGTTAATCTCTTTGTTAAAAAATTCGTCATTCGTGTACAAATGAAGTATTCTGTTCAAATATTGATAATTTCAGTAAAAAATAACATCTTTCATGTTGGAAATAAAATTACATGGTTGAAAATTAAGCTCTTTTGTTAAAAATTATTTTTGTTTATTCAAGATTGATCATTTTAATTAAAAACTAATTTCTTGTGTTGAAAAATCGCTATTCAATTGAAAACTTGTTTTTTCTTTAAATGGAAAGCAGCTTTTTTGCCGAAACCGGAACTATTTTTTTGAAATTTTTATTCTTTTTTTATTAAAATTTTTTTTAACTGAAAAGATTACTATTATTCCAGTTGAATATTCCATCATTTTAATTAAAAATTCATCTTTTTGCTTGAACATTTACTTTTTGGCAGCAAATCAGATTATTCAATTTTTGGTTGACAGTTTATTGTTTTGGCATGTTATGCCGCGTAAGGGCCAGCTGTGCTATTGAATTTCAACCATCTCAGGGCGGTTGCCTTCCCAATAAAATGAATCGCTCCGATAATACCAGACCTACTTGCTGTCAAATTATAGGGAATTATCAGTGTTGAGAAGTAAAGAGTTACGGACAAGGGCAGATCGGGACAGTTTTTCTAAGGGCCCTTCTAAGAGCAGAAAGATTGAAAAAGATAGAAGTTGAGGTATAGGAAGAGATCGAACTATTCTATCTCTTTAGATGAGTCACTTAGCATTTTTAAAAGGCTATATTTTCTATCCATAATTTCAATAAGTTACAAAACAGCACAATGAACAATTTTTTACTAGAAACGTCAGTAATGGAAAAATTAAATTTTTTTTAACTAAAAATATCTTTGAAAAGCTTTAAAATTTTTTTCAATATATGGACAAATCTATCCGTTGATTTTAAATTCATTCAACGTTATAATTATTTTTGAAATTTTTTTAGAATTTCTAAATATATTTTGAAATAAACAGAGTTTTCCTTAATTTAAAGAAAATCCCGCAAATTGACAAGAATATCTTAAAACCTTTCAGATTTATTTTTTAAAAAGTTGGAAATCTTTTAAAATTTTGTTGAATAATTTTTAAAAATAACATTCCAAAATGAAAAATTGTTTCCAATTTTTCTAGGAATCTTATAAAAATGTTTTTATTCTTTTGAAGCCTTTCACAATTCTTGAAAAGTTTCTAATTTTTTTATAAATCTGTAAAAGTCTACGATTTGTTTTCAATTATGATGTGGCTATACACACCGAAATTGGTACGAATAGCAGAATCTTGTCGGTAGAGACTTTGTTTAAATTATGTGAAATTATTTCAAGTTTTTCATTGGCTTTAAATTTCCTCCAAACTTCTAAATATCTGTTAAAATTACTAAATTTTTTCTGATAATAATAAGTGTACACTTGTTATTTAAGCACTAAAAATTAACAATTTCACTTAAAAATTAAACATTTAAAAAAATAACAATCAGAATTGAAACGCGTAAAATTTAAAAGCTCTTCGAAATTTTAACGATTCAAGGTTTTCTTTCTCAAACAGTTCAGTTTCAAATTGTTTAATTTTTAAAACTTGGTTTTAATTCATTCGTCATAAATAAATATTCAAATATTGCTAAATATTAAATAATTATTTGTTGTTTTTAATTTAAAGATTTGAAATTGAATGGATTGTAAATTGAATATTCTAGACTGAAAAAATATTTTAAATTTAGTAAAAGCCTTTAATTACAAATAAATTATTATAAAGTTATGTTTAAGTTAAAATTAGTTTGTAAAATTTCAATAGGATGTCTCAATTTTTTTTAATGACTAAAACTTTCAAAATAAATACGCTTAATTTTTAACGCTTAAATCTAGACATTCATAAATTTAAACGGATTTAGAATCGTTTTGACAAATCAATTATTGTTCCGTTTAAAAAATATTTACATTTACATTTGATAAACTAACAACGGGTTTCCTTAGAAATGTGCGATTCGAACGCTTTAAATTTTTAATTATTCCATAGTTTAAGACTGCATTCTAAAGTTCTACAAATGAAAATAAAAATATTAATTCGGCAATTTCTAATGTGGAAGATTTTCGAATAATGCATTGTAAACTGAATGATGTCAGAATTGAAAAATATAACAATTCAATTAATAATGTTTAAAACTTTGGAAAATGAACTTGGACAGATTAGATATTTTTCCAAATAGTGCTAAATTCGTTTCATTTTTTTTAACTGTGAAATAGTGTAAACACTTCTGGTAGGTCCGAGGCCAGTGCAAAAACAATCAATTTTACTCTAAACCAGCTGTAATCCATGGGGACGATTGGAGCGGGGCTTCCGGTGCAGGTCATATTCCGCACTGCTGTTCGTGAATAATCATACATATATTGTTATATTTTTAGATCAAAATTAATTAATTTGATTTAAAACTCTTTTTTTTTGTATAAAACTTACTTTTCTACGTGCAAGTTTAACTATTCTAGTTTTGGCATGTAAATTTAATTATATTTGTCTAAAAATGTAATTCTTATATTTTTGGTTCAAGAATAATTTTTTGTGGAAAAACAAACTATTTTCTTAAAAATTTGTTTTTTTTTTCATGTTTAAGCATTTATTTTTCTAACATTTTAACTATTGTAACTTTTGTTGTGAATTGATATTTTTAGATGAAACTTCATATACCTTGTTGAAAACGAGTCTTTTTTTGTTAGAAAATTAATCTTTTGGGTGGAAAATTCAACTATCTATTTGGTTAACAATTCATATTTTGGTTGAAGACTCATAATTTTAATCGAAAATTCATTGCTTAAAGGTTTCAAATTTATTTTTTGGATTTTAAATATTAAGTGAAAAATGTTAAAAATATAGGATGAGACATTGAATACGGAAAAATTATATAATATTCTTTTTAGTAATTTATTTGCCTT
>NC_046665.1:13920772-13934236 GCF_010883055.1 Belonocnema kinseyi | reverse complement strand
TCTGTAGTTTCTTCCTTATAGGAATATATAGTTACCTATACATTTTGTTACTTGTCTGAAAATTCAATAACTTTGTTGAAAAGTTATTCTTTTTGGTCGAAAATTTAACTATTCCCAGTAGGCAACAAAATTAAGGATGTCCTAGAGACGTCTTTGGGACATGCCTAAGACCTTCTTTCTAACATGTTGTTTGTACATTCCAGGGATGCTCTTAAAACGTCTAATGCCAGTAGAAACAATTTCCCGAGAACGTCTATGTCTTGAAGATGTCTATAGGTCATCTTCAGGAAATTGGACGTCTTAGAGACGTTGATTGGGCTAACATAAGACATCATAAAACGTCCTAAGCACGTTCTTGGGATTTTTGTAGTTTTGTGCCCACTGGGTTTTTCGAAAATTTGTCTTTTCGGTTTAAAAATTTATGTCTTAGTAAAAATTGCATCTGTCTTACATAAAAATGCAACTGATTGGTTAAAAATTCAACAATATTGTTAAAAAATCGTCCTTTTTGGTTCAAACTTCAACTGTTGTTTTGTTTAAAATTCGTCTTTCTAGGTAGAAAATTTCAGTATTTCGTAAAAAATTTACTACTTATGTCCCCTCTACAAGAAAAAGGCTACGTCGTTCTTGTAACCGGCCAATTACTGGTAATAAACCGTAGGTTATCATCCATACTTTTGAGTCCACAGGATTGAGTAAGTCAGACAATAGCTGTAGGTAATGAAATCCTGCGATTGAGCCAAACGGATGTCTGTCGATCTCCTGTGGTTAAGAATATTCTACTCAACCATACAATTTTGCATGCGTATGAGTTGATACAGTATTGCATAATAATAATAATAATAATAATAATAATAATAAGATTATAGCAGTACTGTCAGCCTATTGACACAGCAGCAGTTTTTACTAAAAGGTACCGAAAATTTGTACGCGCGGTACAAGTGATTCGTTCAAATGTTATATAATGTTAAAATTCAAATTAAACAAGTTTGTTCACATTAGGGCGGGGGGGGGGGGGGTTGAACGCCCAAAACCCCCCTTGCATTCACCCCTGCCTTTTGTAAAGTGCTGCACTGTAACGGGCTGTATATCACGTGACAAGGCCAATTTAGTCAATCATAATATTTTCATAATTTCAATTGAAAAAGGATTAGACAATAAGTAAACTGAGACTGAATTAACGCCATGTTACGTGATAAGAATATTCTTATCGGCAATATTGCTTACATGCATATTGGTTCTCAAAGTATTTAAAATTACAATAACAAAAAAATATATGCGTGACTTCTGTACAAGAATTGCACAATTTTTTTGTCTTTTAGATTGTCATTAACAAATTTCGAGGTTAGATTTAATTTTTTTTAATCAAAACAAAAATGGTAGGTTTCCATTTTTGTAAAATATTATAATCCTTCTCTTTACCTGATTTATTTCCAGAGGCTCTAAGCAAAGTTGCTCCTCAGGGCCTCGAGTTGACTTCATCCGGCACTAAAAGATCACAAGCTGAGAATGTTATATATATATTATAATGTTATATAATTATCTTATAAAAAAATTTTCTTCTCTCAACTCTGTGCATGGTCACGCACTATCGTTATATATTTATTTACCATTTCCCAAATTATTTCCTATTTCTTTTAAGTTTATTTTTTTCATGTGGACAAAAAAAATTAAAAGTGGGGCCTTGTTTAGTTGCGTAATTCGCGCAGAGCATGCCCTTAAGTTTGAGCATGGGAATACAATGACCATAATCAAACTTATATATTACAATTTGTGTATTCGAACTTTGGGTTTGTTTGTCAACGTAGCGTATCTTAATGCTTTTTTTATATATTACACTCAGAGAAATTATTGCATAGGCTGGCCCGTAATTTAGTTGCTATGGTCAACTTTGTTGGACTCTGGGGTGCCATCAACTTAGCTGGCAAGGTATTTTTCTAAACTATAGTCAGTATATTTATTTTGTACAATTTTGTCACTTTTTTGTACTTCTTTCGATCCTAGGGTAGATCTAAGTGAAATATTCTAAAATTATCTCACCAATTCCGAACAATATTATGAAGTCCTACATTTAAAATGAGCCAAAGAACATTTAAGAATGTTAATTATTTCCAAAGGTTGTGCAATTTTTTGGAAACTAGAGATATCACTATGAAAAAAAGAATGAAAAAAAGTGATTCCACATAATTAATATCAAGCCTCCACGCTCCGAGTATCCGAGAGTTTCTGCAATCCTGCTAAAAGTTTTTTTAGAGCCCTAACTACGGAACAATTTTCTCGACGTCCTCTTTATTTAACGTAATTAACGTCGGAAAATCCGTAAATTCCTCTGTAAAAAGAAAAAACTTTAAGATGTGCTTAGCATTTGGTGTAAAGTGAAATGAGGCTGATTTTATAAATTCGCTTATATGCATTCCCGTAAGCATTGATAAAACATAACCCTAACGTTGCATCAATGTACACACGCACAACACAGGTCTTATATATAAAAATTCAAACCATCAATACGTACCTTTAAATCTTCCCACGAGACAGGATAGGGGCAGTAAGTCCAAAAACTTGACAGTTGATTTGTCCATCGCTGATAACCTCAAAAAGCAGAATTTCCACTTTAAAAACTGCATTCGCGCATTCCAAATCTAAGACAAAACGCACTAAATGATTGCATTAGGCATCATGAGTCATGCGCCTGTCAACACAGCGGACCCAAAAAGACCCTGGCGCATGCGCAACGAACCAGGAAGACAAATCTGGGACCACCGGCCAATTAGTTGGCTGTGCTAACTTTTCGGTAGCTGAAGGGCCCATTGCATTGCTGCAGCAGCCTATTAACACGCATCAATTATAACTGGTCACTGGTATTATAAGAGAATGTGCTTAATTTTAACCAATCATCCCATTCTTTGTTTTTCTTTGTAAATTGTCTTAAATATTCTGCTAGAATTCTTTTAGCGAATCTTCGTAATAAATTTGTTAAAAAATCTTTACCATGATCAGTTAAAACTTCTCTTGTTGACTTGTCTTGTTTTTGGTAATTTTCCTACAATATCCATTGATATATTTTCAAATGCGGTTCCTGGGGTGTCAGTTATGACCCTTGGATTTTTAGTTTTGATGCGTACTAATTTTTTAAGTTGACATTGTAAAGAAAGTTGAATGTATTTTTTTATGTCGATTTTCATGTTTTCCTAAATAAATGTTGTATTCTATTATATGTTTTTTTACTGCTTCGTGACCACCTAATGCTGATTAATGAGCATTATACTAAAATTTCATGTTTTTGTTCTTGCGTGGGATACTGTGTGATCCCGGAGAAAATAATTATTTTTGTATTTGATTCTGAATATTATTTATGTGAGCAGTTGTAGCAATACTGATTGATTTCAAATTTAATTTGCTTGCTATGTTATGCAAAGAAAAAATGGTTAGTTTTATACTATTGAGTGTTTTCGGAAGATTTTCTCCATCTCCGATAGGAAGAGCGATATGATAATTTTTTCTTTGTTAATTTCTTTGGCAAGACCTTTCTAAAGGTTTTTAAACTTGGGTAATTGTCCGCCTTTTAATAATAATTGTTGATGCCTTATCTCGTGGTTCTCAATCAGTTGTAGTGAAATATGCATAGTTATCCTTTCTCAATGTAATTTTATTGCGGCAGTCTATTATATTATATATTTGTCATTTGATTCTCGTAAATATTCATTAAACTCTGGATTTATTTTGTGTAAATTGACCAAAGTTTCATTAACATTTTTATTCTCAAAATTCTCATCATAATCTTCAATACAGTTTTCTTCAGGATCGCTTAAGTTTTTATTTACGCTTGATTCACTTGTTGAGGTTTTCATTTCTTCTTTTTCTTGTAAAATTTAGTTTTCACTTTATTGTCCTATTTTGATTCAGTAATAATTTCTTTTTTTGGTTTTCCTCTCTTTTTTGCTGCAAAAGTAGGGATACAAATTTTTATTTTAAATGTAGCCTTGTGTGATCTACCTCTTTTCTTTCTTAATAATAATTTCTTCTTGAATGCCTTTTTCATAATTATCTTAGTTGTTTTCTTCTCTGAAAGTTTCTTAAATATTTTATGGATTTTTAATTTCTTGATTTAGATTTCTTGATTTTCGTCCTCTCACCATTGCGTGGAATATTGATTTATTTATTTTATTTAGATTTGAAAGATCCATTTGATTTAGTAATACAGTAATTCTTTTTTTAACTTGATTACATCATTCTTCAGTCGGAACATTGTCTTTTTTCTTGATTTTTATACTACAATTTGAATTTGAGTTTGGATTGAAACTCGACTGTGAGTTTAAACATGAATTAGTATTTGATTTTAAGCTTGCATTAGTACATGATTTAAAATTTGACTTTGAGTCATCGTTGGGACTTAATTTTATAATTGATTGTTTGTCTTCGTTAGGACTTAATTTTGAAATTGTTTTTAAACTTGAACTTGGATTTACGTATAATGAGTTTGTTTCTTCATTGACTCTCATTGTTTTGGTATCATCTTCTTTATTTTCATCTTTGGCATCTGTGGGGTTTCTTGATAACGCGTCTGCATTTACATTTATTTTGTCGGCTTTATTGACAACTTCAAAGTCATATTCGGTTAATTTTAATTTCCATCTTGTTACTCTAGAACAAGGATGTTCATAATTTAGGAACCAAACTAATGGTTTGTGATCGGTTATTAACGTAAATTTGTGTCCGTATAGATAGGGATGGAAATGTGTTACACAAAATATAATTGCTAAACGCTTCTTTTTGGTAAGTGTCATACATTCTTTCATTATCATTTAAAATTCGAGAGGCGTAAGCAATGGGCTTATCTTTGCCAATTTTTCCTTGGGATAAAATTCCACCAGCGGCAAATCCTGTTGCGTCTGTCATTAATAGAAAAGGTTGCGAGAAATCTAGCCTTTTCAATAAGGGCGCGTTACATAATTTTTCTTTTAATGTGTCAAATGCAGTTTGCGGGCAATCTGTCCAGACAAATAGTGTGTCTTTTTTAATAATTTATTTAAAGGTCCGGCGATTTTTTTAAATCCGTCGACAAATTTTCTATAATATCCTGCTAATCCTATGAATTCTTTGATATTTTTAGGTTTCTTAGCAACTGGAAATTTCTGTACGGCTTCTACTTTCTTAGGGTCTGGTCTCCATCCGTTTTTATCGATAAAATGTCCGAGGTATTTTACTTCCGGGCGCAAAAATCCACATTTTTCAGGTGACAAATAGGCGTTGAACGGTGGGAGGGGCATTTTTTAAACCAAGGGTACGGTCGAATTCATAGTGTCCGTAGGTAGTAGAGAAGGCTCTTTTTTGTGAGTCTCTAGGGTCTATTTTTATCTTATAGAATCCCCGTGCTAAAGAAAATACCGAAAAGTATTGTGCTTTTCCTAATTGGTCTAAGATTTCTGTAATGTTTGGACGTGGATATGAGTTGCTAATTGTTTTTTTTATTTAATTTACGATAATCTAAAACCTTGCGCCATTTTATTTTCCCGTGAAAAGCCGGTTTTTTTGGGGGACAGGAAACGCTGGTGTATTATATGGAGACTGTGATGGCTTTATTATTTTTGTCTTAATTAATTCTTTGACTTTATCTTGAATTTCTGATTTTTGACCGTAGGGAAGTCTGTATGGTCTTGTAAAATCTGGTATTTCGTCCGTATTTATTACGCTGTGTTGTAATACGTTTGTACCTTCGAGTATTTCTCCTGGAATTTGAAATCGGTCTGCGTTTTTTCCAATGAGTTTTTCGACATGTACGTATGCTTCTTTATTTAAATGCTCAAGACGTAATAGTTCTTTTTTGATTTGACTCTATCTTTATTAGCAATATTAAAAGTTTGGTGAACATAATATCCATTTTTATCTAAATTAAGGAAACTGCTAAGGACTTATTCGATTGTTTGATATTTGTTATTTTCATTTTCATTTTGTGTAATAAAGACATCGTTGTCTTTAGATGTAAATTCTTCAAATTTGAGAATTTCCACAGTTGGAATTACAATTACTACTGGTCCTACACGGGTATTAACGATGTTGAAATATGCTTTAACGTTATTGTTTTCAACTAATGCATTTCCTAAATATATACCGCTGTTTTTAGGCAAAAATTCCGGGACATAACCTATTTCTTTATCATTGTTTTTAACTTGTATATAAAAATCAGAAATTGTTCTAGGCGGAATTGTGATCATTTCTGAAGAGTCAAATGAATAGAAGTTTTCATTGATTTCTAATTGTTTTTCTGTATAATTTATTATTACGTTATTTCATCGAAAATATTCACTTCCTAAAACTCCGTCATGTTTAACTGGTACGTCATTTGAAATTATACGAGTATTAAACATGGTTGGAGATTCTTCATTTTAGAAACTTTTGTTTATTAATGTTTACACATGATTCGACTGATTTTTCTTTAATTAAATTGGGACCTGCTCCTGTATCAATAATTAATCTTACAGGATTTTTAAAACCATTTGTTGATAATGTTATGTGACGCATAGTATTTGTGACGCTTAAGTTAACTTTTTATGTTTTTTGTTCCTTTATATTTTCAAAATTAGGGTTGGATGCATTTAATTGTTTTTCAAGCCTTCCTCTGAGCAACCAGTATGGAAAGGGCGTTGCAAATTTCCGGATTTATTTCTTGTGGGGGATTCAATTGTTGCAGATTTTGCAGTTGTTGATATTAATTATTTTGTTGTCTTTTGTACTTTGTACTTTTTGTATTTTGAGGGTTTGATAATTTCATTAATAGAATACAGCAAACTTATGCTAAGTGACCTGATTTTTCACAAAATTGGCTTCGGCGTTAGGAACTTAGGTAACTTATTCGTACTGTTTATTGCAGAGTCTGAGTTTAATAAATATAAATTGTTTCCGTTAGGGTTCGTTATTATTATTTGTCGTAAAATATGTTAAGTTTTAATTTTATTATTACGTCTTTTATTTCAATATTTAAATTTATTTTATTTGAAAGAAATGTTGTTGCTTGCTTTTCTTGTGATTTTTGTGAATCAGAAAATAAGTCTAGAATTAAGTTAAATGATTTTTCTTTGGAATTTTCTTGGTTTTCTACAGGACTTGTTTCTACTTATTTTTCAGAAAATACGACAGTGGAATTTACTCTAAAGTTTATTCTGCTGTTTGTTGAAATTTCGTCTAAAAGGGTATCATTTCCTGATATCTCGTTTTATTCACAATTTGAGTTTGAGAGGTAAATTACTCTAGTATCTTTTAATCTTTGAACTATCAATGAGTCTTGTCTCTCTATGTTTTCTGGATAAGAGTTTAGGGATTTTCTTGTTTTTGAGGGAAGATTATGAGGATTTTCTACATTTTTTGCTAATGCGGGGTCTTTTTGAGTTTGTTTTCATGTTACACGTTTTTCAAGGTTTGTGTTTAAAGTTGGTGTTGACATTTATAATTTTTCATTTCTTAATTTGAGGAAATTTTTGGAACCTCAGAATTAAATATTCACGCCGATATAAATGATAAATATGGAAACATACATGTAAATATAACAGACAAGTAGAATCATTGACAGGATAGTATCAGAGAAATAAATATCATGGACAGGTTCATATCACAGAAAAAGACTTATTATAGACAGGTTTATATGAGAACACATAAATATCAGAGAAAAGTAGCAGGTTGAAGTTATTCGAAGTTTGTTGAGCCCCAGTGGTTTTTCGTTTTATTTATCAAGATTTTTATATTTCGAATTTTTAATCGATTTTTGAACCAGTCGTAAAATGGGCAGAACCAATTTTGGCATAATATAAAAATTAATTATTGAGAAAATATGAATTTTCTGAAATAATTGAAAAAAATTGTACACTTATTAGATTTTCTGGCAGTTTATGAAGGATAATTTAAAAATGAATGGATAAGAAAGTTTTTTAATCGTTTTCAGATTTAAATTTGACTTTACGTCAAATAAAAGAAAACATTTTTTAATTCTTATCTGTATTCGCAGTTTATAATTTCCAACGCCGATGCACTAAAAGTATACGAGGTATGTTTCGTCCCAAAAGATGTAACCTACCTTGTACCTTATTTTATTTAAAAATGGTTCCTCGTTTTAGATTCCTGTTTTCAATAAACTAGAAAGAGAAATAAATAAGCATAAAAGAAAGGTAAATAAATAAACATAAAAGAAATAAACAAGAAATAAATAATTGACATTGGAGTTTGTAGATTGATTAATATTTATTTGAGTACACTGAAAATTTAATTCGAGAGATCAAATTTGACAAACTGGGTGGGTTCCAGCTGTCAGCTAAGTGCTCATTTCCTTAAAAACGTCCGGATTACCTTGAATTACTTGATTCTTTGGTTCTTCTTAAATTAGGATGACCAATTAATCAAATGTTCATTGATAAGAGAGAAGATTGTATAGATGTTAAATATAATTTGGTTACTTACCAAGTTCTTTTGTGTAGAGAGTAGATAATTCGCTCTCCCGCTCCTCAAACCGAGAGTATCTCTTGCTTCTGTTGGCACCCTGTATGGGTACCCGCAGGGGGTAGATGGTACTGAACATGGCTCTACAGCCTTAGTTTAGGCTCTACAGCCTAAACGGGAACAAACTAAACTAAAGCTTAATTAAACTGATTTCTGCTTCCAAATCTGCTGTATCTATGCAAAAGATCCCTTCTCAGATTCTCGTAGGGGTGATAGATTTTAGAAGTAAGGATTCCTCTTGGTTCCAATCATCGATGGTAATAAATTAGGTATAAGAACGGTGAAAGCCTCATTGTCCAATGGGCGTTGAGAATGATGTATATGCCCATGTATGGAAAGTGTTGTAGTAACCATAATGACTTATATCCCTTCCTAAGTAGCAAGGGTAGCTGTCATCTTGGTTAAGATGTTTATTACTTTTAGATCTAAGATGCTGGTGTCCGTCATAGATATTAGTAGGTCAAAATGCTTGTAGGATGGAGATGAGTAGTGTAAGGACCAGCATTTTGTAAACGCATGGGATTGAAAATGCAGCTGCTTTATCTGATTTCTTTGTTAATTAATTAATTGCTTTTTACTCAACGTGCTTTACTCAATTGCTTTACTCAACGTTTGCCTGTTTTTTGTACGAAAGATGATGCGTAGCTTTTCTTGGTCTGTTGGGTCACCCTTACACTGTTGCGTCGTTCTTTCCAAATCTGATCTTCAGGAATGATTCTAAAAATACTAGGTTTGTTCACAACAATAATTGGGTATTGAATATAATCATTTAACCTGTTGATTTATTATTGAATGTAAATGTTATGTAATTATAATCTATTTTTCATAATAAGTTATTATTACTAGAAAAGTTACGGGACGTGACAGATGTAAGAATGGCTCCAGAACCTCAAAAAAAACTGACCGGTTTTACTGCAGATCATTTGTCTTAATTTTCATATGAAAACATCTCTTTCTCACAATTAAGTTACAATTCATCTTTTAATTCAACCACTGCATTACTCATTTCGTCTCGCACAATCTTAGATGTTGATAAGAAATATTTTTCAAATAGCCTATTATTCTTAATCGTTCAATACACAACTATCAACTTAACCAAAGATAATATCTTTTATATTTTTACTTTTTTTATCCTCGCCATTTAATAATACCAGATGTTCTTCCCCTTCTTGTCCACTTTCGTTCGATTTTTGTACCCCCCCCCCCTGCGGCACCCAAACTGCGGAAGTCTTTTATTGACCGTCGCTGACCTGTGAAATCCAAAATCTAGTTGACACGAAAACTTCTTCGACACTTTGAAAACATCGTTGAGAATTTTGGTAGTTTCATGTGGCTTCCAATTCTTATTGTCTAATAAAACATTATTGGATGTTATACCATTTCAAAGTACGTTGGAAAAAGGCTACGTGTGATCGACAGTTCTCTAAATATTTGAAAACAGCCCAATCTTATGCCTTAATAAAAATATGCAACTAAACAATAAGTAGATTGATTATATTTAGTAGCACATATAAGTCAATTTTTTTACAATGTGCTCTAAATTTTTTAAATTAATTTTTCATGACAGTTGCTCTTACCTTAAATTGTTAACTATAATGAAAATATGCATTTTAACGATTACTTAATTAATGATACTTGATGGCATACATTAGTTAACTTTTTTCTGTTATTTTTTGCTGTTTCATTAATTCATTATTTATCGCGGTATAAATCTAAAATGTATTCTTCTTGTTTCTTAGCTATCTTTTTTTTACTATAGAATTATCAAAAAACGTAATCGCATACATTAGTCATTTGTTCTAAAATACTCCAACTTTTTAACCTTTAAACGTGGCATCCACTAGTTTAAAACCGAACAAAAAATCCGCCGTCAAGTATTTCAATAGTATTCAATAATTTTTAGTCATTATGGAGCGGTAGTTTAAGCTGATAGCAATGAAAAAAACGTTAGACATACGATTAGCAGACTTCGTTTTTATAAAACTAATGGATTGTTTGCACATTCCATAACTCTGCGTCACTCCTCTGCAATCACAACCTCTCACATATCGCTCCTCTGTAATCCTCTTATTAATATTTGGTGATGACAAATGTATTGAAATTTATCAGTAGATTGGTAAGGAAGCTTTTGGATAAAAATTTTCCGCAAGATTAGTAAAATTTTGGCTAGAGCGAAGAAGGCTGTGAGAATGGTTTCGAGGGGCCGTGCACTGAGTTTTTCTCCTGACTACTACGTCGAATCGAGCATGGGAGTCCTTCTGGGATTCAGTAGTAGTCTCTAGCGATCTCTGAGCATTCTTCGAGTAGTCGCGAGTAGTCAAGTAGTAGCATTCGGAGTATTTGAGAAACCCGAGAGGAAACCGAACTAGTGACCCCAGCCGTCTCAGCAGTCTGGTTAGTTTCGGCTATGCGCACCGAGATATGCGCAAGATACTTAGCCAGTTGAGACCTCTCATTTGCACAATAATTTACATAGATCTATAGGCTGCTGAATGAGATTTTTAAATTGTTAATTACTCATTGTTATTAAATTAATGCAATGAATCATGGAAGCAGATTCAAAGCCCAAAATGTTGAATTTCTTATTATTTTATATTATTTTTAAATTAAACCATTAATGCTTTCGGTACTTTTATTCATTCCTTTGGATCCTTTAAACTTTAACTAACGTCAAAAGGAAGCGGATAGGAAGACAAAATAAGTGAAATAGTGAATGCAATTTACAACACGTTTAACTGTCTAAAGGTTTACTTTAAAAATAAAAATTCTATTATTAAAATATAACTAAAATTAAAATAGTATATAATAAAATATTTAAATAATTTTCAAACTCAGCACGTAAATATTATCCAAATTGTTATTACTCACCATTTTAATTTTAAAGTCTTTATACGATTAAAAAATTAAACATTAATAATTAAACCTTAAGAACATTAAAAGACCCAGTCTTTTAACACAAAGCGAGATAGAAACAAAAATTACGCAGACAAAATTGTTCCTTGCAAGAATTTCTACAAAAAAGTCTCCTTCATAATTTTAAATATTACTTCGTTTTTTTCTAAAACTTCATTTCTGTGTAGTTGTAGTGTAGTTGGAATGGTAGGCAGAGGAGCCCGTGAGTCCTCGCTTGCACTCAAACTCAGAAGTCTATTGTGCCACACCCGTATGGTACAGTTTGAGGTGGGTTCCGAACCATCAGAGCCCTGGTTTAAAGTACATAGAAAAATTTCCATTTGTACCAGCACAAGGATCGAACCCCAGTCCTCCTGCTGGGAAGCCTGGCGCGCTATCGTCTGAGTCACCGGGACTCTTTAATTCATTAAACATTTATTTTTTCTTGTTTCTCGCTTTCCATACAATTATTTTCAGTAGAAAAGCTAGAAATATGTTCATCCCCACATTTTTTTAACATTTCAAACTTTTTATAATTCGTTAATAACATTGAAAAAACAAAAAAACATGTTCAGATCATTCGAAGAACAGAATGCTGTCTGTTCTGATTTTTGCAATGGTATAAAGGAGTGAAAATGAATGCTTACCTCTTAAAGTGAAAGAACCAAGATTTTCAATGTGTCTAATTAAGAATATATATTAAGGATAGATTTTTGTAGCAATTTTACCAGGAACAATTTTACTGACAGTATATAGGTCCTTATTTTGATGTACGAAGCACAGTGTTATATCCGATTCTCATTATCGACAATGAAAATCACCTTGTAATCTTGAAAGACTCACTTCACACCATGCGTTGATCAATTTTCTCTTGCACGCACAACTAAGCAAACGTTTGAAAAAGTATTTTTAACTCTCATATTAATGATTGCATCATTTAGCCAAATACTACACAAAAGTTTCTAAAAATTTTGTAGGGGGGATACGCGTCTATGAGAGGAGGCCAGTTCTTCTCATTTTTCAGTTTGATACTCCCCCGAGCAATAAGGATAAATATTATTAAATTCGACAGGGCTGTTATCAATGAAGATTCAATCTTGTGATTGAAGGAAAACAAAAATTCGAAATAACCGAGAAATATTCCAAGGCGTCTGTGGTAGAATTCACTTGTGATCACTACGCTGATGAGTCCACATAGGTGATTTCGGCAGAAAACGCCGCCAACCGCCGAAATTTATCTCAATCGAGAGAGTAAATGAGGACGACGGAAGGGTCCGCACTAAGGGACGAAAACGAGAGTCTCGCGGATCGCACCCAAAGGGAATACGCGGAGAACTTGCTCGTAAGTGACTACGTAAGGGTAGTAACTCCCGAAACGAGCCCTAATCCCAGGTCGTTCGGCAGGCAGCCTGGTAGCTGCCAACCGCCGATACTAGGCGAAACGAGCGAAATGAAACACGCGATGGCGCCGCGCACTTCTGTAAAAGCGAGATCGGATGTGCCGTTAGAATTTCAGACGGTCCCGCACCAATTCCGCAAACCTGGCGGACATTTGACTCACCTGTCGGTTCTTCGGATTGAGGTTCTTCAATGTCCCTCGTTGCTATGGTAATCCTGGGGTTATGAATGGCCACCGAAGATCGTCCAGTGTACCTATCCTGGTTCCTGGGTGGCTGCTACGGATGACGTCTGACGTGCGTGGAGGAATTTCGACCCGATATTTCGATCGGGTTGTTAGGGGGAAGATAATGTTGAATTCAAGGGTGGCGAAAATTAAATAAAACACCGAAATTAAAAATAAGAAATAAAAGATTTAATCTGATATGAAATTGATGACATAACCATAGGGGGATCGTTAGCCGAAGCACGGAGCCCTCTACCAAGTGTTACGCTTCTCGGTCGAGAAGATACTGACCAGTGATCCCAAATCTGAAACGAGATGCGGTCCAATACTATGACAGGGCTATGTCCGTGTGAATATAGTATGAGACGTTGTAAATGACTGAGTTGCGCGCGCAACCCATTTCTCCTCTTCTGAATTTGAAAACTCGAAGATGCACGATTGCCGGTCGGAGCACTTCGTCGATT
>NC_046665.1:13911419-13920672 GCF_010883055.1 Belonocnema kinseyi | reverse complement strand
GGTCAAAAATGCAATTGTTTGGTTAAAATATCAACTGTACATCTTCTTGGGTTTGAAAGTCGATTATTTCACTAAGAGTTGAACTACTTTGTCAAAAAAACAACATTTTTTTAACAAGTTTTTTTTAATTATGATTGAAAATTTAACTATTTGGTTGAAAGTTTAACTCTTTTATTGTAAACTCATATTTTTCGCTTAAAAATTTCAATTTTTTGTAGATAATTCGTCTTTTTTACTTTAAAATTAAATAATTTCTTTAAAAATTCATGTATTTTGTTTAAGATTTGTCTTTTTTTGTAGATTATCAATTTTCTTGGTCGAAAATTCATCTGATTGTTCGAAAATTTAACAACTTTGTTTAAAATTAATTTTTTCTTTAAAGAATTATTTATCTTTATCTGAAAATGTAACTATTATATGATTGATTAAAAATTAATCGGTTATATTGGTTAAGTTGGAAAATCGTTTTTTTTTTTGTATAGAACATTAATCTTCTTGGTAAAAAATTCACCTTTTCTCTTGAAAATTTAACAATTTTGTTGAAAATTCGTTTTTTTGTCTTGTTCAATTCAATTTTTTAGCACAGTTTTTATCTGGAAATTGTACTATTCCATTTTTGTTTGAAACTTTATCCTGTATATTTTATTAGTTAAAACACCAATTATTTGATAGAAAATTAATTTATTTTGTTGAAAAGTAAACTTTTGGGTGGAAAATTGATTTATTGTGTTAATTAGATTTTTTTCCTAAAATTAAAAAAACTGCAAAATAAAAAAATTGCCTTAAAATCGTCCTGATTCCTTTTTTTTTAATATTTAAAATCTTTGCAAATACTCACTTAAAATTAATTTTTCAAACTAAAAAATCATTTTCAATTTTCTGAGCAATCACAACAATTTTTGTTATTCTTTTTGAATATTTTACAATTCTCAAAAGCTTTTTTTTTTAATCTGCAAAAATCTACATCGTGTTTCGAATTATTTCAAATAATTTCAAGTTTTAAATTAATTTTGAATATTATTCAAAATTAAAATTGTAGCGTTCAAACTTCAAATTTAGCTCATTACAACTTTAACAAATCAACGCTTTTTATTTCTAACCACTCTGTTCAAATTTGCCATCGTCAAGCTTTAATTTTATTACAAAATATGCACGTAATATTTTGTTTATGAACCATAGTCTGCTTTGTTTGTCAATTTTAAAAATTTTGATTTTGGAAATCGTTTGTCATAATTAAAAAGACTCCCTTAAAGAACCTTTTACATTTCGGGCAATGATGGCATGTAATAAAGGAGGCTTTTCCGCCATGGAAACCGCCATGGAAACCTTTGTTGTGAACCGCACTTACTACAACTATGTTTGATGTTGTCATTGTTATTCCCACGAGAAGCTAGGGAAAGGGGTTCATCCATCCTTGTAGAGCCCCGCCTGCAAGGATAAGGCTGCGTACTCTGAGAGGTCGCCCACTATCCTATGAATCCTATTCTATGAAGTGCAGCATAGACTGGATGAAGACTCAGATAATATAAAAAGCTACAAGAAGCTGTATGATGCCCACATAACACCTTCTGGTGGAAGAAGTTTCCTTCAGCCCATCAGCATTTGGCCCGTATTCTCACCGCATATTTAAATTCGGAAGAGCCGATTCCGGAGTGGTTGGTGGAAGGGCGCACAATACTCCTGCCGAAAATAGGGAACTTAGCTGACCCGAAGAATTACAGGCTAATCACTTGTCTGACCACACTGTATAAGATATTCACAGCTATCCTAAATGATAGGATTGTTCGGGCAATTGAACTTGGGTGGCAAGAAATGTATGAACAACGAGGCTCAAAGAAAGGCGTAGCCGAATGTCGGGAGAACCTGCTCATCGATAGATGTGTCTGCAAAGATGCAGCATTCTACCAGCGTGACCTATCGATGGCCTGGATTGATTATCGGAAAGCTTTCGATTCGACATCGCATAGACTTATCATCTGTCTTTTGGAAATCTTAAAGGTTCATCCGCAAATAGTTGGGTGCATAGAGAGATTGATGCCGCTTTGGAAAACCAGATTTACGATCTCATCTGGAAAAAATCGTGTTACAAATAACAAGTTCACCTTTCAGAAAGGTGGCTTTCAGGGCGACACCATGAGCCCACCCCTCTTTTGCCTTACATTATTGCCACTATCACTAGCACTTCGCCATTCCGACAGGTACTGGTGCGGCAAACCTTCAGATTGAAAGTACAAGGTCACTCATGTATTTTACATGGACGTTCTTAGGATCTATGCTAAAAACAAAGAGAAACTACATCTAGGTCTAGGGATTGTCGAACGATATACTAAGAAAATTGGAATCGAATTTGAGTTAGATTAATGCGCCAAGGTTTATTTGAAGCGAGGAAAACTTAATGGCATCCATGAGGATCCTAAAATCGTTGATAGAAGCGCTATACGACACCTTTGCGCTGGAGAGACTTACACATACCTGGGCGTGATACAGAGCCGCATTCAGGATGTGACATCTATAAAGAATACTCTCGGAAGCAGATAGAAACGTCTCATCCGGCAGATTTGGTCTTCCGAACTGTCGACGAGGAACAAAGTATCTGCAACGAACATGCTTGCCGTCGCAGTAGCACTCTATTCATTTGGAGTAGTTCCATGGACGAAGAACGAGCTCAGATCCCTTAATATCGGGACAAGAAGAGTCTTCTGTTCCGCGACTGTAAAACTCACGCCATCTAGGTGGTCGCGGAATATTGAGTCTTGAATGTCTTCACAACAGGATTATTCTGGGTACAGCACATAGAGTCACAAATGGAAGAGACTCTCTTCTTAAAATGGTCAGGAATAACGAAGAATTGGGCAAAGGAGCGTTTCTGTACAAAACGGCGGAGGAGGCTGCTGAAACACTCGGACTCAACTTCAGTATTAGGTGTGAGCAAAATGCACCAAATCTTATCTATCTCGAGTACTCACTCCTGAAAGCCCGGATTAAGAAAGCACACCAGAAAAACTTTCGTGAACAGCTCCTTGATAAGAAGATGCACGGTATCTTTCACAGAAATGTGGAGTACAGTCAATGCCGTGTGAATCAACGTTTGCTTTCCTTAAATCGCCCGAATTGAAGTCTGGTACGGAATGTTTCATTTTGGCATGCCAAGACGGGGTCATTTCCACCTTAACATACTGTCGCCACATTTTTAGCCAAGACATTCCCGATGATAACTGCAGAGCGTGCCGTGCACGCCTGGAGCATTTAGCTCATATACTATCTAGTTGTTCAACTCATGCGGGAACGACCTACATCCAAAGGCACAATGCGGCACTAAGAGTCCCGTTATGACCATCTCTGTCACTCGTACGGCAATAACCTTAATATCGTTCCTCTAAATGCTCCTAGGGAAATCGAGTAGATTGTGGAGATTTGGAAGTGCCGCATATATTGGAATTTTATATTCTCGACCATTCTTTCTGTTACACACTCTAGGCCAGACATGGTTCTTCTTGACTTCGAGAAGCGAACCATGTTCGTTATCGAATTTTCGGCACCAGCTGACAAAAACATCATAGATTGTACCCGGAATATTCTGTTAAACTAATAATCCTTATCATCGACGCTCTCTATTTATCGCCTCGCTTGTTTCTACTCATATATACAAATTTTAGAATCGCTGTACATTAAGGTGGCTTGAAAAAGCTGTTTTTATAGGACAACGATCCCCTAGTTTAATGCCATATCCGAAAAAAGAAATTCCCCAATTTTGTATTTTTTTTATTCTAACAGGTTCTGGTTTGACTTGAAGTTTTCCATTTAAAATGCATGGGGAAAAATCACTGTTTTGAATTTTTGGAATAATTTTGTGGGGTTTGAAAAAATGTGACGGAGAAGTATAGATTCTCGTAAAAAATTATCCAATAAAGAATTTCATGTATCAGACATATAGGTTTGACACCCCAAACATAACCGCGCGGGTACCTGAAAACTACTCTTAAAACAACAAATGTGAATCATTCATGAAATTTGCCTTTTGAGCACCATATTCTGGTCTTTTTCACATAAAAAAAAATATTGGTCTAGTGGGATATTTATTATCATTGGTTAATTAGTTTTTAATTATTTAAACAAATAGAATTTGTTTTCATAATTTTTCTTGAAATATTTTTTTCACCATTAAAATTATTCCTATTAGTCTAGTGGAATATTTAATAACATTGGTTCATCAATTTTCAATTGTTCAAACAAATGGAATTTGCTTGAATAATTTTTTTTAAATTTCTTTTTTTCATAAAAATATTTACTATTAGTCTAGTGAAATATTTATTAACATCAGTTCATTAATCTTCAATTATTTAAACAAATAGAACTTGTTTAAATATTTTCGTTTCGAAAATTCAAAAAATAAAAATTATTACTGTGAGTCTAGTGGAATATCTATAAATATTAGTTTATTTATTTTTAATTATGTAAACAAATTCCATTCGTTAAAAAAGTTTTTTTGAAATAATAAGTTTTATAACAAAAAAATTGATTAAACAATGTTATTAAATATTACATTAAACAAATATTAATAATTTTCAATGAATAAATTATTTAAACAAACATTATGTGTTTAAAAGACTGAAAACTAATGCAGTAATGTTAATAAATATTCTACTGGACCAATAGTAATAATTTAAAAAAAAACAATTACCGATAAAAATTATTTACACAAATTTTATTTGTTACAGAATTAAAAATTAAGGAAGCAATATGAATTAATATTCTACTAGACTAATAGTAATAATTTTCAGGAGAAAAAAAGAATTTTTGAAAAAAAAATTATTTAAATAAATTTCATTTGATTAAATAATTTTAAATTAATTAAATAATGATAATAAATATTCCACAAGACCAATATTATTAATTTAAAGTAAAAAACTACGAGAATATAGTGTGCAAAAAGCCGACTTCATGCAGAATTGACATTTTTGGTTGTAAGGGTAGTTTCCAGGTAGTCGTGAGGGTGTGTTAGGGGTGTCAAACCTATATGTCTAATACATAAAATTCTTCTTTGGATGATAAAGGCCCTCATGCTTTCTTGTTACATGTTTTCAAACTGTTGCCCTCGAGCACTCAAAAAAAATTTGCCATGGATTTTTCAGATCACCCTACTGTACATAATGTCCACTCTTCTTTGAGAATTAAATTTATTTATCGAAAATGAATCTTAGTCTTTATCCACATCCATTGTCTCCTGTGATTGCGTTGTATGGCCCCATGGAAGCGTATCGGTTGTAAAAGGAAGCAGCATCCTCCATACCTATTTTCTCGTGAGTGAAACGCTAACCAGTTGCTGTATTGAAGTTGTCCAGATGTGCTACCGCCTCAATGACTGCATTTGTTACGCGCCGACACCATGACCCAGAGATGAAATTAGATCTTTGTGTCGATATCAATGAAGAAACGTTATCAATATTATTATGAGGACTTATTTCTATGGACGAATGGATTATTTAGACATTTCCTCACTATGAGTCACCTGTTCTACGTAATGTCTTTGATATGTTTCATAATAAATTCCTTGAAAATTCTTCTATGATATCTGCCGACAGGAAGTTCAAGTCAGATTTTCTCAAAAGCATTGGATGAAAAACGTAAATCTAACGTTTATTAGCCTTAAATTTTATCGAAAAAATCCTTGTGTATAAATTATATAAGTATGTGTCACTTATCTGATATCATTTCTTTTGATATTTTTAAATGTAAAATTCCTTTTGATTTTGGCGAAATCATGCGTCAGGGGTCTCATATTTCATATAATGTTAAACAATTCCTAGTTAACAAAATTTCATTCTGAAGACGTCATTCTAGTTCCATGATTCCTTATCTGCAGGGTTCTCATATTTCGTTAATAATGATACTATATTGATGCTATATATAAGAGACGAAAAATGCACAAACCTGAATATAAGAAATTTTTTTAATGTGACTTACTTTCTATCATTTTACATGCATATTCCTTATTCTTTAACATATTATAATTTTATTTCTGTAAATTAAGAAAACATCGACATCAACCTTCGCACAATTCCTATAAATAAATTTTTAAAGCTTTCTAAGCAGCGCAGTAAATCAAATTTGCTCAAGGAAAGAAAGAAATTTTAGAAACCTCACTTTCGAACATCTTCAGAATTTAAGTTGTTTAAATTAATTTTAAAGGACATTTTTCCTCTTATTCCTATCGTGTTTTCACATTACATCGGTTTTCATAATTAAAGATCTACTTTCATTGCCAGTGGTAACTTCGTCGAGTTTAATACCAATAATTTGATGGTTGCAAATATAAGTCCTGTTTTTATTTTCTTGAATTTTCTCGAGACTTGGCGAGTTTACGAGTATCTGATGAGGATTAATTCAATATAATACACGTACTATTTAATTACTCAAAATGTTCAAAACTTTTCATTTTTGCATGTTTGAAGGTCTTAAAGCGGACATAATGAAATACTTATTATATTCTCGTAGATCCTCTGTCTATTCAGTGCTTCTTATTTTGATGCACATGCTTTATCCCAGGTGCGAATTGACCGTCGGCCCAAGGTCGGCCCAACCGTCGGGCAGTCGGACCAAACTTGTGCGCCACTGTTCGGATCGACCACCTAAATGATAAAGGTCTACCGCCTTTGTCTTCTCCACACCGGCCCGACATTTGGTCCATTATATGGGATATCCATTATAATGATGCGTATTTTACCGCGCACTCTAACCACTTCGCTATCGAAGCACTTGAAGTTTGGTCACAAAAACTCTGCTGAATAATTTGACGCTCTCTGTGCTCCTTAATAACAGAAAGATTGCTGAAATCGTCTAAGCTTTATAGATTAACATTATTCAAAAATGTTTTAATATTATTTAACACAAAAAATTTTTTAATTATAAAAAAATTATTTGTTGTAAGAATGTTTTCTACAATTTCCCATAATTTTACATTTTTCAAGTTTTATTGCGCAAAATTTAGATAAAAACAACATGATGATTAGGAATTTTTTTCGAGATTATTATTAATTTTTTTTCTGTGTCAATTTTTTCCATAAAGAACTTTATGTTAATTTTAGCAAAATTCATGATTTGTTGAATAACACAGCCACACACAAAAAAAGTGTGCGCATCTGGTAACAAGACACACGTATTCCTATGGATTTTGGGGCGCTGAATTCAAATTCGGTATCAAAAATCACCCATCACGTCATGGTTGAGCCATAACCTCAAAAAATGACGAAAAATCATGCACTGAGGCAAATAAAATCTAACCTAGTCTAACATAACCTAACCCAACCTCACGAAACACAATTAAACTGATTGTGTTGTCCCGTTGTGTTTGCGGTACCGTTTGAATCAGCTTGGGCTTAACCTGCAAAGAGGTCAAACCTATCCTAACCTAAAAAAACCTGACCTAACCTAACCTAACTTCACGTAACACAATTAAACTCATTGTGTTGTCCCATTGTGTTTGCGGTACAGTTTCATTCAGCTTCGGCTTAACCTACATAGAGGTTTAACCTATCCTAACCTAACCTAGCCGAATGAAATTCAACCACACGTGTAGCTATGTAAGTGTACGGTTCTCAGTCTTAAATGTGTGCTATATTTAATAGGTTATCTTGATCTTAACTTACAAATAAATCTAACTTAACAGAAACTAATGAAATTTTACTTAACGCAACACAACTTAACTTAAGTGTTCCCGTTGTAACACAATAAAATTCATTTCATTGTACTACAGGTGGTTAAAAATTTAGACGCACATTACTCATTTGAAGAGACTTAGTACTACAAGTAGAATTGACCCCATTTCAATTAACCTGACAGTACCGCAAACACAACGGGACAACACAATCAGTTTAATTGTGTGTCGTGAGGTTAGGTTAGGTTAGGTTAGGCTAGGTTAGATTTATTTCTAGGTTAGGCTCGAGATGACCCATTCGATGTAGCACACATTTGCTACTGGGAAAATATGCTTCCAGAGCTTTACGTGTAGTTCAATAAATTTCTGTTAATTCAAGTTAGGTGAGGTCAGGTTCTGTTGGGTAAAGTTATGTTAAATAAGTTGATATCAGGCAAGGGTTGATCTTTCACAGTTTTTTTTGTGTGGCTGTGTAATCTTATAATTTTTTAAAACACAAAATTGATAAACCAAAGGCATTATTCGGGCATTTAATGGCAGTAATATTATTTTTTTTAATGCCAGTCCTTTAAATTGGAAACTTCATGATAATTTAAGCAATATTTGTAAGTTTTTGATAAATTTGATGATTTTTCAAAACAAATCTAATGGAAGAATGCATTAATTGCATTAATAGTTAAATGCATTAAAAGCATATAAAATAATTAAACGCATTATTTAGACATTCGTCGACATGACAATTCGTCTTTTCAGTGTCAAATGTTTTAATTAGTAACTTCATGATAAATTCAACAAAATTAATAATTTTTTGTTCAGTTTTATAACTTTGTTTAAACAAATTTAATAAACAAGTACATTATTGGGGCATTTTTCAACGGGAAATTCTTTTTTATTTGATTTTAGACCTTTGTCTTTGGATCTTCATAATAAATTCAGCAACCTTTATTATTAGTTGATTGATTGTCAATGTCGATAGTAAGAACCGGATACTTCAACACTAATTCGTGAGACTGCAACAAGGAGCGAAACCAATTCCACAGCCTTCAGCGCTCTAGCCGAGATTTTGCTAATCATACGGAAAATTTGTATCCAGAAGCCTGTCTATCAATCTTATATCAAACGTTCTTTTTATTACTACCAGCATAAAAATTTAATTTATACACGGTCGATAATGTCGGTCAGAGGATCTATACACAGACCAAGCTTAGCCTTTGTACTGGCATCCATTAGTTTATTGTTATAAACTATGAATTTTCGATCATGTTTGAAAAATTATTAACAAATATTAGTATCACCAAAAAATGTATGCCACTATTTTTCAAATATTTACTACATCAACAGAATTGAAACTATCTTCGGCAAAAATTAGTTCCTTGTTTTCATTTCCACATTCTTATTAACTTTTAACCCTTATACTAACCCTTTCTATCACGTGGATATGAATGCCATATTATGTTTTAGTAGCAAAGCAGTACAAAAAGAATGTTTTTAAGTACACGGCATACAGTCTGTCAAGTTAAAGCGTGGGTGGCTTTACTCGCAGTCGGTAAGGTGTATCGACATGATTTTGGTGTCAAAATATTAAGAAGAGCTCCCTCT
>NC_046665.1:13900589-13911319 GCF_010883055.1 Belonocnema kinseyi | reverse complement strand
GAAAGAGGGAGCTCTTCTTAATATTTTGACACCAAAATCATGTCGATACACCTTACCGACTACGAGTAAAGCCACCCACGCTTTAACTTGACAGACTGTACATTAGTTAATTGGAAAATACACTTGTACCTGTTTTGTATATAGAAGACGATGGTGAAAACGGTAATTACTTGTTCATAATACCACTGAATATGTCATTAGCTGCCGGTATATAATAAAAATGTATAAGATGTTTCAGTCATTTTGCAACATTTAAAGAAAATGAAAAAAATCCTTAAGGTTTATAGGATGAAGTAAATTGGTTTTTATATTGAAAAATTAATTTTGAGAGAATGTTTTTAAAGATTTCAACACATTGCAAAAGATTTACTTGCATTTTAAAACAGAGTAGACCATTTAATAGTAAAATGTTTCATTTTGCTTATAAATATTTTTTTTATCCATTAAGTTAAATACTATCAGAATCACTTCTACTATTTAAGTGCAGATTCAATAATTTCAGCTAAATTTTGCATTAAAATAAAAATGCACAAAACAGAAATGGTCAACTTTGTCAATTTGTTTCATATACTAAATAGTAAACTACTTTGAATATTTTCCCTTGTATATTCATTCTATATAATATTTCTCTGTAAAAAATAACAAATCGCAAACCATAGTTTTCTAAAAAATGTTATTCTGAGAATTTAAGGAAACAATTCAAATCGGTCCCAATGTCGGACTTGTGGGTGATTGTAAACAGTACATTCCTGTTATAGACAACCGTGCGGCACTTTTAAAAGTAGGTTCGCTACGAATTTTTCTGGCTTGCCTCCACTGCGTATGATTTAAAATGCGTTCAAAACTGCGTGGCTTATAGCGCAGCGTGAGCGTCAGCGCCGGCAGCTAGGCGTCTACATGTTTTTATTTCGATCCAGGCTAACTGTTGTTTGTGGTACACGTTCCTTTAAACTAACCTTAAACGTGAGACGTAATTTTATGAGAAAACTCAAAAGCAAAACTATTATTACAATGAGTATCGCGTTTACCGATACAGGGAAGTCCTTTTACGCGATCTAGGGAAAAAGCAAGCATTTATCTACAAGCTTGAGAATATTTGTTTCTCTAGGTGATTCCTATGAAAACTTATACGATATCCAAATAACAAAATACATTCAATCATTCTACATTTAATCGCGAAAGATCAAGAAAGAATATGCGTACGCCCGCATGAAAAGGACCCATATGGTTGCTTCGGAGTTTCATATAGGGTCATATATTCGTATGAATCCCGAAAAGATTAACTTTCACGGTAAAAACCAAATTTAAAGTTAGCCAGTGCAGCAAGATCACGTGTTATACTTTTTCTGCGAACATGAAATATACGCGAATCCGGTTGCTCTCAGTACATAAGTACAGTACCAATAGATTGAGTATAGGTACTATAGTATGATCCCTTACTGAAACCCAAAAATAATAATTTTGTCCCTGACTTCAAAAATCGCAAATATTTCATGAACTAGAAACCGCCATAAGGGCTCCTTTCATGTGGACGATCAGAAATAATAAAGTAAGCTTCTAGCCTTAATCGATTCTCCTTGTTGTTCTCTAATATGCTTCTTAAATTGGGCAATTTTCTCAATATTTTCCTTTTTCCTAGCATCGCATTCTTCGAAATTGGCTTTTCTTTGCCCTTCTGAAAATAAAAAAATGTGCACGTTCGATTATAACAGAAATATGTGAGATGAGAAACAGAATAGTTTATTAGTGAACTTTTTGTACTAAATCATATCTTCAATTTGCAATAAGTACCATGACACAGAAATTTCACGCGATGACACTTTCGTAGTGTTTTTTGGCGTAGACAGCTTAGTAGAGCATGTGAAAAAAATCTTCAGGTATTACAAAATTTATGTGGAATTCCTGTATAATTCTTCTATATCCACATAACTAAGTCTGATATATCTACAAAAGTAACATAGACTTAACAATCAAATCACTGTAAATATAAAAGAAGAAGTATTTGTACCTGCAAAAATAAATAACAATAAAAAATCAATTAATGACTTTAGATATCCAAACAGCGTGAAAGGACTTTGTTCACAAAATAAATGAATGTAAATATGAAATATAATAAAAAATTTCACGCAGTAAAAAAGTTATAGGTGCTCTTTGCATAAGTTCCATCGGACGTGTAATATTTATTTTTACAACAAACAAATCATATTTATTTGAATCGTTACTTAATAAAGAGAAGACGGTTAAAATGTGGAACCGATGTATTTTTGACAAACTGAAACGTATGATCCATCAGAAAAAGTGGTAACGGAATTTTTGTTAGGGCAGTAGAAAATAGTGTCAGTTTGGTTGTTTTACACACAAAAATATAAGAGTAAATATTGTATAGGTATTCGTATAGGGGAAAGATGAATATTACCCTTAGTAGGATGTGAATGGTCTGATATTATTTGTTCGCATAAGTAAACACTCAATATTAACGTAAATTGGAAGTTACTCTTATTGTTCCTTAAAAGCTATAAAGGCGAGAAAGACGAGTATATATATTAGCAATATATATCCATTTTTGAATGTAAAATTTTCATCAGAAAATTACAAAGCCACACAAAAAAAAAGTGTGCGGATCTGGTAACAAGACACACGTATTCCTATGGATTTCGGAGCGCTGAATTCAAATTCGGTAACAAAAATCACCCATCACGTCATGGTTGAGCCATAACCTCAAAAAATGACGAAAAATCATGCACTGAGGCAAATAAATTTCAAAATAATGCCAGTGATGCAAATTTTCATTTCAAAAACATGTCTACATCTGTGAAGGATCAACCCTTGCCTAATATCAACTTATTTAACATAACTTTACCCAACAGAACCTGACCTCATCTAACCTGAATTAACAGAAATTTATTGAACTACACGTAAAGCCCTGGAAGCATAATTTCCCAGTAGCAAATGTGTGCTACATCGAATGGGTCAAATCGAGCCTAACTTAGAAATAAATCTAACCTAGCCTAGCCTAACCTAACCTCACGAAACACAATTAAACTGATTATGTTGTCCCGTTGTGTTTGCCGTACCGTTTGAATCAGCTTGGGCTTAACCTTCAAAGAGGTCAAACCTATCCTAACCTAAAAAAACCTAACCTAACCTAACCTAGCCGAATGAAATTCAACTACACGTATAGCTATGTAAGCGTACGGTTCTCAGTCTTCAATGTGTGCTATATTTAATAGGTTAACATTTGCATGTTTAAGTCACAGTTCTACATTTTAATTGATACAAACATTGTCAGGTTAATTGAAATGGGGTCAATTCTACTTGTAATTCTAAGTTTCTTCAAATGAGTAATGTGCGTCTAAATTTTTAACCACCTGTAGTACAATAAAATGAATTTTATTGTGTTACAACGGGAACACTTAAGTTAAGTTGTGTTGCGTTAAGCAAAATTTCGTTAGGTTCTGTTAAGTTAGATTAATTTGTAGGTTAAGATCGAGTTAACCTATTAAATATAGCACACATTTAAGACTGAGAACCGTACGCTTACATAGCTACAAGTGTAGTTGAATTTCATTCGGCTAGGTTAGGTTAGATCAGGTTTTGTTAGGTTAGGCTAGGTTAAACCTCTATGTAGGTTAAGCTGAAGCTGAATGAAACGGTAACGCAAACAGAACGGACCAACACAATGAGTTTAATTGTGTTACGTGAAGTTAAGTTAGGTTAGGTTAGGTCAGGTCAGGTTTTTTAGGTTAGGATAGGTTTGACCTCTTTGAATGTTAAGCCCAAGCTGATTCAAACGGTACCGCAAACACAACGGGACAACACAATCATTTTAATTGTGTTTCGTGAGGTTAGGTTAGGTTATGTTAGGCAAGGTTAGATTTATTTCTAGGTTAGGCTCGAGTTAACCTATTCGATGTAGCACACATTTGCTACTGGGAAAATATGCTTCCAGAGCTTTACGTGTAGTTCAATAAATTTCTGTTAATTCAGGTTAGGCGAGGTCAGGTTCTGTTGGGTAAAGTTATGTTAAATAAGTTGATATCAGGCAAGGGTTGATCCTTCATAGTTGTCAACATTTTTTTGAAGTAAAAATTTGCATCACTGGCATTATTTTGAAATTTATTTGCCTCAGTGCATGATTTTTCGTCATTTTTTGAGGTTATGGCTCAACCATGACGTGATGGGTGATTTTTGATACCAAATTTGAATTCAGCCCTCCAAAATCCATAGGAATACGTGTGTCTTGTTACCAGATCCGCACACTTTTTTTTGTGAGGCTGTGTTATTAACGAAAGATGAGCAAACTCAACTGATATAATGCGAATAGCGAAAGTCCCAGCCTTCTTGGTTGTGTCCTTGCTCACTAGCTTTCTTAACGGTCGCAAGTGTCAGTCGCCATGTATAAAACAGCTGCATTTGTAAAATTGGTAGTGAATTTGTTCGCCCGTGCAAATTTGTATACATACGTTCTCAATCGAACGCCGAAATAAATCACTCGGTTGTTTTATATTTTTTGAGGCTGTGTTGCTTACCAGCATGTAGCGTGTCGCTAGTTGCAAGCAGACTATTTATAGTTATGCATGCCTTCGAAGTAAATATTGACATTTACTTTTACAATGTAGGTAAGCACATACGGATGAGGCATATGGGAACATTTATCCATCCGTTGTCACACGGATGGACAAGTGGTCTGGATCACGAGCAAACGCTTATGGTCCCCATCTGCCTCATCCTCAGTTTTATCCCTTCGCGGTCGCGCATGGATCAATTTCGATCCCAGCTAAATTTCACTTTGAAATTCCCCGCAAATTTTGATCAAAATACCAATTAATAAAAACAAACGCAATAACTTCTGTACCTGAAGAAACATGGGTCCACATTCTAGAAGGATTACAAAGTATTCGTGAATTTTTTGAAAATTTGTAAAGCTATTTAAGACGCTGAAAGCTGTGCGTGAACATTTTCGACCCAGTGCGACCGCGGAAGCAGTTTAATTACAGGGCGACCGCGCAGGGTTAAATGCTGGAAACTGGATAATAGTTCAAATATTCAGAAAAATATTTTCGAGTTAGAAAAGGACAAACTTTTAAAAATTCTCTATAAATAAATAATAATAATAATAATAAATAAATCGCAGAAAATTGGGTAACTTCCTGAAAGTGAAGAATGAACTGTGGTAAAGTGTTCAGAACACTTTTGAAAATGATGTATTTTGTTTACAGTTTACTTGCAGTAAAAGTACAAATGTCCATGCTTGTTTCATAGAAAACTGTTTAAATTTGTGTGGTGCCAGTCGTGTGCATTATCATCGAGTGAGCTTGTTATATTCCCATAGTATTTTAATCGATTTCCGGTTAAGTGTATTGTATCACTTGTATTTTCAAATTTCGTGCAATTTTGCTTCCTTTAGCACATGATAAACAAGCATTTTATCTATAGCAGGTCGATGTTTCTAGAAGCTTCGAAAATCGCCTAGTCTACTTTGGTCAACTATGTAGCTAGAAATTCCGAGAACTCTGGGGAATCCCTGTTCCAAGTAAAACTTGGTTATCACGGTCTGTATTGCAGGGTTCCATTTCCTGCTTCTTATTTCCATCAACACTAGGTAAATAAGCATTTTACGTATGGATACTATTCATATCAATGTAATATTCGTATATTGTTAACCGCCTGAGAGGTTGTTATAATTATAAATTTATTAAATCATTATTATTGTTATAATTATTAAAATAATACATATCTAATAATTAATTATGTATTATTAAAGCAATCGAGTAATTTATTAAAAATTAATAAGTACTACTTAATAATTAGTCCATATAACTAACATTAAATTGCTAGTAATTATTTTTAACTGAAATAAGACACTAAGTCACTACTTATTGGAAATTAAATGAATAATAATTGATCATTAATTCCAATTGATACAATAATATTAATTATATGAATAACCTAATAGAATCCAAATACTAACACAGTTTTAATACCAATATCTAGATCTTAAACTGGAATATTAATCATTAACAATGGAATATGACAGAGACATCTGTAGAAATGCAATAAGATTACGATAAGAATGTGGCAATTTGGGATTCTGACGAGCTTTCAGCTTTAAAAAAGGAACAGGTCAAGTTCGAAAAGAGTACCTGTTAAATTGCTGCTGCACTGCCAATATAAACCATGCTGAGTATTAAATATTTAGAAAACTTTGCAAGAAATACATAGCCCTAAAAATTATTATTGATTTTTATTGCAAAAAATATTTATTTTCTATTTTCACGTATCCTAAAATATTTTTCAATCTAATTTCAAAAATTCAAAAATGCCTTTTTTAAAATGATTTCTTATTATTTTATTGCGTATTGATATGTGTAATTTTAGTTTCATATTATCCGGATATTTGATAACATGTGCACTTAGAGTGCGCCCAGAGTAGACAAGACCCTGCTTTCAAAAGCCCGCAGAGTGGCAAACGAAAGAGCTATGTTCTATTAAACATAGCTTTTATGCAATCTATTTAAATAGTGTTAATACTTATCATATTACAAACATTAACAGGTTTGGCTCGTTGCGGTAGGTGCAATAGTATTGAAGATAATTTTTTTTCTTGTCAACTACTTTATAGCCACGTTTATGAAAATATTAAATCTCTCAAAAAGGTATAAGTTGTCAAGGCTTTAAAGAATAAATAAAAAAAATCGAAATTTTCTACTAAAATTTGCCAATATAGGAGCTTGTCAAAATTGACCTATGTTCTTAACGCGCATTATTTCGGTGCTTTTCGGCGAATAAAGGATGACAGTTCCTTACTACATTTTTACAAAATAACCACTGAGCATGCAATCGACGCAAAAATAAAGAGACATTCGCACAGCATATAGGGTTTTTTTTGTAACATTTTTTTTCTTTGAGATATTCACGCCCAAGCTGACCGGACTACATAAAAAAATAAGAGAGTAGATATATAAAGCTGATATATAATGCTGAGACCTTGATGTGCGCTGTGTGAGACAGAAACAAATGGCTGCACTCTATTATTTGACAAATTGTTGTGAGGTAAAGGCAGTTAGCTATACATACGTTTATTACGTATATGCGAATATAAGGCCAAGGTTTCTGTTGGCCTTAAGAAATGGTCTTGCTTACACTTCCATTTTTTTACAGAATTTTCTTACAACTATTTCTTACAAATTAACATCCAACCACACCTTATAACTAATCCGCTCGCTTTTATAGTCTAACCTTCCTCGCTGCGCTACGCCTCGCCTCACACACATGTCGCTCTTTTCCTTGCCTTACATGGCCAGCTTCTGCCTGCACGGCTAACACTTAATACTTAACTACTATTTACAATATTTACAGTTTTCGTACATCTACTTCCCCTCCTCTTTACAATCTCTCCTTCTCCATTCCTCTTCCTGCTTCCTTCTCTTTTTCTCCATCTTACACAAAACCCCTTTTACCTACGCTTCTGCTCTTTTTTCACTCGTTTCATGTAACAATATCTTCATTCTTAACCCACTCTCTTCCACCTCTTTACATTTCTCCAACCAGTACTCAAATTTTGCATCCCCCTTCCCGTACAATTCACTCATTCTCTTCTCTCTAGAAAGCCAGAACCTATTATAATTCTCCATACAACCGCATGCCATTCTCGCTTTAAGTTCCTGACTTCCTTGCTTTCCCTTCTCACACAAATATTGCGCTCTCTCCCTTGGCATAATCCACACATAGTTTCGCGTTGAACCTTGACTCTCTTATTCTCTTCTCTGTTTCTGCCTTCTCTTTCTCCATGCCATTCTTTTGAACCAATTTATATACCTTCCTTCCTTCCTCTTGCATCCTTCTCACTTTATCCATCTGCAATCCATTCGTTCTAAAATACCTTTCTCTTTACACCTTCATCTTTGCACCACTGCGTCTGTTCTCCTTCTACCACCAACACTCCCTAACCAGGTAACTTCCTCCCACTTCTAAAAATTTCTCCTCATATTTACGCGCTCGAATCCCTGTTATAATCCCTAAGCTCATTCTTCCTGTCTCCCTCCTGACAATATAGTTCGGCGGATTCCTTGTCAACCTCAATGTCCACTTGTCCACTCAATGTCCAATTCTTTGAACGATATCTGTTTAAACAATTATGCCGGACTAAGCGTTGCTGCATTATCGACTCTGTACACAATTTACACATCCGCATTACGGTGACAAGAGTTGGTCTAACAGAGAAAGCTTCAAGAAAACTTTGTTGGGCCAACGTTGGTTGCCCACATTGGCGGCCAGTTCACCATAAATATACAGGGTTTGTCCGGAAAGTAATAGGACTGATTTTCTTTCGCCGCGACTGTACTTCGGAGCGTGCTCGCACCGACTGGATTTGGTAGAGGGCGTTCCTAGCTAACGAACGAGCGGCTGGTCAGTTGTATGCGAGCACTTGGAGAGTCAGGATAGGCATTTTCACGCGACGTGTTTCTGTGAGTGGTGCAAGGCAAAATGCAGCGTTAGTTAGAGCAGAGGTACGCGATTAAATTTTGTGTGAAACTCGGTAAATCTGCGACAGAGACGTTTGATATGATTAAGCAGACTTACCCAAATGTTGCTTTAGCAAGAAGTGGTGTGTTTCGGTGGCACCAGGCCTTTTTGGAGAGCCGCGAAGAGGTCGCCGATGAAGACCGTGCTGGAAGACCTTCGACTTCGACAAACACCGACAATGTGACTGGTGTGCGCAAAGTTTTGAACTCAGACCGTCGACTGAGTATTCGTTTAATTGCCCAGATGTTAAATTGATCAAAATCTGTGGTTCATGACATTGTGACGGAACATTTGAACATGCGCAAGGTGTGCCGACTGGAAGTTGCACCACGACAACGCCCCGGCTCACACCGCCTTTCTTGTGAACAGCTACCTGACCAACCAAAGCCGGCATCCCAACGATTCCGCAGCCGCCCTACAGCCCAGATGTGGCCCCAGACTTTTTTTTGTTTCCTCACCTGAAAAGGCTGATGAAAGTCAAGCATTTCGAGACGACAGAGAGGTTCCAAGTAGCATGCACCGCGGCTCTCAAGGCTATTCCGGAGAATGGCTTCCGTGACGCCTTCAATGCTTGGAAATCGCGCTGGCAACGCTGCATCGACGCAGAAGGAGCCTATTTTGAAAGTTTTTAAAGAATTGTAACGAATGGCTCAATACATTTTTTTAAATCGACTCAGTCCTATTACTTTCCGGACAAACCCTGTATGTTCCGCGCAACACTGGGTAAAGTTTCTCAGACTGTCATCGTAATGTTACCAGTGCAGTGCAAGTAATCCTTGTGCGCCCGGTGCTCCGCCCAAGTTTAACCAAAATTATAGCCGAAAATCGGATAGATTGTGACGAAATTATTTAGAAGGACCATAATATTGCGGTGGGCCCAACTCTTGGCGAAGTTGGTGTCAGCGAAATAATAGCCGGTGCAAGTAGCCCGACTGCGTCCGCCTATCCGCCCATCTCTAGCCCAAGGTCGGGCTGAAAGTCAAACAGACTGTGAACATTTTCTTTAAAGAGTTGTCGACTTAATTATTTATAAAAATAGAACGTCAACATTGGACTTTATACAAATATTTTTTTTCTTTGTGGAATAAAGTAAAAAGAAATCGCTATGTATTCGAATAGACTTCCTAAATATAGATATCTGGTTTAAAATTCAACCCAATTGTTATAACTAAATTGCAGAAATGATAAGTACGATACAATGGTGAAAATCAGGCAAAATACTGCTTTGAAGTGAAAAAAATCGTATAAAATAAAAATAAGTGAACCATTAATATTTGCATACACGTTTTAATTAGAAAAGCGTAAATTATTCAATTTTATAAATATCACGGCATTTTTATTTAACAAGCCACTTTTAAATTAAATGATAGATTATTATTTTTAAACACAAAAAGATTTAAATGTACATATTTTTACTGTAGATAACAGTATTATAAAAAAAGATATAGTTAGCATTTTCAACGAAAAAAATGATTTTTTCTACTGAATTATGTTTGTAGTTGCTCAAAGATATAATGTTCCATTTAGAAAGTGTCCCAGCAACTTGCAATTTTTATTTTATCAATATTGTTATGAATAATTGTTTATTTTTTATTTTTAATATTATTTATTTTATTTTAGCCGGTAATAACCAGCTATAATTATTTTCCCCACTAAATAATTTTTGGGTAACTCAACGGTAGTAATCCTAAAAGAAAGTTTGTGACGAACTTTCAATTGATATTGTTATTAACAAATTATTACATTTTTAAATTATGCATTCGAAAATAAACGATATCGTGACTGAAAAAGATAACAATTTAATCGATTATTTTAAAAGGCGGTTGAAATCAAAGCTGAACAGATTTTTGTACCAAAATTTGTGAAATTTCCAGTCAAGAAATAAATGCACTGTCATTTCCCATTTTTTTACCAGTCATATAACATTAACGTCCATTTCCCGGTTTTCTGGTCCAGCGACTACCCTGCCAAATATACAGACCTGCCATGGTCAGGTGAACGAATAAAAAGGAGATAGAAGTAAAAAATCTTTGAAATGTTGTAATTCAAATATTTATAGTAAAATCGGTTTAAGTTTTTTGTGATTCTTGGTTAACAGTGGCCATATTTACCAGGTGTATACATATGAAACCGGTATTGCCATCTAGCGGCCAGTAGGCACACTTGTAGGCACTGTCGGAACTTACCATTTGTGCTAATTGGCG
>NC_046665.1:13889242-13900489 GCF_010883055.1 Belonocnema kinseyi | reverse complement strand
GCGCATACTTTGAATAAAATATTTGTTATCATTCTCTTGAAATAAATGTGTTTTTTTCTTGAAAAAATACCGGTTTCATATGTATACACCTGGTATAATCCTCTTTGGGCCTACAATGCAGCAAAATATGCTAACATACTGCGACCAGCCATACCAAACATGTTTTGGAGTCAATTTTGACTGGACGAAAAGAAAGTCTCGACAGCAAAACGTCTAGAGGGTGATTACCTTTCTTGATGTAAATCATTATTCGGAATGTCTCCAAAACTTTACCATAAGATTTGACCAGAAAACGCCACAATGCCTGATAAACTATATTTAAGCATATAGAAGAATTCAGCCTCTGAATCGAGGATCCGATTGAAGAAATTTTTACATTTGTAAATCGAAAACGAAGTTACTCTCTTCAACGGGCTGACAGGAGAAATCTTGCACCCCATTTAAGGATTATTCAGCGACGCCCAGTGTCAGGAAATTGTTTAAGAAATTCTAGATCTAAACACAAATCAAAGATATTTTACTCACCTGTTAGGTCAACAAATTTACATCGTCGGAGCAGAAATCGAGAAGCTTCACGCCGAGATGTAAGCTAATAATGTCAATTTAAACAGAATCATAAAATTTTGAGTCACAACGTCAATAAGTCCAACGCAATTAATTCTTAGGCGAAAACCCAGCCAATGCTGCTGAAGACCCTAAATCCCATATGAATCCTTTGAGATGACCCAATTCTATTTGCGAGCTAAGTATTGAACTCTAAACATTCAGCTCGGTAAGTCAAACTACATACTATGCTGCTTACGTCTGAAAAGTTGGAGCCGATTCTAAGAAACACATGGGAATATAACACAAAGTGCGTTTTTCCGCTACAGGCACCATCGATTAGATAAGACAATCTCGTCCATGTTTTCTCTTTTAGACATAAAAAAATATACATTAAACCAATCTCATCCCGTAGCAGTATTGCAATCCATTCTGAAATATTGGACAGGAACGCCTTAAATTCAATCTAGGACCGAGTACATTGCCTTAAAAGAACCCAAAACAATTTACCTGTTATTAGTCCCTAATCACTACCGTTGGGTCTCTGAGACCAGAGCGAATTTTTTGAGAATCAATTTTGTTAGGAACCCGTGTGTTTCTGGTACCAAAGTCTGGGTCGAAATATAGTCCCTGACAAGGGATGTCAGCATTAGAGAGGAAAAGTGCAAGCGTTATTTTTGACTGAAACAATTATTATTATGCGTGAATATCAGACATGTTTACTACATTAAGTTAATAATATGCTTTAATTGAATAAGAACCTATTTTTCAATGAAATTTAGTAACAAATAAAATGAATTTTCTTAGCTTCTGTCTTTGACGGAGCGTCTACACTCAAAGCGATGTGGAAAATGTCTGCATTTCGTCTAAAAATGTATAAAAATGTATGTACAACATAGGTCTTGTTATTCATGACAACGGACGATGTCGTTGTATACCTCAATGTATTTAAGGTACGCCAAATCCTCGGCGGCAAGGATTCTAGATTCTTTATTTTATGCGGCCATACGGTACCCAATCGTGTGGAGCTTTTAATGCTCGGCCTTGAGGCAGCGGGCGAGAGCGCGGGAATGATTCTATCGAGGATTGAGCCTCATCCGTGGCAGACTCTGGACGACTTCTCGCTTAGCGTTCAGTGAGAATGACGCCCGGAAGGCATTACACACTAAATGCTTTTAAAGTAGCAGCTTCAAATCAAGGAGCGAGAAGGTTCAAGGTCGTACTGCTTTTAAAGACGGGCACTAGACTCATGATAAATTTCTTCGCTCAGAGTTAAGTAAAAATAAAGCCCGGAACTTTTTGTTTCTAATCTATTTATTCTACCGAGTTCTCCATAGGGCTGGAATGTCGGACAAAGACTAGTGGAAGACAGAAAAGTCGGCAGGCAGGCCGATGGTAGGCAGTCTGACAAGCAGATCAGTGGAAATGTAGGCAGGCAGGTAAGCAGACAGAAGCGTCTGCATTGGTCGGAGGCGGAGTGGAGAGCGGGAAGCATGGTTTGAAATGTTTCCCACGCAGTCAATTCTCATGGCGCGTGACCCAATAAAATTATTGCTTGCTAAGCCGCAGTACCTGTCGCCTGCTTTGTGTTGACTCCAATTTCCAGCGTTACATCTACTCTCAACCTTTGCTTCTTCCCAAAATATTTTAAAAAGTTAACGAAGAAACGAAAGATGAATGCCTAAGATCTCAGGATTTACAACTATCTACTTAACTGTCTATGTATATATATATACATAACCTCAGTACAAATAATAAAATATAGCATACGAGAGAAACTAGTAACTTCTATCCATAATCGACGTTGCGTTGCAAAGAACGCGGGTTACATTTATTCGTTTACAAAGGCTATTTTCTTCTTCGGCAGATCTTCCTCAAAATCATATTTTTCTTTATTTTGGAATGAGATTGCCAGTTTATTTTTGAAAAAAAGCAAATAGGAGGGAATTAGTTCTTTTTTGCAACAAGCGCTAAGTCTACGTTTCAACGCGTCGGTCAGAAAAAAGAGAGGGGACACAGAGAGGCGATAGATTGAGAGGAAGAAAGACGAACGAAACGTCGCTAACGCTTGCCACTTTCTAAAACTATCAAAGCACTGTTAAGTCGTATTGGCTCTATTCGAATCATAATCGCCTGTGACACCAGCACGCGCAATATGAGACTGTGAAGCATTGACCGTGAATTTATCGTGGCTATTACTATTGTAGCTATGGTATAACTAGCGCTCGCGTTACTTTCGAAACTCTTTGATGAATTCGAGTTTTTTTGAATTTTCGTTTGATTGCTGCCTCTATCCAGATGAACCGTTGAACCGGCATTTGTTTTACAATTCGAAAGTAAATTTGCTAAGGATCCATTTTAGGTTTAAAATACTGAGTTTCTTTTAATTGTGTAAGAAAATAAGATTGTGCATTTCTCTAATTAGTTTCAAATCGTTTAGAAAGCCAATTCGTTTTCAACTTTACTTTAATAGGAATAAAAAGAAATTCCTTCAAATATTCAATTTTAAACACATCGAAATTTTCTAAATCTTGTTTAGGCGTATCAAACCACATTCTAGAGATACCTTCGAGGGCAATTTCAACGATATCCAATTTATTTTCTATTTTTATTTTCTATGTTGGAAAATATCTCTCCAAACTTTCAAGAAATTCTTTCGGGTTACAGCTAGAAGCCTCAAATTCAGGTGGTTTAAGATGTAATTTCAGAAGATGTTGTACCAGTTTGATAAAGAAAACAACCATCATGTTATTTCGTTGGTAAGTACGTGTGTAAGTGCAGCTGAGCCTAATTATACGACGACTGAGAAAGAAATCTTAGAAATCATCTATTCGATAATTAAATTGCGAATACATTTACTTGGTAGAAAATTTGAAATCATCACCGATCATAAGAGTTTGACTTTTCTAAATACATTTTTGTATCTAATTTTGCGTCTAATTCGCTGAAGTATTGTTTTACAACAGTATAAGTTTATCGTTAAATATTGTACAGGTCGTGAAAATATCGTAGCTATTTTTTTCATTTGAAATCCAAGAGGACATTTTGAAAAAGTTGAGCTAGCCGAAATCTTCGTAAACTGCCTTACGTTTCATATCTCGATTAACTCGCGAGAAATTCATTGCCAATCCATCAGCATGATACAAGGATTTCTGTGGGATTTCAAGGAACATTAATTAAAACAAAGCCACGACCCTGATCTTCAATCTACCAGGGAAAAAGGTAAGTCCAACCGGTTTAAAAATGATTCTAAAATCCGTAAAGAAATCCTTTTTCATTGAGTTAAAAATCATTCGACGTGGAAAATTGTCATTCCAATATCGCTATAGCCTAAGTCTCTTGATCACATCCAGTCGAAACTGGGGCAACCCGGCGTTTATAAAACTGTGATGTAAAGAGCTTAAACACGGCGAGATTATTTTTTTTTTTTTTAACACGCGAATCAAAGCTATTTTTTACGTATTTTTTCGACCAATTATTGAACATCGTGACCATTTTATCATTTTTACATGAAGAATAATATAAGAATACCAATTTAATCTAAAACAAAACTCACGTTTCTTTTTAAAGGATATTTTTATCTTTTAAATATTCGCAACGTCTTTATAATAAAACCCAGATCCATAAGTATAGTGAGTAAATATATGGAATAAAGACGATAAGGAGGAATGTGAAACATGCATCTGTCTATCCTAAGGTGATTTCGGCTTCTGTCCATGTTCACGCAAGATGCACTGAACATCTTGAACAACCAATAATCAGTGGGGTACTGGCAGCAGCTTGAAAAGCGGTTTTATTACCAACCTAAAATTTTTAAAAATTTTCATTCACGAAAACAATTTTATTATGGTCTAAATGGTCAAGATTGCCGATAGGTTATATTGATATATATTTTTTTTCAAAAAAAGGTTAAAAAAACAGCGCACGGTTCCATTAGAAGCAACTGACATCTATGTAAATGACACTGTCTATATGTAGAACCGCGATTAATCACACCTACGGCAACCTCTCACGACCGCGTGAGATGTATAACACAGCTACACAAAAAAAAAGTGTGCGGATCTGGTAACAAGACACACGTATTCCTATGTATTTTGGGGCGCTGAATTCAAATTCGGTATTAAAAATCACCCATCACGTCATGGTTGAGCCATAACCTCAAAAAATGACGAAAAATCATGCACTGAGGCAAATAAGTTTCAAAATAATGCCAGTGATGCAAATTTTCAATTTAAAAACATGTCGCTTGGGAAAGTTTTAAAGCAGTAAACGCAAATTTTCTCGGTAACAAAAAAAGTCCAGACTACGAGAATATTGTTGAGAAAATGATAAGAAACTACAAAAAGTTATGCTGCTTGATGAATTTAAAACTTCATCTTCTAGATTCCCATCTGGATAAGTTTCCAGAAAATGTTGGTGATTTCAGCGAAGAACAATAGGAACGTTTTCATCAAGACATAAAAGTGATGGAACAACGATATCAGGGTAGATGGGAGAGGTCATGATGGCTGATTTTCGCTGGATGTTGAAAAGGGAAACGAATGTAGGTCTTAAACGTAAGCGTAACCCTTTGCATCGTTCCTTCGAAGAAAAAAGGACACATTATAGAAGGCAGAAAATAGACTGAAGTAGGTCTATAAATCAATTTAATTACGATAAAAAGCAAGAGAAAATGTAAACACGAAAGATAGTATAAATATATCCCTTAAGTTTAAGAAAAGCAGAGAGAAAAAAATTTTGAATAAAACTCTTATTCATTTGCGTGTTTAGGTTACAGCTCTACATTTGAATTGATACAAACATTGTCAGGTTAATTGAAATGGGGTCAATTCTACTTGTAGTTCTAAATTTCTTCAAGTGAGTAATGTGCGTCTAAATTTTTAACCACCTGTAGTACAATGAAAAGAATTTTATTGTGGTACAACGGGAATACTTCAGTTAAGTTGTGTTGCTTTAAGCAAAATTTCGTTAGGTTCTGTTAAGTTAGATTCATTTGTATGTTAAGATCGATTTAATCTATTAAATATAGCACACATTTAAGACTGAGAACCGTACGCTTACATAGCTACACGTGTGGTTGAATTTCATTCGGCTAGGTTAGGTTAGGTCGGGTTTTGTTAGGAGGATAGGTTAAACCTCTATGTAGGTTAAGCTGAAGCTGAATGAAACGGTACCGCAAACACAACGGGATAACAAAATGAGTTTAATTGTGTTACGTGAAATTAAGTTAGGTTAGGGTAGGTTAGATCAGGTGAGGTCAGGTTTTTTTAGGTTAGGACAGGTTTGACCTCTTTGCAGGTTAAGCCCAAGCTGATTCATTCGGTACCGCAAACACAACGGGACAACACAATGAGTTTAATTGTATTTCGTGAGGTTATGTTAGGTTAGGTTAGATTTATTTCTAGATTAGGCTCGAGTTGACCCATTCGATGTAGCACACATTTGCTACTAGGAAAATATGCTTCCAGAGCTTTACGTGTAGTTCAATAAATTTCTGTTAATTCAGGTTAGGTGAGGTCAGGTTCTGTTGGGTAAAGTTATGTTAAATAAGTTAATATCAGACAAGGGTTGATCCTTCACAGTTGTCGACGTGTTTTTGAAGTGAAAATTTGCATCACTGGCATTATTTTGAAATTTATTTGCCTCAGTGCATGATTTTTCGTCATTTTTTGAGGTTATGGCTCAACCATGGCGTGATGGGTGATTTTTGATAGCGAATTTGAATTCAACGCCCCAAAATCCATAGGAATACGTGTGTCTTGTTACCAGATCCGCACACTTTTTTTGTGTGGCTGTGTAATCATGGAATGGAACAATTGGCATGGAAGCTCTTATGCATGTGCGTGATCTTGCGCGTGGTGCTATCGGGGACAGTAAGCTTGTTCTTCGTCCGTTAAACCGCCCCAAACGAGTAGAGTAGTAGTTGTTACGTCCTGAATGCGTCTTTGAGGCCCATATGAGGTCAAGTTAATCTTGTCACACTTTTCGACTCCAAAGTCCATCCCAATATCTCATGTGTACTTCTTGACTATATTTAAAACAAGCTGAAATGTGCATCAGTAAGTGAGCCTAAGTTCGCGATGATTAGTGTCGCCGCAGAGGAATTCAGGAGAATTTCGTAGTGCGAGAGATAGAGGCAGAAGTGTGTACACGGAGAGAACAAAATTGTTGTGGTCCCCGCGACTCACGGTGCTGATGCACGCGACGGTAAAAAAGTGATTCAAAATTCTCGAGAATATGTGAAAATGACGTGTTCACGTTGACCACGCGAGTGCTTCACGACGATCATGCGCGTGAATCGCAGTTCGGAATTTCACGCCAGCCACCACTGTGATCAGAGTCTTCAGAGTTATTTTCACGCGCAACAGCCGTGTGATGTCGCAGCGATAAGAACCGTTTTGATCACAGTCCTGGCAACCGTTTAGGCTTTATGCATGAGCTGATCGTAACAGTATAAACGGATTGTTTGACGTCGTTTTGCACCTGGTCATCGACTTATGGTAAGGGATCTACTTTTGATCATAATTTTAATAAAAAGTAGTATGTCAATAATATTTCAGCGATGTAAGTGTTCATTAATGAATTTTATTTTCATTCTTCAATGCTCAATGTTGAAAAATATTTGAAGGGTGGCAGTCCAAAAGGTGCTAAGTGACATTTTTGTGAAAATAGGTTTATTGGCCGACAAATTGTTTAAAAATGAATTGCACGTCCCGGTAAAAGAATTTGCTAGAAATTGCATTTTTAGTATAGTAATAAAAAGTAGATATGCCGTAGGGTGTCAAGGGATAAGCTGCACTTAATCCCCATATCGTGTTCATTCAATTTTGGTAATTTTCTGACATTTTACAAGAAATACTTCTATGCATCATTCTTTAATAATTCAAATGAAAAAATTAAACTGTTTTTAGTATAATGCCGGGATATCAGTGCTATTATGACCTAAGAGTTGAAAAATTTTTTATTTTCTTTTTTAAACACGAAGTTTTTTTATGTAAATAGTGTTTTTTTTATTCGTTAACAAAATGTATTCAAAATAGTGTTAAAAATATAAAAATAATCACATTTACTTACTTTAAAGATATTGAATTACAAAAATGTCATATTTATAAAGGAAAAGAAATTTTTTAAATTTTCAACTTTTAGGTTAGCATGGCACTGGTATCCTCGTATTTTATTCAAAACAATTAAAAATATTTTCGTTTTGATTATTAAGAAACGCTCAAGAATAGAAGTATTACTTGTGAAATGTCAGAAAATTACAAAAATTGAACCAACACTGGATTGGGACTGTGACACCCTGGGGCATACCTAATTTGCATTACTATTCTGAAAATTCGATTCTTATCAAATGCTTTTACCGGGATGTGTAATCGGTTTTAAAATAATTTGCAGGCCAATAAACCTATTTTCACAAAAATGTCCCTTAGCATCTTTTGGACTGTCACCCTTCAAATATTGTCCAACATTAAGCATTAAAAAATAAAAATAAAATTCATGAATAAACATTTAATTGGTTCAAATAATATTGACATATTATTGTTTATTCAAATTATGATAATAAGTAGATCACTTGCCATCAATCGATGACCAGACGCAAAACGACGTCAATCAATCGGTTTACAGTGTTGCGAGCAGCTGATGCATAAAGCCTTAACGGTCGCCAGGACTGTGATAGAAACGGCTCTGATGGCTGCGAAATCAGAGTGCTGTTGCGCGTGAAAATAATTCTGAAGAGTGTGATCATAGTGGTGGCTGGCGTGAAAGTCCGAATTGTGATTCGCGGTGGCCGCAGCGACCTTGTTCTCTCCGTGTAGATGAACCTTCAATTAGCACGTTCTTTCGGCATCCTACTACACCTTTTTTCGAGCCACGTTGTTTGTACATTTATTTGCAAGCAGGCTTAATTCTTCGAATAATCCTGTTTTTTAGTGTAGGTGTAAAGATCTTATGAAGTGTGTTCAAAAAAGTTATTAGCCCGTAATTTTCTTGGTTAAACAAGTTACCTTTTTTCGGCAGGAATATATGTAGCGCTTCCTTTCTCCAGTGACTGCGAAATGGACGTTTTCGCCTTTAAATATGGGGTGAATACGCAGACCAGAATTTGCTTTGTAGAAGTAAACTTCTTCTCAATACCTTCTGGTGCTCCAGTGGAAAACTTCTTCGTGCCCCTGACTGCTTTTTTTACCTCTTCGACAGGGATTCAATTGGACCAAATTAAGGGGAATTTCAGGATATTTGCCAATCACTTCAAGAAATTTATTATAATTTAGCAAAAAAAACTAAACTCAGCCTAAAAAACTATCAAAAGATAATGAGGCTGCGAAGGCATAATGTCAAAGTCATGTGTTCATTACACTTTCCACCGAAAATAACGGAAAGAAACTTCGCGAAGATTTTCTTACTTACCTTTTGATTTCTTTTGACATAAAGCTTTGAAGGAAGACAATTTTTATATTGTGCCTCTATAGCTGTATTATTTTTTAGTAATTTTTCATACTTAGCACAGCGGACAGGGAAATTATATCCAATTTACAGAAATGGTTGCCGAATAACTGAAAATGACCACCAATTTCTTTCATATCTCTGGATGTAATGAGCTTGTCGCAAAACTCCTTAGACTGGCAAGGATCAAACGTCCGTTTTTACAAAACTTTCTTCATCGTCATTTTCTGCTACCGAATCGATTGATAAAAATTTCTAAATAATAAATTTTCATGTAAAATTTCCTAAACTTTCGAAATATGTCATGAGAATTTCAAAAAACTTCAAACTGAAACAATGATATTCGTGTATTTCACAAAAATACGAATTTTTCATTGCATCAAATCTTTATTTGATTATTTTCGTCTCGAATTTGTGAAGATATACTTCTAAAAAGTAAAATTATTGCGTCCATGGACCCTAAGCTTTAAATTATTATAGGTTTGTTTTCCGAAATTCAAGATGGCGGATATAATATGCCAGTAAAAAATTACTGAAACATTCAGATTTTCATTAAAATTCGCACATGGCCATGTTTTGGGTCCCTGATGATCAATCCGTGATCAGATTTTCAAAGTTAAAACATTCAAATTTTTATAAAAATTCGCACATGGGGGTTCTTGGGACCGCTGGTGACGAATCCGTGATCAGATTTTAAAAATTCAAGATAGCGGGTCCAATTAGGCTGCCGTAAATGACTGAAACATTTCGATTTACATAAAAATTTACACATGGGGGATTTCGGGACCACTCATGATGAATCCGTCATCAGATTTTCAAAATTCAAGATGGACGATCCAATACCGCTGGCAAGAATGATGAAAAATGGTCATCAATTTAATTTGCATCGTTTAAATGTCACGGTAAATATCGCAGTTGAATAAGTATCATCCATAATTACATATTGCCTATATTCACTCCTCGCAATTCAGTATGCATTTGTTTTAGAAAAAGAAGCCGAGCGCTTTGTTCACTGTGCCAACTTCATTCATGAATTTTCAGCAGGTCATAAAGGTATTTTTCTCTACTGAACTACTCACTGATTATATTCTCTTGTGTATAAATATACAAAAATTCGAAATGTCGACGTCTTCGAATGCAAAACATCTGAAACGCTTGTGTCGTACAGTCAATTGGGAAGACGAGAATGATGATGATGCCATGGATTTCGAAGCAGAAAATTCCGATGAATTTGAGTCTGATTGTGATTCAGAAGATTTTGAGAATCATGACAATGATTGGCTCATCCACGTATCAGACGTTATCCCAAACACCTCTTATGAAAATCTCCGTGATAGTTACACAGACAGTCAATCAAAACTTAAATAAAATAACATTTATGAATTGTTGGATGGTGAAAAAACGTCTCATAGAATCATTGAGAATGAATTTTTTATGCCTGAATCAACGAAGAAGAAAATTATGAACGCATCTTTCACAGAAGTTTTTGAATATTTTTTTTCGAGAGCATTGACAAATAATATGATTGATTATACAGCTAATAAGGGTTGCGACCTTTCTCTTCCTTTGGAGATTTTGAGAAAAAATAAAAAATAATAAGTATAATACTAAATAATAAATAATAAAATAATAAAATAATAAAATAATAATAATAATAATAATACAAAAATAAAAGAAAAACTAGTAAAGTTTGGTGTGAAACTGTGGGCTATATGTGATCCCGAAGGATACTTCTTTGACTGCGACATTTGCTGTGGCAAAGGGTCTAACCCTTATTATTAACAAAATAATATTACACTGGAACAATGTTCTTTAGGTAGTCGAGTGGTCTTGAAGATGCTCGAAGAACTTCTAGCCACTGTCGTGCCGAGTAAGGTAGTAGACTATCATATATATTTCGATTATTTCTTCTGCAATCCCGATTTATTAGTTTATCTGAAAAATGATGGTGTACAGGCTACAGGTACAGTGAGAACGAACAGAGGCACTGGCGTCAGTAATGATATGGATAAAAAAGCTCAAGGCGGAATTAGTGTGGAAAACAGTGAAACACATACGTGTGGATTATAATGATATGAGCATTTATCCAAAATTTTCAAAGATGTTACGTTCAGTAGCGAACTACACAGATTGAGACCGAAGCTTGAAGAATACAGTGACTTAAGGAAACTATCCCAGGTGTCCCTCACCGATTTTGATGAAACTGCAATATGTTGTAATACATCGAAAAATAAGAGACACGTATTTTTTTTTATCGGC
>NC_046665.1:13870248-13889142 GCF_010883055.1 Belonocnema kinseyi | reverse complement strand
ATGGCCGATAAAAAAAAATACGTGTCTCTTATTTTTCGATGTACTACAACATATTGCAGTTTCATCAAAATCGGTGAGGGACACCTGGGATAGTTTCCTTAGGCCCACTATAGGCGAAAGCCCGAGGTTTCTGTGTGTGCGTGAAGGGCAATATTAACACTAACAACACCTTTATCTTCAATAAGACGCCGCTTGGGTTATTTTATTGAGAATAATTCAAGCCTCCATAACTAATGCTACTGTACTCAAAAACCTGATATGTGATTAGACGAGTAAGGTGGGAACAAAAGATGTGGCATTAGATATTACTCATAACTATCTCGTGGAGGCTCCAAACCAAGGACCAATAGCACAGAAGTCTGTGATGTTTACATGTACTCCGCATGTCTCCCAACTTTACATAAGTAGTTTTTCCTAATGTTCGACCAGAAATTGATGATGGCTACCAAAAATATAAATATTAAAGAAAATAAGAAATATATAGAACAATGAGTGCAAAAAAAGATGAAAATAATTTTTTTGTAATTAATTAACAAAAATGTTTTGAAAATAAAATAAGACTCTTGTGAATGTTTACCTCCACGTGGTAAAAGTTGGGCAACGGTCGTGAATAAATCAACCGTGAAAAGACATTTGACTGATGCAAATTAAATTGATGATCATTTTTTATAGTTTTTGACAGCGGTATTCGATCTGACATCTTGAATTTCAAAAATATGATTACCGATTCATCATGAACGGCCCCAAAAGCCCCCATATGCGAATTTTTATGAAAATCGGACTGTTTCAGTAATTTTTGGAAGCCATATTATATATATCCGCCATCTTGAATTTTGAAAATCTGGTTACGGATTCGTCATCAGCGGTCCTAAAAACCCCTATGCGCGAACTTTTTATAAAAATTGGAATGTTTCGGTAATTTTTGGCAGTCATATTTGATCCGCCATCTTGAGTTTTGAAAATCTGATCACGTGTTCGTCATCAGCGGTCCCAAAATCAAAAACTTCTGGTGGAAGAAGTTTACTTCTACACATCAACATGTGGCCCGCATATGCACCGTATATTTAAAGTTAGGGTGCGATATAGTCCTGCCAAAAAAAGGTAACTTGTCCAATAAGACAAGCGAATTATCGAACGAAGAATTTCATCTATCATAGATATAGGTTTGACTTAAAAATACTAATATTGGTCTAGTGAAATATTTATTATCATTGGTTTATTAATTTTTAATTATATAAACAATTGGAATTTGATTATATAATTTTGGTTCGAAAATTCGTTATTTTTCTCCTAAAACTTATTACTATTAGTCTAGTAAAGTATTAATTAACATTTGTTCATTATTTTTCAATTTTTTATACAAAATGAATTTGTTTGAATAATTTTTTGCGATAATTAGTTTTTTTCTTAAAATTATTACTATTGGTCTATTAGGATATTTATTAACAACTTAAATATGAACATTAGTTCAATTTTTTCTTTGTTCTTCTGTCTAGTAATTAATTTAAATATAAATTAACTTTTAAACCACTTTTTTATAAAAGGTACGCGGATGACATATTCACTATAGTTCCCACTGGCAAAATTCAAGAATTAATTAACACATTCAATAGTATAGAAGAATCCTGACAATTTACTGTTGAATTATAAAATAATAACACCTTAAATTATTTGGATATATCAATCAAAAAAACTGAAAATGGAAGTTTAATTACCAAATGGTACAAAAAACCATCATGGTCAAAGGAATTTGTTTATATCATTTTTTCATTACAAATTATGAATATTTCTCAAGTGGAATATTTAATAACATTGTTGAAATAATTTTTTTTTATAAAGATTATTATTAAAAAGAAACTTTTTGAATAAATGGAATTAAATGGAATAAACTACATAATTAGAAATAAATGAACCAATATTGATCAATTTTCTACTAGACCCACATTAATTATTTTTATTATTTTTAAATTCGAAACGAAGTATTCAAACAAGTTCATTTGTTTAAATAATTGAAAATTAATGAATGTAAAGAGTGAGTCACATGATCAGATTCCTACCTTACCGACACTTTTTGTATTTCCCAACTTATTATTACAAAAAGCGCCAGAACGAGTTGAACATTTGGGATAATAAATGAGGAGCACTAAGAAGGGTGGGTCTGGTCTTAAATTTGTATAATTATAACAAAAGTTTTTTTGTAAATAATTTTGTTTGTACTGTTTTCATAATTATTAGAGTTTATGACCAGGCCCACCTTCCGTAGTGCTTCTTATTTATTATCCCTAATTCTCAACTCGATGTGGCGTTTCGTGTGAAAATAAGTTGGGACATAAAAAAGTGTCGGTATGGTAGGAATCTAGTCACGTAACCCACACTTTACATGGATAATTATGAGATTTAACTTTTTTGAACAAGGTTTCACCTAAGTACGAGTACGTATCACCGATTTCCGCATCCTCATTCCTAACCCGCGCCACTCTGCACGCTTGATTGAGCATTTCCGGAATTCTGGTTTTTCGCGTTGAAATAATTTTGTATTCCCTGTGAATTTTATTTTGGTTGATTTCGACCATTTATTTTACTTCTTGAGTTTTCATTAGGTTGTTATTTCATTAGGTTGTTGAAAATTAAGTCTCAGATTTTGTTGAAAATAAGATTTCGGATTGTGAAGATTTTGTGATTACATAGGAAGGAAAGGAAATTAAAACGGGTACAATGGATTTAGATTTCTGGATTGAGCTCTTCTAAACTCAAACAAATGAGTAACAATACAGATAGCCTGAAAGTGCGCGAATATGATTATGTCATCAGCATAAGAAAGTAGGATAATATCACATAATAAGATCTATTGAAATTCTATGCATACCGTGATTTCGTAAGTACTCTTCTAGATCATATATGATAAGTGCAAAAAGGAGAGGACTAAGGATCTCACCTTAAAGCACCCTACAAGTTACCTTTACGGACCCTTGCGGACTCTTGCAATCCCGTTGAAGAGACGCTTTAAATACTCTACCTAATTTTCTGGAAGGTTTTTGAAAAATTCATTGGGAATACCATCCTCGCCCGGCCCTTTGTTGCATTTACATTTCAATAAAGAAGCTTTAATTTCATCAATAGAGATATCACTGTCCAATAAAAGGTGTTTGTTTACAATCCACTGCATGCAAGTGGTAGCCTTAATCAGATAAAGAGAAAAAGAAGGTCTTGTCATGCATGCATGCTTACATTGTTAGTCAAAGGAGACCGCAATATAAATCTATTGACCGCTGCCCAAAAAGCGTTAGGATTATTACAAGCCGCTAGTGAATTCAGCAGTGCATATTCGTATTGTCTCTTCTTGGGCCTACGTAACTCCATAAAAGATCTTTTGATTTATAGATATTTTTCCCCCTCCGTATCGGCGAAGCCCGACCTTTTAAAGACATTTAAATATTGGCTAAGTCTAAGGCGCGTGACTCTCCATTCTTTATCATCTCAAGGTTTCTTTCCTGTAGAGTGTCATTTAGGCTTTGCGAGTAAATTCAACTTATCGGCAACAGATGAGATTGTGAGAATTAAATTATTATTTAGAGTATTTATTTCGCCATTAGAGTACACAGAGTTCTCAGAAATAGACATTTCATGTATCTAGTTACATTTGCAGTTTTCATTCCAAATTATTATGTTGTACAATAAAAATGAGTCTCTATTTACACTTGTGTCCATCTGTATGAAATACGAAATATCAACGCGATCCAGAAGATGGTCCGATGAAGTAGGCAGTTGAATTACTTCAACATTAGAAATCAGGTCTATTGCGCCAATATCGCACGCAACAAGATCGTTATCACTCATACCCTAAAATCCTAGAAAAGTATAAATTCCTGGAAATCTTTAGGAAATCTCCCATTTAATATCATTAGCTCACCACTCTCAAGAATTTTTACAAGAACCTCCCTTCTTGCGTTGACAGTTCATTTATGTTGCCGAAATGAGCATCAAAATCGCCTCCTCAAAAGACTGGTACATTTGGATAACCCTGTATGGTCCATAGATGGTTTAAAATAAACAATACCGACGATAAATTGAAATGCCTTTCGCCAACATTTAACAAAAATAAATCTAGAAAAAATTAATAAAATTGCGAAGTTAAATACATCTCTGTTAATCAGAATTGCTAAAGCCCCACTAGGGCGGCCGAATATAGCAAAACGTTGTGCACCATCTATGTGATCAGGGATCCAGATAGGAGATTCTAAATTCTTTAAAGTTACCCATGTCTCGCACAGGCAGATGATGTCCGAGCTGAGTACATACATAATTTGCGATATCAGAAAAATTGGAAAGGTCGTGGAGTGTTTCAGAAAAACATGCGAAGATTGCTGCTCTTAGGATATTGAGATGTGACATCCTGATTAGTGACTTCTTTCTCTGATACAACTTGCTAAAGCTTACCAGGCCTAGTAGGGTTTTGACATTTAGACTGAGATTTTTCCGGCTTTGAAGCAATTTTCCCTATGAAGGAGTCCAGGGAGCTAGTCGATCCATCCGTTATGCGCTTCTGTCATATTTTGGATTTGCTTCTTGACGAGGAGTGTGTTTCGGTCGAAATTTGTTCATTTCCCTTTACATTTAGGAGGGATTTGACCTCCGGGAAGAGAGCTGATTGTCCTCCATCATAATACTGCTATCCTTAACAAACACGTTAATACCCGCATTTTTTAGCTTGGTGGATGTGTGGTATAGGGCTTTCCGCTCTTGCCTTTCTTCTTTTGATCTATCAAGTGTCGCTTGAGTGAACCACAATTTTCCTGTAATTCCTGATGACTTGCTTTCAGCTTTTTTTATTGTGCTTCGAATGTCAGTTTTAAAAAGTTTAACGTCCTTTTTGGTTTCCTCTGTGTCGGCTTTGATGGAGTTTAAAAGTTTCAGCACATTTGAATCGCTACTCATTTTGGTTATTACTAGCTACTTTCAAAGTTGGAGAAAAGAGCGATTGATAATAGCTATCACCTCACACACACACGAACACAGCGCGCAAAGCCTGGACAAATCACGCACACTACCTGAGGGGCAAACCGAAATTTATAAAGATGTCTGTTGAAGACCACAAGTTCCTCAGAAAGACACAAAACCGTTCAGAATTCTGACAGAAAATCACAAATACATGAATAAAAAATCATCCCAAAAGGTGTAACAGCACAAAACGAGCGCGATAATAGCCAAAGAAAAAATTTAATACTTGAGACTCTGAGTCAAATCAAGAAATTCATACGCAGCACGAGAGACACGTGTTGATCGCACTATAGCCACATTGCAACTCCCCACTGTTGTTATTATTTCTGCGACTATTCTCATCTTCATTTTGTTTTTGATTATATTCAAAATTCGTTTTCGTTTCCGCGATTTGCAACACCTGACTTCTGATCATTTATTTTTCTACTTTAGTCTCCGATTCCTTCTCCAAATCTTTTAATTCCTCAAAATTTCCGATATGATTTCTTTTGATGTACTTTTTATATTCTATTTTTATATTCTCGCAGGTTCGACGCAATTTCCATTTAAAAACTTTACGCGAGTATACCTTTGAAAACAATTTTCGAATATCTGTTAAATAAAAGTGTGTCATGCTCCTTTTTCTGATTGCAAAATTTTATTTTTTGCCTGGTGCCTTCAGAGAATCTCTTGTCGATATAAGTTCTTCTAAAATCCTCTTTAAATTCTGATATTGTGCTCCAGTTTCTTCGTGAACTTGACACCACTCTAGAGCTTCTTTGGTCAAAATCCCGTCTAAATTTGTCAAAATATCTTTATTACCGATTCGGTAACCCATTTGAAATTTATCTAAGTTTTCAAGAAAGTGTGCCGGACTATCATCTTTATTAGTTATGAGTTTAAAAGGCCAATGACTCATTATTTGAAATGGTGTATGTACCATTTCTAAAGTAAAATACGCTGCTGAAATTGTGTTTCGACCATGAACATGTTCATCGATACTTTGAAAGTTTCTATGATTTGTTTCTCTTTCTATTTGATCTGAACGATTATTATTCAATATTGAAGAAATTCTCTTTTCTTATTTAGTATTTAGTTTTTTTCATCCCTACTAACCGTACTTTTTGTTAATACAGTATCAGTTCGGTACGCTCGCGATCTATTCGTTTTATTTGAATTTAATTCAATTAGTTCTTCATTTTTAATTTTCTGCTCACTATCTGTTTCTAATATGAAATGGAAGGTTGGTTTGCCATCGCAAAGAAACAGCTTTCCGGGTCTATTTTGGATCGACTGTTAGCAAACGCGGCACCTACCCAGCACAGTGCTTCTCCATGCCCAAATTTTCATGTAAAATATTGCGTACACGCTCAGTTGACATCCTAGTAGCATCAGCTATCTCACTTTTAATCTGCGGTCCTCTATCACGATTTTAATAATTTTTTCGATAATTTCGGGAGTTGTGACCTCAACGGGGCGTACTGAACGTGGTTGTCCGAAGTGCTCGTGTCACCTCTCTTAAATTCAGAAATCCACCGTTCAATTGTCGAATATGATGCAGAAGAATATTTCAGTGTAGAATCCATTTCTTCTTAAATTTGAAGTGCTGTTAGGGATTTTCAATATAAGTATTCAATCACGGCACGCTTCTTTGATTTTTCCATTTTTGCAAAAATAATCGTGGTGTATTGTTCAGTAGACTCTCAAATGTATACTAATACGAGTAGAGCAATCGACTTGAAAATTGATATACAAGCTAGTGAGATATAGTATTATATCTCGTATTGTTTCGAGGAATTCTGTCATCAATGACTTAAAAATGGATATTTGGGGAAAGAAAATTGGTCGGTAGATTGACCATCTAATTGTTCATCATCATGATCGGAATAATCAGTTCATCAGTTCATTTAATAGATGTCACTATGTATCTATATTACGTATTTCTATTTATCAAGTGCGCAAGTATTCGCACTATAATTTTATATTAATATTATCCTTGAATTTAAATTCACATGTTACTAAATGACCGCGCGAGAATCTGAAATCGTAGTCACTTTGAAATAATATTTTCTCCTTAACCTTTTCATACGAGAGCATATTGAATCTTTGCTTCACCAATATGCGTCATTTAGACTCAAATTTGAAGCCATGCTCGTAAAGGAAAAGAAAGGAGACGACATGAGGCTTGACTTTACGCTAACAGCGGCCTCCGCCTTCCACACCTTACTCTGTTCGTGTGTTCTCTTTAATCGATTTTCACAAAAACGCGCTAAATTTTCTCGCAAACATGGCATCAATCGATTTTTAACACATAATTTTCCCTTCCTTTTTCTAATTTTAATATGTCTCATTTCGGATATAATGATTTTATGAAAATCTTCACTCGCGAAATATCACTTGTTTTTTTTGGCATCGAGAACACTTGGATTTCCAAAATAATTGTGTCATCAGCACAAAATATAAATATCAATCAATGAAAACCAGACATAGAATACAAAATCAATTCAATAGTTTTCACAAGATTCATAAAGCATGCTAAAGAATGCGTAAAACAGTACAAAATTCATAAAAAATGGTACAAGTATAACACTGACCTGACATGCCCTTTTATCAGCTTTGAATAAGGATTCCTAGGCTAATTTGAGAATTTTCGAAATGTTCTTCTAGTGGGTTTTTTTGTCAATTGGGTAATTATGTCTAAGCTTATTCTCAATCCTATTACGAAACCTGTTAGCGAGGCAAGGACTTAGAATGAACTAACTGCGGTTGTGAATCGGTCGGTTTTTGCCTATCACCAATCTTCGGGCTTTTCCGGAATTTCCCGTGACCCCGATATGATTCGAAGCCCACCTACTTAACTTCTAATTATCATATCCTAAATAATGTAAATTCTGTTACAGAAGTGTCAGATCTGTTGTAACTCCGATTTTTGGACAGCAGTCTCCGTTGCAAACTCGATGCCTGGCATCATTCTCCAAGACCACGACAAACGAACTATATTCGTGATCGAATTTTCAGCTCTAGCTGACTACATGATCATTACCAAGAAGAAGAAGAAAGGATATTGGGAGCCGTATTCAAACCTTAGATTGAAATTCCAGCGAATGTACCCAAAATATTTGATAAAGTTATTCTTTTTGTAGTCGGTGACGACGTAGCAAAAATATCACTGGTTCGAAACCTCAAAGGCATACCTACGTGCCAATAATATACCAATATAATTGCGAGATAACGTTTTCCAGCCAGTGTCTATTGGTACTCAAAAATTCGGCTACTTGTACGAATATTTCGCTATACACATGACTCGTTAAATAAACATTTTTGTTCTTCAAAAACCTTTGTCAAGGAAATATAAATTTATCTTTTGAATTGAAACAAAATGTGCTTTTGTTTACCAAATATACGCATTGGTATTTTTTTCTAACCTTACCCCACAAATTACGTTATTTTTTATATTAATGGACAATTTACAATCATAATCTATTTCAATTTGAATAACTGTTAATTATGCCCGTTTGAAACACGTACCAACAGCGCAGTAGGTGTAGTCGGCCACGTATGTGTGTGCGTGAGATAGAACAAGAAGTGAGAGCGAGCGAACGGAGGAGAAATCGGGAAGCGAGCCCCCCCCCCCCCCCCTAACAGCAAAAAAGTATATTTTCGATGATTAGCCGTCTAGACATGGCTTGAGTTTACACGACCCTGGAATAACCCCGAAGGTCATCGGGTCACATGACCTTGATGCATATCTGAACCTAAAATTTTCCTTTCATTCGATTGGCTAGGTCGAAAACAGGGATTTCCATTTAAAAAATAAAAGTTGACCTTGAAATGACCTTGAGCTGACCACAAATGTCAGCTTGAAGGCCAACATTCAGAAACTCGTCCAAAACCCTGAAACTTATGTCTAAGACATTTTTGATGACCCTGTATGACTATGGAACCAAGACCAGAAGATCTAAACATAATATTCGTTAAAGGTAATGTTTTAGTGGAATACCGAAAACAAAAACTAAAGGAGGCGGAAAATTTCACGAGCAACACGGCTGTGAAAATTACAGTTAGTCAAGAGAACAGAGATAGAAAAATGAGATTTTTCTTCTGAAAAAGCCCGGTCATTTAGAAAAGGATTGCTTAAAATATGAAAAATGTCTAGAAAAAGGAGAAAAATCGGATAAAGTTAGAAAACCAGAAATTTCGGCCAGTATTTGTTTCTTAGCGAACGAGGGGAGTGATAGATCGGACTCGTGGATCATACTTAGACTCAGGCGCGTCGAGCCATGTGACTCACAGCAGGGCATTCTTCTTGAATTTTACCCCAGGTAACATGAAGGTTCGAGTAGCCAAAAAGGACATCGTTATGAGTGACCTCGGCACAGGGTCAGATGTAGTAAAAGGATTCTACGACAAAAGTACTTAGGTCAATGTGGAATTAAAATATGCTCTCTACCTTCCGTCCCTGAATGAAATTTTAAGTTCAGTAAGCAAAATGACAGGCAGCGGGTTTAACGTAAATTTTAGGGAAACAGAATGTGCAGTTCAACATCAAGGCAAAATTCTATTATTCGCCACAAGGCACGGCGATCTTTATAAATTAAAGAAACAAGAAATAGCAAGTTTAGCGGCAGACACTAAAGAAAAACATAAAGAAAATTGCCAGCATATATGGCATCGGATATTTGGGCACAGAGATCTGCAAGCAATTACGGATTTAGAAAATAAATTTCTAGCTACGGGAATAAAAATGGACGATTGCGGTATCAGGGAACCATGCGAGTGCTGCATAAAGGGTAACATCACTCGTAAGCCATTTCCGAAAGAGTCCAGCAATAGTACGAAATCAATTTTTGATTTAATTCACATCGACGTATGCGCTCCCATGGAGATACACACACGATCAAAAAATAGGTATATTCTGACCATGATAGACGATTACAGCTGGTTTTTAACTATTCGTTTAATGAAGAATAAAAGTGAACCAACACCGTTAATTAAAGAATTTGTCGAGTACGCGAAAACCCAATCCGGAAAGACACCTAAATTAATACGATCGGATCAAGGAAGGGAGTATGTCAATAATAAATTAAAGGCATATTTAAGAGGTGAAAGGATTCGTATTCAATATACTGTTGCTTACACACCAGAAAAGACGGGGTTGCAAAAAGGAAGAATAGCACCCTGATTGAAATGGCGTGATGCATGCTCATTGATGCGGGTTTAGAGAAAAAATATTGGGGAGAAGCTGTGAATACAGCTAATTATTTACATAATTTTCTTTCTACAGGATGCAGGAATAAAACTCCATACGAGTTATGGTACTCAACGAAGCCTAATGGCCAGGATTTGCATTTTTTGGTTCCCCAGTATATGCACAAATTTCGAAAGAAATTCGAAGGAAACTAGACCAAAAGGCCGATAAATTAATTTTTGTGGGGTACTCAGAGTAACCTAAGGTCTTTTGACTTCTCGATACGAAGACAAGCACCATCAAGATTAGTCGAGATGTCATTTTCAATAATTCGGAAATGCAGAACACAAAAGGGCAAGAAAATATCTTAAAGGAAGTATGGTTTGAAATTCCAAATTGCTCAACGTATCCTGCAGAGGAGGTTGAAGAGGAGAAAGAAAATGATACCATCCATGAAGATCTTTCCAGTAACCGTGACTCAAGTAACGAAAGTGAAGACACCACGGAAGATATTCAAGAAGACAATTGCAGGTGGTCAGATCGGAGCAACAAAGGGGTCCCGCCTTCTAGGTATATGGCAGGATTAAATTAAGTTCTGCAAATGGAAGTAGAACCAAGAAATTTCAAGGAGGCAATGAAAAGATTCAACCAAGTAGACTGGCGACTGGCAGCAGAAGATGAAATTATCGCATTAAGAAGGAATAGAACCTGGAGTCTTGTCGAACTACCAGAGAAAGCAAGAATTGTAGGCTGCAAATGGGTTTTTAAGTTAAAAAGAAATGCAGAAGGTATGGTGAGTAAATATAAAGCAAGGTTAGTCACACAGGGATTTTCCCAAAAATTTAGGATTGACTATGACGAATTTTTTTGCACTCGTTGCGCGACAAACCACTTTTCGAACACTGCTAGCTATCGCCGGAAAAGAAAAAATGTTTGTATTCCATTACGACGTAGAAACAGCTTTTTTGAATGGCGATTTGAAAGAGACAGTTCTAATGAAGCAGCCAGAGGGATTTGTGCTTCCTGGTAAGGAGCATATGGTTTTTAAATTGAACATCTCCCTATATGGATTGAAGCAAGCTGCTAAGGCCTGGAACGAGAAACTTCATCAAACACTTTTGGAACATGGTTTCGTTTAAAGACAGGCTGATCCGCGTTTATACATCAAGAGCTCATAGGGCGAGAAAATTTTCCTCATTAGTTACGTGGATGATTTGGTAATAGCGAGCAATAATGAGGATCAAATTTTTCAAACAGGTACAGATTTAGGTAATTGTTTCCGTCTGATCAGTCTTGGAAGGTTGCACCATTGTCTTGGAATTCAAGTCGATGGGGACGAGGAAGGGATTTTTAGCATCAGTCAACCTCAATATATTGATGATGTGCTCAAATCGGTCGGCTTAAGTGACGCAAAAATATCAAAAATACCACTAGACATCGGATATGTCAAGTCAAAGAAAGATGAGAATCCAATGGAAGATAACAAGTACTATCGAAGACTTATAGGAAAACTCCTATATATTGCAGTTAACACGAGACTAGACATTTCAGGCAGTGTGTCCATTTTAAGTCAACACAACGTTGGAGAAACAAAAACTGACTGGAATGAAGCAAAACGAATTGCTTTATACCTCAAAGGAATAAAAGAATTAAAACTTAAACTCGGAGATACCAAGGACAACAATGAAGAACTTCTGATTGGATATGCAGATGAAGTCTGGGCTGAAAACAGAAGTGACAGGAAATCTAACAGTGGATATTTGTTTCAATTTCAAGAAGAACGATAAGTTGGGCATCAAAGAAGCAAGATTGTGTAGCTCTTTTGTCAACGAAGGCATAATACATTGCTTTTGCAGAAGCAAGTAAAGAAGCTGTTTGGTTGAGACAGTTGCTGGAAGACTACGGAAAATATCAGCCTGGACAAACGATAATTATGGAATATAATCAAGGTTGATTAAAATTGATGTAAAGATTTGGAAACATAATTAATTAATGTCATATTACTTTAGTTACAAAAAGTGTTTCTTTTAATCTTTAAATTTAAATTTAATTTACGTTCGCGCTTCCTCATCAGTAATTTTATGGAAACTTGGCCAATCATTGTATTTCACTTTATGTACTGCCTTTATCTTCATCAAAGATTTATCGCCTTATTTATCTCCTAGTCATATGTTCATCGTTGTTTCCAAAACACTTAGAACGGTTTTATAATCGTTAATAATGTAGTTTTTACGCTGAAAAAAGCTTCTTCAATTTTATGAGGCTTTCTCTTGTTACTCATACTAAACAATTGTTTAGAGTCTTACTTTTTTCAAACTTTAATAACGTATAAACTATTTTAAATATGACACAAAACAAAATTGACACGTATTGACTCTAAAATTGGAATGATTCTTGTTTCGCTTACAAATCGTTTTAAATTAAGGTATTATTTTTTAAATATTTTTTACTCATAAATAATAACTTTTTTTGACATCTTCGAACATACTTAAGTCACGTTTAATTAGGAAATGAATTTCAAAGTTAAATAATAAAACTTATTTTCCTAATCAAGAGGAAGATACATTGCTTAAATCTAATAGATATGTATATTTACTTACAATAACCGATTATTATGTTGATCATTATGTAAATTGTAAACTATAATATAGGCCTTTAATTGGACCAAGTGCATGCATTGCTTAACATATATTTTTTGTTCATACCTATAAAATTATGTAGTTATTGGCTGCAGAGCCATTGATTTCTAAAATACAAATAAAAATCAGACGAATTTCAGTCTCAAGTTTTGAAAGTCTAATTCAGATTTTGTGTACACTTTATCATTTAATAGTAAAATCGGTTTCAATGAGTCAGTATATTTCAGACATCTGATGAGCAAATAATATTTTATAATTAGATTAACAAAAGTTACGAATAGATGTTCTATATTAAACGTAGGAGTTGATTAGGTGAAATTATTTAATAATGAAATTTTGTAATTCTAAATAACTCTAAGTGTTCTAAATGTTCACGTAAACGCATTATGAAATTGTTTTTACAGAGCAAAATATAATTTTCCGCGACCATATATTAAACACAATTATCATGTAAGATTACGTTCTTTACAAGAAGCAATTTGGACGTACTTTTAACATAAATGTGAGCCCTGATGCTCGTTTCTCTCTACTTGGTCTTTCATGAACAAATTAACTTTTTAATAATTTTCTCAAATTTAAAAAGTAAGGTCTGATGGTGAGATGAGGCTAGACTCGAAACGCAACACTAATTTGTATTCAATATTGTATATAATAAAACTTTGCAGCGGTCTGCAAGTCGTTGGTGGTATATGATTTGATTTCCCCTATCCGTTGTTTTCTGGTGGACGTAAAAAACTTAAAAGACAATTCCATCCCAAATAGTCTTTTTATAATTATAGGCGATAATTTTACTGTTATCTCGTTGAAATTAAATGATATTATGTTTCCAATTAGTAATGATACTTGAATTAAAGAACCTTTTTATGTACCTTGGTTTATTTTCAATGCGAAATCAGACACGTTTATTCAAAAAATGTTCAAGGATCCAAATGCTGAAAAATAGTACGAGTAACTAGAGATAAAACGTGAATTCACAGAAAAATCATTAGAACTTATGGTCAAAGTTTAAGAATGGTCGAGGGGTGTTTAGAAAACTTTCATTTCGCTTAGTTTAATTTAATATTAAACAAAAATAAATTTCCTATACTTGCATTTCTTTATTGAAACAATATATTATCAACAAAGTTAAAATTTGTAAGCGGTTTTTACGAGCAATAACAAAGTTCATGAAAGTTAATGAAAATTTAAAAACTTTTGTTATTACGTTTTTTTTCGTAAAGAAAATGAAAGTATCTTCTTATTGAAGAAAAGAATAGAAAATGTATGATTTTTGTTACCTTATGCGAAACGAAGGTAATATATCCTATAATAAAAAGTGTATGAGATTTTTTATAATACATAACATAAATAATATAAAATTTATGTATGCAAAACGAAAGAAAAAAAGATTCTTTTATCATTATACATTAATTTTGAAGCAAAACAATGAAAAATTGTGGCTAGGTTTATCAAAATTTGTGTGCGAATAGCTTGAAACAGTTTCGTACACGTCGCAATTTAATGCAAAAGTGTCACATAGCATATCGAGAAAGGAAGAATATCTTTTTCAATAATTTATAGTAATGAACTACTTGCAGGAATTTGTTTTACTTAAATTATAGTCAGCGTATATTATTGTTATATCTATATCGAATGATGGATTTGTACATACTTCACCTAACCTAGTGTGGTAGTGATGAACTCGAAATATCGAGTCACATTTCCGCTCAGATGGACAGTTATCCAAGCATCAGCATAAGAGTTTTTCCGTCGAAATCTAGGATGCTTTCAAGAAAAAAGTTTCTCCTACTACGTAAAATTTTCAAAAATCAAGCCTAAATATCTTCGATTAACAAAATCAAAGTTTTTAATTATTGTTTCGATATCTCAAACAAGTGCATAATCCTGATCACGCCTAGCGAATTGGTTAAGCTTTAGGATAGAAAGTTCAAGAAATTTTTACTGTGTGAAGTTCTTCATCAGTTCGTTTTGTTTAATTTAAAAAAGGCTCACGACTTATTATATTTTTTTGTATCAAGAACAAAAAGAGTGCTTTATTTAACACTTTTACTTAAAACAAAACATTTAAGCAAAATAATAACCGTAGTCCTGAGGTGACTGTTATCGCCTACAAAGATCGCAGCCGCTATTTAAGTATAACAACGGTAAAAGAAGAACTCCAAATTACAACATGCTCGTGATTTTGTATCTACGACATCCTCACAAGAGATTTCAAATATCGTATTAAATTAACTTATATTATCGCCATCTGATTAGTCGCTTGACTTAGTCTGTGGCTGTGAAGAAAACCCGGTTTCATTCAAGAAAAAGTTTGAAAAAAATCATAATAATATCCTCCAAGTTCAGAAGAGAATGAAACTTTTTCATGCATCTGAATTGAAGTGAGCTTTTTTTCAAAATCTTCCTGATTTTCATAATTGCAGCTAAACTTCCAGTTTTAAAAGTTTTTGATACTAAAAACAAAGTGAGAGTTTCTTCTAAGGAAAAATAAAAACATCTTCCAGTTTTGTTTTTAAAAGAGAACGACAGTTTTGCCTTTTTATCTCGTTTCTCAAAATATATTGCATATTGCTCCGAAATTCACTTTGCGATTAAACCGAAAATGAAATTATCTGCATTCACCATTATTTTTATTGAAGAAAATTCCGTTCAATTTTTATTTTGGGTTTAGAAAAGAATATAAAAAAGCAAGTAGATGCAAGCTTCCAACACAGATGATCCGCGTGTCCAGATAATTAAGAGAGGTATCTAATAAACTATGGAATAAAATGTGTCATAATTACTGAATATGTATGACTACTCTTCCATACATTTACAACCTGTAGAAAAGTTAAATTCGCGTGCCTTTCCTATGTAAGTTTTGATTTAGATCAATTGTATTTTTGAGAATCCGCCATTGATTCTCCAACCCCATATTAAACTGATACTTGAGAAAAAACAGGACGATAAAAAATGTTTTTACTCGTATACTCATATTCAGAAGACACTATTATCGCGCCCTTTGCGGAAAAAATGATTCTATCCAGATGTTAAAACATAAGCCCATATTTGATAGAAGATGTACCCTTGCTCAAAAAGAATCGATGAGACTAATTTTTAAAAAAGGTCTAGGTTAATGTTGTCAAAATGCATAAGGGAATTTTCTGTGCTGAAATTCTGCCGGTTGGCCGGTTGGCCAACTAACCTCTTTCCCTAGCTTTTCGTCGGAACAACAATGACAACACCAAACATAGTTTAAGTACGGTTCAGACCAACAGAACGCGCAGGGCTCCCGACAATGACTCGGCCAACAATGCTGACCACTCTAGAGCTGCGGGAGCCAATGAAAATGAATTCAATGCGATGGATCGGGGGGATCTCGCGACCTTTGGGTGGACGGAGCAACGGAATCACGACTTGTCAGAGTGCTACGATGCGAGTGAGGCCCATGAACGAGGTTACATGGCACGGCTGCATGCTCTATGGTGCGAGAAACACCCGGAGCTATCGCACTTATCGCAGCAATGTCTGCAAAACCATGCTGAACTACTCCGAAAAAGGGGCTATGTAAGCGGAACGCCTACAATACTACAGCTAGAACAATCAGGCAACAGAGAAAGAGAGGCGACACTAAGGCCAACCGCGGGCAGGCATCCAATAGAGGAAAAACTATGCTTTATGATCCGGAGAACCATCAACACCAAGGTTTCTCTCAAGCCTAAAGATCTGACTGAAATGGATGGCGACCTTCGTGAACATTTTTCCGGAGAATCCGACCTCTGGGCTATTAATTATTGTGTGTATAATGCAGCGAGAGCTTTGGCCGATGTGAACCATAAAACAAAACCAACGGTTGATCATAAGACCAAAAGACCTATGCATCAACTTGACATAAAGATAGGCTGGGCAAGACAGTACGCGTTCCGCATTCAGTGTGTGATTGACTACATTACATGTACATTACATCTAGCACCGGTGGTTACAGTCTGTAACGGAATCAATACGACGATCCAGCAAAAGCCTCGTGCACCCTAAGAACACGGAGCGACCCAATGACTACCGCCTTCTGCATTTTTCCCGCAATTGTTTTAGCATATTTTTGACACGCAGGGATGCTTTTTAGGCCATTAACGAGTGAAGACTTGGCACCTCCAAGAGCGCTGATGATAAGGACGATTAGTTTAACAGAATATTCCGGGTAAAATCGTTGCAACTCCCTTATAAGGTCTCGATACCTCTCTTTCTTTTCATTCTCCTTGGCTATGATGTTTTTGTCAGCTGGTGCTGAAAATTCGATAACGAAAATGGTTCGCTTCTCGAAGTCAAGAACAACCATGTCAGGCCTTTGAATGTAGGTCGTTTCCGCGTGAGTTGGACAACTAGATAGTATGTGAGCTAAATGCTCGGGGTGTGCATGGCATGCCCTGCAGCTATGATCAGTAATGTCTTGGCTCAAAATGTGGCGACTGTATGTTAAGGTGGAAATGACACCGTCTTGGCATGCAAAAATGAAACCCTTCGTACCATACTTTAATCCGGGCGATTTAAGGAAAGCAAACATTAGCTCACATTCAAGACTCAATATTCCATCATCACCTTGACGGCGTGAGATGTATAGTCGCGGAACGGAAGACTTAAGATGCATGCTTTTGTTCATGTGCATAACTTTTCTTGTCCCGATATCAAGGGATCTGAGCTCGTTCTTCGTCCACGGAACTACTCTAAATGAATAGAGTACTACCGGGACGGCAAGCATGTTCGTTACAGATACTTTGTTCCTCGCCGACAGTTCGGAAGACCAAATCTGCCGGATGAGACGTTTGTATCTGGTTTTCAAAGCAACATCAATCTCTCTATGCACCTAACTATTTGCGGATGAACCTTTAAGATTTCTAAAAGACAGATGATAAGTTTATGGGAGGTCGAATCGAAAGCTTTCCGATAATCAATCCAGGCCATCGATAGGTCACGCTGGTAGAATGCTGCATCTTTGCAGACACATACATCGATGAGCAGGTTCTCCCGACATCCCGCTACGCCTTTCTTTGATCCTCGTTGTTCATACATTTCTTGCCACACAGGTTCATTTGCCCGAACAATCCTATCATTTAGGATAGTTGTGAATATCTTATAAAATGTGTTCAGACAAGTGATTGGCCTGTAATTCTTTGGTTCAGCTAAGTTTCCGATTTTCAGCAGGAGTATTGTGCGCCCTTCCACCAACCACTCCGAAATCGGCTCTTCCAACTTTAAATATGAGGTGAAAATACGAGCCAAATGCTGATGGGTTGAAGAAAACTTCTTCCACCAGAAGGTTTTGATACAATCTGGTCCCGGTGCGGAATAGTTCTTCATTCCTCTGAATACTTTTTTCACCTCCTCGGTAGTGATGGGTGGGTATTCTTTATCAGGTGTTATGAAGGCATCACATAACTCCTTGAAGCTATTTATATTTTCTGAGTCTTCGTCCAGTTTATGCTGCACTTCGTAGACTTCTCTCCAAAATACTTCGACCTCCTCTGGTTTGGGTGGGTGTTCGACAGTAACTGGAGGGTCTTGGAAGAGTCGAGATGGGTCAGAGAGAAACCGTTGATTTTCTCTGGCCCACCTCTTCCTTCGCTCTAGACTTCTCTTAGCATCAGATAGTATCCGTATTCTCTCAACAATATGGTGTCTGATGGTCAGCAGCTTTGACTTGTTAAGTGTGTGATAACGGGTCCCGAGTTCGCGCGCGAACTTTCGAACCTTGGCAGTGAAATTCCTGCCAGATGTGATGTTGTCGATCACACACTGAATGCGGGACGCGTACTGTCTTGCCCAACCTATCTTTACGGCAAGTTGATGCATTCGTCTTTTGGTCTTATGATCAACCGTTGGTTTTATTTTACGGTTCGTTTCGGCCAAAGCTCTCGCTGCATTATACACACAATAATTGATAGCCCAGAGGTCGGATTCTCCGGAAAAATGTCCACGAAGCTCGTCATCCATTTCAGCCAGATCTTTTGGCTTGAGAGAAACCTTGGTGTTGATGTTTCCCCGGGTCATAAAGCATCGCTCTTCCTCTATTGGATGCCTTCCTACGGTTGGTCTTAGTGTCGCCTCTCTTCCTCT